>NC_056739.1:1370239676-1370594676 GCF_019279795.1 Protopterus annectens
GGGTGATGGTGCATCAGCGAAACCCACCATATACAGCAGCAGAGGATCAGGAGATCCACCAGAGCCTGGTGCAGAATTACTGTGTGCTGTTTTTCAGGACCAGCCAGAACCAGCATGAGAGGGCTGCACTGTGGCAAGATCTTGTCTGTTGGGTAAATGACATAGGCATGCATAACTGGACATATGAGCAGGTACACCATCACTGCAGTGATTTAATTAGACACGTCCAGCAGCGTGCATCTGATATCCACAGGCAACAACTTGCCACAGGCGGTGGGGTACCTATCCACCCCCCCTCACCAGTGTGGAGGAGCACCTCCTAAGTGTTGTGGCTCCAGGCCAACAACAGCAACATCCACAAACATGTGTCATCATGGAGGCCGGAGCCACCCAGCATGTTGAATTGGAGCGTGCAGGTAACATGCCATATCTGTAGTTGACTGATCTCTGTACTGGTAGTTTATGCATGTGTGAGATGTGTACTGTTTGTGTAGCTGTTAACCTGCCCATTCTTCTGCAAGATTGATATTCTGAGCATAATCTGTACACCTGTGAAAGCCACCTGTTGTACTACTGTACTTTATCATACTCACAGTATCAATGGCACAGTTGTGGCCACTGGCAATCACTGTCATATTGTTGCAGGTCCCTCTGGAGTGACAGAAAGGCAGCCAATCCATGCTGGTGAGTGTGTAATAACAATACTATTGCTAATGACATGTGCATGTCATATGGAGGTGTAGTCTGTGTACATGTAACACACCTATGCATAATGCATGTTGTGCATGTTTGCTGTGAGACTATGCATATCCCATTATTCTCAATAGCTGCCCCACTCACATACAATACACAGAGCATGACACACATGTGTGGCAACACAGTACTGGACATTGTATAGGCATACCTGATACACATGTACACAACACACACATGTTTGGCATACACACTACACCTTAGCCTGCTACACATGTCCAATTATGACACCTGCTGTATGGCCACCCTTCAGTATCCCACTTCTCATCTACGCAGCACACATAATATACCTGAGGGGTAGAGGCCTATCATGTATTTGTGCAACAGTCTTGAACAAATAATACATTCATGTTAGGCAATGCTCACTATTGGCCATCTTACAAACCCATGTAACAAGTGGCTGTGTAATTGTGGATGTAGTCATGTTACTGCACATCAGGTACAGCATGCTAGCTGCCTGTCTGGCACTCATTATTATTGTTGACTGACCACAAAAAGCATGTTGATCATGGCTCATGTTACTACACCACATCCAGTTCCGCCGACCACAAAAGTACACATAGCAGTCATTGCGTAGCACCGTCATGTGTTGTGTGTGCATGTGTGTGTGTGCGTGTGTGTGTGTGTGTGTGTGTGTGTGTGTGTGTGTGCAAATAAATGCACCCACAGCTTGTAACACTTGCACAACATTGTTATGTCCTTGTACACATTGTGTCCCAGGGTGGAGACAATCACTGAACAACTACACACAAGCATCAAGTACATGTATACTATTATTAACAAGGGCTGTCCACACTTGCACTGCATGGTCCTGTGCAACACATAATGTGCATGCTGACACATGTGCAGTGATGTTTTTCCTTGTGATACTGTCACCCACCCTAAAACAGTATTGTGCATGTGTTGGATTGCAGGTGTGTCTGTGTTTGTATCTGCTGTACTGAGGAGTATGCTGTGCATGTGTGCATGTGTGCCTGTGCGCATGTGTGCATGCGCGCATGTGTGCCTGTGTGCATGTGTGCCTGTGCGCCTGTGTGCCTGTGCGCCTGTGCGCCTGTGTGCCTGTGCGCATGTGTGCATGTGCACTTGTGCGCCTGTGTGCCTGTGTGCCTGTGTGCATGTGTGCATGTGTGCTTGTGCGCCTGTGTGGTAATATCGTGTACACATTTTTAAACTGTGTTTCCTATCTTCCTCTCACAGGTTCTGATGTTGCTGTGGTGGAGTGCAGCAGGGAACCTGAAGCCACTGCTGGGGATAGTGATTATGATGATACATGTGTAATGGCACAGGGAGATGTGACAGGGTCTGTCGTTGGTCAGCCAATTGACACTACACAGCATTCAACCCCATCAATGCGCACAGTCATCCTGCCTATACATCCATTGTCACCAATGTCCTTAGCTGAGGGACAGCATACAGTGGGCATTGACCAGGGTAGTGTGGTATCATTGGCACATGCATCCCCTCACAGCAGCTGTGGCCAGATTCCTGACATGGTACCACACAGGCAGATGTCCAGGGGTTCTCGTGGGAGCATCCGTGGTCATACTGCCCCTGTCAGATGTGCCTACAGAGGTCTTTCAACCCCAGCTATGTTCCAGGCTGTAATGCAGGCCCAGGCATGTATGGAATGGTACACCAGACAGGGTCTGAGGGAGCTTAGAGCACATTGCACCGCTATGAATGACACTATGTGTGACGTTGTGTCTGCCATCCTTAACATCAGCGAGGTCATTGATAGACGTTGGGGGGACACATTAGATCTCTTCCACAACTACATGTCCAGGAGCCAGGACAGTGCAGGATGGTTGAGGCATCGACATGGACGTATGCCAGCAACATTATCAGCTGGCAGTCATCGCGGACGACAACAAACCCGCAGCCGCTCCCATAGTGCCAGTACCAGCCCCAGCAATGCTGGGTCTGTGCTGTCATTAGACCATCCGAGAAGACCACGTGCACGTGGCTCTGGACAGTCCCAGCAGGGACATGTGTCCAGTCAACAACCCACTGCTTCTGATGACAGTACCCAGTCTGGCTTAGTACCTGATACTGTCCGTAGCACCCCTGCCAGGCACAGGTACCGTGTCCATGGCCAGAGACAGTGATCTGTATGACCTGGCAGGTACAGTCTGTGGCTGTCCACAAACACCCGTATATGGCAGCCACGTGGTGGAACTGTGTGCATGCATACACACACACATAATGCTAACACCTAGTGCTAACACATACACACACACATTGCAGCAACATTGCCCCATGTTGTACTGTTGTCCCTCACTAACACACACACACATACATGTCAATTGGATGTGTCAATGGCAGACTCTGGCAAACCAAGTACACACCCTGTGCATATGATGAAACTGTGCCACTTCCTGCCATCTGTAACATTGATGCAGGAACAGGGTAGCATGGTGCTGATGCACAGGGTGACAACATAGCACTGTAGTAATATTATCATGTTGTTAACAGTACCGTGTAATGATATTGTTGTGGGTATATTCGAGCATGCATGATGCATTACCTATGTTTGTCATTGCAGTTTTGTATACACCAGTGTTAATTCCCAAAGTGTACTGTCTGCACATGTGCCACATGGCTGTTGTGTGTACCTGTGCCTGCATGTGTTGGGGTGTGGACAGTACATGTGTGATGTTTGCAGCACTGAGTTGCAGGTGTACATTTGTGAACATGGTTAACATGGAACATGACATGGTTTGACAGTATGCTGTGGGTGATACGGTTTCCAAATGTCAATGGTCTGCATTCTGGTAGTATACACAGCTTACATAGCCTGACATTCAGTGGTCATGACATGGTGTCTCCTCAACTGATACACAGATGTAGGAACCTGGTGTCAGTGATATCCCTGCAGTACTACACTATATTCTTACTGAGCCACACACATCCCTGGGAACAATACCCTTTGGCATATAGCAGTCTCATGTACATGCCAACACACTACAGATATGTCCATCCACAACTGCAAATACATACAGTGGCCTACAATGCATTCTACACATGACACACCTAACCACCACAAGGGTATCATATGGACAGATACCTGCTTTCCAAGCCATGCTGTATTGCTGTAACACAACTGTGGCATTGGCATCGGCATGTAGTTAACATAGTATTCCAACAGTACCATGTAGGTGGTAGCACCCATCATGTAGAACGGGTAATGGTGTGTACATGTGGACAAGTGTTATCTTGTCTTTCCTGTGATATTCACATTTCCAAAGGTATTCTGCTGTCCCTCTGTGTATCACCTAAGCAAGAAGGTGTCTGTATGCATATCGGCAACAGTTGCCATACACCTACACTGGGTGCCCATCACTCACAGACTTTGCTGTGTTTTAACATGTCTATCATATACTCCAGACATGAACCCTCACCCACATTAATCTATCAAAGCTTTCATGGGTGTGTGTCACATAGTTGGTCTAGGACACAGATCACTGCAGTAGCCTGCATTGTCACCAACATACATGTATGGCCTAAGGTCTGGTAAGCTGCGGCACATGCTGGCAACGGTAACAACTGTATTCATATGGGGCAGCCTTCACACATAGGAACTATTAAAGGTGACAGGTACATATCTGTATGTGGCACACACATACCTGATGTGTGCATTGAAATTACTGTTATAATAATATGTCATACAATAATAAAAGCAAAACACACAACACATTGACAAATGCACACATGGTATTTGTAGGATTCAAACCCCTACCTAACTATGTTATGATACTTGAGAGAAACACATCAGCGCAGCACGCTATTCACATTACTGGATGATTTTCCTTCTCCTGGTGTATTTATAGGGTGCTGACATCATCAGTCTTTCCAAAGAGGAATGTACATATTTTAGTGTGTTATCCAAGTCTTCAAAAAGGCCATTCCTTTCACATAGAATTGCATACATACCCCCCATACGCATGCACACACACAGCATTCAAACCCCTACCTAACTATGTTATGATACTTGAGAGAGACACATAAGCACAGCGTGCTATTCGCATTACTGGACGATTTCCCTTCTCCTGGTGTATTTATAGGGTGCTGACATCATCAGTCTTTCCAAAGAGGAATGTATATCTTTTAGTGTGCTATCCCAGTCTTCAAAAAGGCCATTCCTTTCACAGAGAATTGCATACATACATGCACACACCCCTGCCCCCCCACACACACAGCGTTTGCAGGATTCAAACCCCTACCTAACTATATTATGATACCTGAGAGAGAGAGAGAGACGCAGCAGCGCAGCATGCTATTCGCATTACTGGATGATTTCTCTTCTCCTGGTGTATTTATAAGGTGCTGACAACATCAGTCTTTCCAAAGAAGAATGTACATCTTTAACTATCCCTCAGTATGGGGGTTAACAATATCTGTACATTAACAGACGCCTAGTTCAGGGTCACATATGCACACTGGCACTGCCAGGTTATGTTCTATAGCATGCTTTGTGACCACAGGACTTGTAACACACAACACAAGTTGGGGTGTGTCCATATACATCACAGATACACACACCTCTGGGTTGGTACCACTGCACTAAGCATGACAGGCCATACATATACAACTACCATTGTGCAAAACTGCCTTTTGGTTTGGTGTGTAGTTCAGACCCCCCCCCCAATACCCAGTAACCACACTTGGCTTTCCTGGGAACAGTGTAGGATATGCAGGTCTTCACACACACCATTATAGTGGTTGACTTCAGGTACACAAATATTGACTGGGGATACTACTCAGGCCCTCAACAACATCACCCTACAGCCACTACAATTTGTGGATCCATGTTGTATGGCACAACCAGTCACCACACCCACAAGGGGGAATACATCTTGGACCTGATAATCACCAACATGGGGACTCTATGTTCCACACCAGAGGTAGAACCATCATTTTAAGATCAGACCATAAACAACTTTCCCTGGACATCCATATCCCATCCCCAACCCCAGCCAAGGAAATCACTGTAAAGAATTTCTCAAAAGCAGACTTTGCACTTGTGAAGACTGGGGTGGAATACTTCAAAGGCCCCGTGCTGGAGGATAATACAGCCCAATCTGCAGAATCTTTTACAAACGCATTGTATGAGCACCTGCAGGTATGCATTGATCATGCTATCCCAAATAAAACCATGACTCCTCCAAAACAGGAGACCTGTCTGGTTGACCACAGCCATATATAAGTTGTACAACAGAAGGAGGAAGCTACTAAATAACAGAGCAATATCTCACAGATCCACATAGATCATAACCTCTCATTTGCTAATCACATTGACAGAGTCATTGCAAAGACCTTTATATAGCCTTCCTTATCACATGGGTGTTTGCATGTAGATCATGGGAGGTCATTGTGGCCCTCTACTAGTCACTCATCAGGCCCATGTTTGACTACAATGCCCCTTTTGTGGTTTACCTTACCCAACACCTGCGCAACTACAGTGAACACAACAGTACCTCCCCAAGAGGATCATGGGCTTCACACAGATGTCCTATGCAGCTCAACTAAAGGATCTCCAGCTCTACTCAATTGCTTAACGCCTACTCAGAGGTGATCTATGCCTGACGTATGCAGCCATTTCAAACCCAGAAGTAATGGACATGCTCCACCTCATAACATCCAAGACCCTTAGAGCTACACACTCCAGGGACTTATACCTCAGCACAAAAATAAATAGGACATGCTGCAGGGACAGATTCATTACCCAGAGGCTCCCCTCACTCTGGAATTGAATCCCAATTAAAGTCAGACATAGCCCCTCGCCAACCCTCTTCCAGCGAAATACAGCCGCATGGATGGGAAATTGCAATTTCACCCCTGGGATCTCCACTGTGTCCCTGCTTGACAGAGGCACAGCAAACTAGCCTTAAAGGGTGCCTTCTGTGACCTACTTTACAGAGACACAGTAGGCTACTCTACTGGGGAGGTGGACGCCAAATACACTCTGCCTAGGCTTATGAATTCCCTAGGGCAGACAGCATAGTATCGACCTCTGCACCTATGTTTATGTTCGGGATGCACAATATTTGTTGCTGCTACTGTTTGCAGTTCTTTATTGCCGTAGCTTTCCCAGTTTCTATGATCAACTTGTGTATCTGCGTAACATGTTTGATCATGACAGGGTTCCAGTATATTAATATATGTGTCTGTTGTCATTTAACTGTGTGCACAGGGCAGATTGCTGGATTGTGGGAGGTTCCTGGCTTAACACATACAACTGCCAGATATGTGTGACTGACTGCTATACACAGACATGGCCTAATTGTGTGAGCATGCCCAGTTCAGCCTTTCCATGGTTTGTTGCCTGACATATGTCTCATTTATCCAAGTGTGTGAGCATGCCCAGTGTGACCTTTCCATATGTTGTGATCTGGAGTCCACTACATTTCTGGTTGTGTGTGAACATGACCAATATTGACATTTATACTGTGTGTGTTGGAAGTATTGTTGTGTTCTTACTGCCAGACTCCTTTGTGTCATAACTCAACAGGGATTATGCTGTGCCTGCAGGGTTTCCATGTGATAGTTTGCAAAGACTTGGCAACATTCTCTCTTACTGGCTGAACACTGCAATACTTTCATGGTGTAGTGGTTCAGTACTTTCACTATGGTGCACAGTATCATGGGTTTGAGTCCCATCACTGCTTTAAATGTTCATACTGACCAGACTGGTTAAGGGCCAGTTGGGCAACTATGAGCTTGTTGCATTTTGCTCAGCTATGGCCTACTTAAACCAGGCTTGTCCGACATTGCTGTGTATTCACCAACTTGGGTGGACATTGCCAAACATTACTCATCATTGACCACAGTTGTACTAGTTGGTGTGTGTGATTCTGTTCATAGGTTCATACTTGGCTATCTGCCCTAGGCCATTTATAATCCTAGCCAGAGTATGTTTGGCTTTCAACACACATTTTAAGTGGAGTTTGCCATGACATTTTTCAAGGTTGGTATACTGTGCCTCTGTCTAACAGTGACATAGAAGTGATACCCAGGGTAAACCTACAATCTCCCATCCACTCATCAAGATTCCTCTTGAAGAGAGTCAATGAGGGACTCTGGCTAACCTGGAGTGGGGGTTTACTCAAGAGTGGGGGGAGCCTCTGGGTTATGAATCTGTCACTCCAGCATGTCGTATTTATTTCAGTCCTGAGGTTCAGGTCTCTTGAGCACATAGCTTGATGGGATTCTGAGTTTCCAAGGTGCAGCATGTCCATTGATTCCAGGTTGGACATGGCTTTATACATCAGACACAGATTGCCTCTGGGCAGGCGGTATGCCACTGAGTGGAGCTGCAGTTTCTTTAACCGGGCAGCGAATGGAATGTGTTTGAGCCCTTTGATCCTCCTGGTGAGGTACTTTTGTGGTCTTTCCAGCTGCTGCAGATGTCTGATAAGGTACATCCCACAAGGGGCATTGTACTCAATTATGGGCCTGATGAGGGATGAGTTAAGAGGCACGATGACCTCCCCTGATGTAGATGTGAATACCTTCATGATTAGGTGGGCTATATGAAATGTTTTTCTAAACACTTTGGCCACGTGGTTATCGAATGTGAGATTGTTATCAGCTTGGGTCCCCAGGTCCCTTATCACTTCTTCCATACTTAATGGGTTACCACCTATGTGGTAATTTGTGGGCACTTAGTTTTTGACAAAGGGGAGGACTATACACTGTTTTGCGTTTAGATTGAGGTGGCTCTGGCACCAGTTGTCTGTTTCTATGAGGCCCTTTTGTAGGATGCTTGTGTCAGTTATGGCGCCCAGTTTGCAGTCATCTGCAAACTTGTTCACCAACAGTCCTTCTGTGTTGGGCTGTATCTCTGAGAAAGATATACCAAACAAGGGAGGTCCCAGGACTGAGCCTTGTGGGATGCCACTTGTAGCTGGTTTGGGGTCTGACATGGCTCCAGCATTTCTGATCATGTGGGTTCTGTCCCTGAGCCAGTTTGCAACCCATCTAGTGACATAGGGGTTTATATTGAAGCTGGTGATCTTATCTATGATGACCAAGTGGGGTACTGTATGGAAGGCTTTTGCGAGTTCCAGGTAGGCTGTGTGGACCACCTTCCCCTCGTCAATGGCCTTGGTGACTGTTTCTAATGACTCAACCAGGTTTAAGAGGCAGGATCTGCCCTTGACAAAGCCAAACTGGGTAGGATCCAGTGTCTGTAGGTCCCCAATATGTTTATTTTTGAGGTCCATGATGATCTTTCCATAGCTTTGCAGACCAAGATAGTCAGGCTTCTGGGGGGATAGTTTGTAGTATCCATTGAGGCACCACCTTTGTGGAGAGAGACCACTGTTGCTGTACACTGCTCTTTGGGTACATATCCTGTAGTAAGGCTGAGATTGAACAGTGGTTTTATGTTTGTGTTCAATTCTTCTTGGGGTTCATGTTGGACACAGCCAGGACACCGTCTGGTCCCATTGATGCTGTGTGTTTTGCTTTGGAGAGGCTGGCTGTTACTTGAGCATCTGTGATGTCAGGGGGCCAGCACTCTGCTGGGATAGATATTTGCCCTTTTGGTGGGGAGGGGGAGGGAGTTTGCACTGAACCTGTCAGCTCAGATGTTGGCAATGTCTGTGGGTTGGTGTATTGTTTGTCATTTTGGACTACTTCTGAGCATATCTGGGGATTCCTACACAGGTTCCTACCATAAGTAAATAATGCCTTGTGATTATCCTTGGTGTCCTGTACACTTTTTATCTCAAAGATGGCCTTAGACGATCTTCTGTGTGGCCATAGTTTTTCAATAATACTGATCAGAGATGCCTTCCCTTTTTGGGATTTTGATCTATCATATAGTAGCTTCCTCCTTGTATTGTATGGTTTGTTTATGGCTGGGGTCCACCGGACAGGATGCCTGGCTTTGGAGGATTGGGTCTTGGTTTTATTTGGGATTGCATGATCCATGCATTCCTGACAGTGTTCATAGAATGCGTTTATAAAGGGTTGTGAGGTCTGGGCCATATTTTCCACAGGCACAGGGGCTGTGAAGGATTCCACATCAGTTTTGAGGAGTGTGACATTTGCTTTAGTGAATAATTTTCACTGTGTTTTTCTGGCCATGGGCTGGGATCAGTATGTGAATATCCAGTGAGATTACTCTCTGGTCTGAACTTACCAGTGAGGGATACACTTCTGGTCTTGGGCATAGAGTCCCCATGTTGGTGATGATCAGGTCCAGTATTTTTCCCCTGTTGTGGGAGTGGTAGCAAGTTGTTCCATAGCATTTTGGTTTATAAATTCTGGGAACCTTTGGGCTAGGGTGTTGGGGCTAGGGTAATGCTCCCAGTCTATGTTTGGGTAGTTGAAGTCACCCAATATAATGGTGTTTGGGGAGATCTTCATATTTTCATGTGTTCTCCAGTCGGCCAAGTGTGGTTCCTGGGTTTAGGAGGGTGGTCTGTAGCAGGCTGTGAACTGGAAGGCGGTTTTAGCCACTGTTAGTTGCACATGGATAATCTCCGATGCTTCATGCTGTGCCACCAACCTGGGGGTGTGGGTATCTTTGACAAATATTGATACTCACCCTCCTTTTGTAGTTTGTTCCATGTTTTGCAACTGTAAAGCATGGTATGAGGTGTAACCTGTTAATACTAGGGTGCTGTTGGGAGTCTTGAACCAGGTTTCTGTTACTGCACAGATATCATCATTCTCCATGCTGAGGAGAGTTTGGAGTGCGTGCATCTTGCAGTTTAGACGTCTGGCATTGAGTAGCATTACTTATAGTTTCTTATCTCTTGTGATACCTATGGAGGTGTTTTGAGCCTTACCCAAAAAAGGCACTATGAGGGTGACAAGAGCCTTTGGCAATATCCAAAAGGACACAGGTGATAGGTGAAATCCATCCCTAGTGAAGCATCATGTCTTGTCAAGCATGTCATCCCAGGCTGACAGACATTGTATCCCCTTTCACTGACACCAATACCTAAGCCAATTGTTGTAATTGATCATCTTGTCTTCATATTGTGGTCTCATGTTTGGTGAGGGTAGGATGATACTCAAGGTCATCAAGTTTGCATATACTACATGGTGGTAAATGCTGTTTAGCACTACCTTACATTGCTTAACACATGGCAATCATGTCTCAGGTGGTGCTGCAGGGCTGCCTATGTCAGATGCACATACTGCACTCCCTATACATGTTTGGAAACAGGTAGTGTCAAGTTAGGCATCCATTTTACTATATGTGCGAGTCAGAGAGAGGTATCATTTCCAGGCTTCCTACTGAGCCAGTGTATGTGCTATGCATTGCCTCTTTGCCAAGGCCAAGGCATACTGGGCACGCCTCCTTCTGCCTACTGGGACAGGCTCAGGTTGCTCCTCCTCCGAGTCATGCTCTGCCTGTGATGGCCTTGGCACTGGTGGGGGGCTGTTTATCCCAGGCCTATGCTGGTCCTGCTGCAGCTGTTTTCATAGAATCATATTATGTAGCATAGCACATACCATGACAATTTGGGTACATGTAGTTGGTAAGTATTGCAAGGCTCCACCAGATGTGTCCAGGTACCAGAACCGTGACTTGAGCAACCCAAACACAATTACATTTTGTGTTTGTGCGTGTGCCTCATTATGGCGTTCCTGTTCAGGTGTGTGCGTTTCTGATGGGTGTCATCAGCCACGGTTCCAGTGCATAGCCAGCATCCCCCACTAAGTGACCATGTGGGATGTCCCCATTGGCAAATGTCTGGTACAGCTGCGTCAGATGCCAGATATGGGAATCATGGTAGCTTCCAGGGCAGCCAGCACACACATTCATTATTATGTCCTGGGCATCACACATGACCTGGCAGTTGATGGAGGGGAAGCCCTTGTGGTTAATGTAGGCCCTACCCCACTCACCGGCTGGTGCTTTGATGTGTATATGCGTGCAGTCTATTGCACCCACTACCTCAGGGTATTCTGCTATTTTCTGGAAGAGACGCATATTGCTGGCCAATACCTCACGGGAATTGGGGAAATATACATGATCACTGACATGTGCTGACATGGCATCCAGGAACTGGTGCAGTATCCTGGATGCTGATGCCTGTGATATCCCCATCATATCACCAGTTGGCCTCTGAAAGGTACCTGTTGCTAGTATTCTTAGGCCAACACATACCTTGGTTTCCACTGGGATGGGTTCCCCTCTGTTGGTTCTGTGTGTGAGGTGTGGCCTGCACAGCTCAACAATTTGCTGCAGGAGGTCTCTGTCCACTCTATAGCGCTCCACTATCTCCAGCTCATGTAACCCCTGGGAGGTGACCCTGGGCCTGTACACTCTACTCCGTCTCCTCACTGTGGGTTGACCGGCAGCATTTGCATTGTCACCACCCTCAGCATGTTGCATATGTCACCTTATAACAACAATGGCAGCCCCTAGCATTTTTGTCTGAGTGTAGCTTTTTCAGTTTTCACTTCTAGTAGCTTACTCCAGTGTTGCAGTGTCTCTTGAGAGAAACAAATTGCACTGTTGTTTGCAGAGTTTTAAGTGCTGTGCTAGGCTAGTGTTCTGCCTGTGTAATTACCTGATTCTGATTGTTTGCACCTGCTAGCTCTATTAGTATTCCCTGGTAGCTTCCTACTATTTGTTTTGCTTCCTTTTTCCTTTCTGTTTCCTCGGGGGAGCGATGCGCATACAAGCGGAACCACGCTCACAGCAGCTAACATGCGCACACACATGCTTAGACGGACTAAAACTTGCTTATTCGGGTTAAAACGCGTGCACACCAGCGCAGACATGCTTACAGGTCTTCCAACAGCCTGATACATGCTTACTCCAGCTTAAACGCACGCACTCACGCTTCCATGCGCGCACTCTGTCTTACTCGAGTTTACAGGCGCACACACACGCGCATACCTGCTCAGCAAGAAACTTTGGTGTTATCTACAGTATACACCTTCCATTTCTTGGCGTTACCTGGCCTACCTGTTGACACACCTCTTTCCATGATGTCTAACTGACAGCTAACACATGCCACTGTGCTCCAATGAGCTTCACTACTTTCATACATACCCCCCTTGTGATGTCACCTATCTCCTACTCTGTTCCTCCCCATATCCTACTCCTACACTCCACTGACTGTGCTCATTTGCTATGTAAAAGTGTGATTCACTATCCTAACACTCATTTACATAGGATTGCCTACTAATGCTTGGTTACATGTCTTAGACTGGGCTTCTCCCCTTAGCAACCCCTACTCAGTGGCCATGTTGTCTTCAGCCTGCTATTCCCTTACATTGTCATTTAACAATTTTCATAAATTCCATGTTTGTGGCTTTTATTGTCTAAGTTTCTGATTTTTATAGCGCACCCCATTTGAGCGGTGCTGCGCTACGCTTAAACATCAGAAATCTCTGAAAAAAAAATCTTATTTTAATTTTGCATCTGGGAAACTTTCCAGTGGCCATATATTTGGCCATTGGCATGCTTCCTCAACCATATGCAACCTTTATTTGGAGCTGACAAGGCTCCATTGTGCTATTTGTAGAATGGTACTCAGTTGTCAACTGAGTACATTTCTGCAGCTAACACGTCTCCTACTCGGACAGGTTTGTGCTTCCTGGATCGCAAATTTACCTCATTTGCATGCCTTTCGGCTGCAAGTGAGGTAATTTGCATATCCCAGCCCTGTCCGTGTAGGAGACGTTTTAGAAGCTCTCTTACACGCCCCTACAGGCTGTTCCTGGATTGCTCGTCGGACATGATGGCTGCATGGAGTCTTACTCTACTCGTAGACTCCGTGCAAGCCATCGTGACTCCGGCCCACTGTCAATGTCCATTTATATCATATTATACCCAAGATATTGCTAGTTGTTTGTTAGTAATTATGAAAAGAAACAATATTTCCATATGTACTTAATATTTAAAAAAACAAGTAATTTACAAACTGCTGCATGACATCAGCTGAAACTTTAGATATTGTTGAAGAAAACTATTTTTGATATTTGTACTGTAAGTTACACATCCTGAGCGATATCTAGTTTTCTTTATATTGCTAATTATACAATTAAGCATATGTTTTCATATTTCTATAACTATTACAATAAACATGCACTCAGAGAGGAATTTTGTTGCTGAGATGAAAAAGTTTATGTCTGGTAAACAAAAATGTTCTAACAATCTCTCCTTAGCCTGAACAAGCAAATAAGAGCACTGGCGAAATCTTCCCAAGCAAACTTCATGTCCATATTGGCTACATCTACTAGAGACAATTCATAAGTTCTTCTTCATATATGTCTGCAGCCTCAAAGGAAGCACCCAGATCTGTTCAGAAATGGTGGTTAAGGACACCACATATACAAATGCCATAGATAAAGCAGACTTGCTGGGTGACAAATTCAGTGAAAGCTTCACCCCTCTGTCCCCCATCAGTAAATCAAGTCATCCTCAGTACCTGCCCCCTTCCCCTTATATCTAGGGAACATGTCATCACTGCTCTCTCAAAGACAAAAAATACAGCTTCCATGGGACCCGATAACATCCCAGGCTGCATCCTACATGAACTCAGGCAGGAACTTGCAGCATCATCATTAGGCTCCATATTCAACCAAAGCCAGAGTACTGGCTTTGGCCCAGCTGAGTGGAGGGCAGCCACTGTCATATCTTTGCACAAAGGTGGAGTGTCCACCAATCAGGGAAATTATAGACTCATCAGCCTAACTAGCCTGATCTGCAAGGACATGGAATGGATTATCATGGAGCTCATTAACAAGGACATTGGCAACCTCCAGACACTCGATCCCACTCAGTTTGACTTCATCAAGGGGAGTTCATGTCTGTTAAATCTGGTTGACTTCTTTGAGACAGTCACCAAAGGTTAGACAAGGGGAAGATGGTGCACACTGCCTACCTTGACATGGCCAAAGCCTTCGACACTATTCCCCACTGGGGCATAATAGATAAACTCTGTCAACCCAGCATCAATCCATATGTTATCAGATGGGTAGCAAACTGGCTCACTGATAGAACCCACCTAGTCAAAATAGGTGGAGCCACCTCAAGCAGCAGACCTGTAACAAGCGGCGTATCCCATGATTTGGTCTTGGGGCCTCTGTTATTTGGTATATACTTTTCTGAGGTGCAGGCCAAAACCAGTGGGCTATGGCTGACCAAGTTAGCAGATGACTGCAAGCTGGGCCTTGTCATCAATTACCCTAGTGATGTGGACATCCTCCAAGAGGGTCTCACCCAGACAAATGACTGGTGCCAGAAACATGGCCTCAAGCTGAATACCAAAAAATGCATCATCATCCCCTTTGGGGAGAGAGATGTCCCCACAAATTGCCACATTAATAGCAGCTCTGAAGCATGCAATCAGTCTTGAGGGATTTGGGCACCCAGGTTGATAGCAACCTGACTTTTGACCACCATGTTGATTCCATTGTACAGAAAACTTTCTACATGGCCCATCTCATAAGTAAGGGTATCTCATTCTGGGACAAGGACATAACATTCCTGTATTCTTCCCTTATAAGGCCCATTATTGAGTACAAAGTCCCTTTCGGTATGTACCTCGCCAAGCACATGGAGCAGCTGGAGAGACCACAAGGTTCCTCACCAAGAGAATCCAGGACCTCAAACATCTACCATACACAGATAGGCTAAAAGCCCTATTCTTCTACTCAGTTTTATACAGACTCCTCAGAGGCGACCTCTGTCTGGCATACAAGGTGATCTTGGACCCCACCTTGATGGGACTGCTGCTTATCTGCAGGTCAAGGTCCACTCGAGTAACCCACAAATGTGGCCTCAACCTGGTCTGTGACATCAATAGGACTGGTTGGCAGTACAGATTTATGTCCCAGAGACTCCTCGTCTGTGGAAAGGACTCCCACTCCACATCAAGCAGAGTATCTCTTTACCCCTTTTTAAGCACAATGTGGATAACTGAATGGGAAACAGAAAATGCACCCCTGGAATTCCACCCATGTCCCTGCTGGACAGGGGCATCAGGTGCTGACTTGTCTAAACATGGGCAAAACTCTTGGCTAGGCTTATAAGGGCCTCAGGGCCAATAACCTAGTAACTTCCTATGATCTTATAAACAATATATGTCTAGGTTGTATATTTTCCAAGATATGAGAAATTCTTTGTAAACGCTTAGGATGTATAGAAAGACTATGATTACACTGACTGTTATCACTGTAAGGATTACTTCTTACTGATTGCTGTTTGTGCAGTTGTAATAGCTTTTACTGTTCACAAATTATTTACATGTACCTATCTTATGCTTTTTAAGTTTATTTTTCAGAAAATGTTCAGGAATGCAAGCTGTGGGTAAACTGCTAGAGGTGTGACATTCCATACCCCATGGGTGTTAATGAGGTATGCCAATTAAGAGGAACTTTATAGTATGTTCAACAGCAATGTCTATACAGTCTTCCAGTTGGAGAATTATCTTAAAGTCTGAAAGAAAAAATATGGTAAATTGGTGACTAATGTAACATTGCATACAATTGTTTTGCAATTGTGTAGCAGATTATATAATGAAAGGTTGAATACATAAAAGACAGAACCTCAGATGATGGAACACCAAACAGAGAACTGCTGTAACAGCAAATCACAAAACATTCAATGCTTTTCTCTTACTAAAAGAAGTCCTATATCAGCAAATTTCAACTGCAAAACCAAGATCAAGTATCGTCTTGATAGATGTACTGTTAGGGAAAGGTTTTTAGCAATGCAATGTGTAGGATTGCGGTTAAGGTTACAGTTAACACACATATATAAGATGGACAAGGAGGCTTCATTTCACTAACCCTAACCCTAGCCCTGCCCCAGCCCTTCACATTATATAACTAAAAATCCTTTGTCTAACAATACCACTGCACAAGACAGAAGGACACAGATCACACACAACACAAGACATACCCAACACTGAATCTAACCGCTTTAACTAACTAATCCTTACTCTAACCCGAAATATTGAATTCTTGTACACACACACCAGCTACTGTAACACAGTCTTGCACATCTTCACAAGCACCACTTTTTCATTCAAATATTAATTTTCCTTCTCATTCCTTATTACCTACACTATATAAAGCTAAATTCAACATATGTAATTTGCACAAATAAGCATTCGCTCATTTTACATTCTTTTTTCATTAACAAAAACTTTTCACCCAAATGAGTGCTCAGCCTTTTGAGCTATACCTATGTATCAATTAACACAGCCGTGTAAAAACTATAGTTATCCAGGTAACTAGGTAGCCATTCAATGCTACTGTATGGATGATGAACAACTTTGCACACTGCTGTACATTTTTCATTTCTTTTTCTATTTGTGCTTGTGTTTTATTTGTTTACCACATTAGGCAAAGTAGGCACAAGTGCCTCATTTTAGGTGTGACTCAAGAATGTTTCTCTGTTCATGTCTGGTCTTAGGCCAGTTGGACCAATTTGGCCCAATAGGGCCCTGCTTTGTCAGGGGACCCTGCACTATGACAGAGCTATTATGATTTACACGACTCAAGAAACGCTTCTGTAAATCACTACAACAAAGTACAGAGCATGTTCTTACTGATGGTCTTACTCCTGTAGTAGTAACCGATCTGTATGAATGGAGCAGGCAACATTTCCTGAAATGCATTCCACTAGTAGCTTATCCCATAATATCAGTAACTACAATGTCATACTTCCCGTATAATGCAAGGTGTTAGCTGTCTGTATTAACATAGTCAATTACTGTTGGAATGCTGAAATGGCTTTTCAACCCAAAACTGGTCATTTTAACCATCTGGTTTTGTGCAATGCTCCAGTGACAACTGACATGTCTGGCAAGATCTGCATTTATAAGTCTGCTTACCCAATGTAACAAATAATTAAATAAATTAAAAGAAACTTTCAGAAATAATTGTAAGGGATGCAATATGTGCACATAACATTGTTAAGGAGAGGCCTGAGACTGTTACTATTATTACCGCTGAGCATGCTTTGGAAGTTTAACAGTTTCATGGAAATATATTTACTGTAACAAGGTATGAGAATGAAAGGGTAAGGAGCTCCTGCTATTCAGAGTAAGTGCAGATGACTGGAAGCCCATGAAAGAAGAGAAGTATAATACAAGATGAGAATGTATAACAGAGGTTAGTAAGTGTTCACACTCTTTTTGCCCCCACATTCTTCCCATAACCATTAAGCATGGCCCCAGCGACTCATCTGTCAAATATATTGGGCATGAGAGACAAAAGCTGCGAATTGTGAAAAGTCAGATGATTTTACCAGATTTCACGTTTCAAAATGAGCCTACTTCTTAGTAGCCTGCAGCAACTCCCAAAGACACCAGAGTGTGTAGGGTACTTAACTTACAAATATGTTTATTTATTTTATGCATTTAAAGTTGGTTAACCAATGTAAAGCGTTGAATCACGTAGGCCATTTTCATGCTTAGCGTGGCAGAAGCACAACTAACTAAGCAGAAAACTTTAATCAGAATCAATGCATCGGTAACGTAGAGAAAGCATGCATAGAGGGATGAGTCAGGATATTATGTAGCATAAATGAATACAATCATAAGTACACAAGATTAAATAATTCAATCAGTAAAATACATAAGAAGAGTACTTGTACAGTATCATGACATCATATAATGTTTCTACGGAGATGGGGAAGCAATATACAAAAACAAAGTATTTAATTTGCTGTATGTACTATTGTTGGGCATAAGATGTGAAAAAGAGGAAGGCGTGAGTCAAATGAGGGGATAAAGAAAAATGAGGGAGACAAAAGCAAAGAAAAAAAGTGTGTGGGTGAGAGAAACAAGGGGAATGTATGCAACTATTTCCTACCCAGGTTCAGAAAATCTGGGGAGTACTACATAAATATATATGCCAATAAGCATTTATTTTTAATACACAACAGGAGCATACTAATCTGAAATACTCTTAAGCACAGGAAGTCAACGAGTGGAGGTAAGGTTAAGGCAGTAGATGGGGATATCAGTTGAGCAGCCCCACCAAAATGGTCCAAATTGGGCCCCTCAATCGCCAAGGCCTGTCATGGGTGTAACTATGTAATTTGTTTAGAATCGCACGTTCTGCAAGTGAAGGCTGGTAAAACTCAAGCTCTGTATTGCAAGATACAACTTAATCAGTTCTCATATCCTTAACCATCTGTATGATGCTGCCTAAATTAATGGAAATATCTGAGCTGTACCTAAAAACAGATATCTGGCACTTAAAACTAAAATAAGGAGTTATCCAATAGCACACAATCAGGAAGGCAGTAGCATGCCAGATTATATGACCTACTAGGTAATAAGATGAAGACACACTGACCAAGTAAATCACATTCATGATTATAAACCAAACTTTGTTACCAGCTATAACCTTAACTATCTGTGTGATACTGACAAATTCACCAGCAGAAAATATATGACACTGTATGATATAATATAGACTGAATTTAAGAAATTTGGAATTTGTAATTGTTCTTTTTTAATCGTTTGATTTGTTTTTATGAGATTTTAGAAGATAATGTATGAAGCTAGCAGCTTGGCTGAATATAGTCCTGGATCACGATACATTCTTGTTATAATCCAACTTGCCTAACTTACTTCTAACAACAGTGAAGCATCTATGAAAAGTCTCAAGGTTTTAAATCCCTAACATCTTGATATGTCTTTCCTGATGACAGAAACAGAAATTGATAAATGGGCATCTATTTCACCAAGTTTTTCCTTGTCACCCTCTGTAGTTGTAGAGAAAGACTTTTATTTCCTGTAATAATTCTAGTACTTTAATTTTCCATGACTAATATGTTATATACCTCACTTGTTTTATATTAGTGATGTATTCTGCACTGGAAAGTAAAACAGTGTTTCCACAAGTCCTTTCCCTGAATCAGAGTGCTCATCCTTTCAGCTTGGAACAGACGTTGTGCTTTGTATCCGTCCTGACTTTTCCAATTAGTATGGTTACTTCAGTATTGCTGGATAACTGCCATTCATACAACATTTGTTTTGCTTGCAGTTCTTTTAGCTCAGAATGTTTTGAATACTTAAAATTGCCCTGTGGGACAGCATACAATGAAGTGTCTAGGCATTAGATTGCTTTGTATGGATCAAGCCCATAGGAAATCAATTGCATCTAAAGCTGATTGTACAATAGCTGATGAATTGCACAATGTATTGCAGTCATGTTTTCAGCCTGGCATATTCTGAATTGAAGTGCATAAAAGCCACAAGTAATCAGAGTGATCAGTAATAACTATCATGAAAGCTGCTTCAAACAAAAAATATCTTTTTATGTCTTAACTCACAATTAAAATAACATTAACTACAGTCAAGACATGATAAAATTGTCAATGGGCTCACAAAGGCTACAAATCATCAGAGTCCCAATGTTTGCTATTGTTGCTGATAATTAGCTGTCATAAAGTAAAAATACTGCCCAACAACACATAAAACCATTAGGAACTGCAGCTATTAGCAGGCTTCAAAACAAAGTGATTGCTTTTATTCTGGATGAAATACCGAACCCAAGGTCGCATAAGGATTTATAAAACTTTAATTAATTTGTAATCTTAGCAAAATGGTTAATAATTAATCTGTATGTTTAACATGAAAATGCAGAGCACAAACTTACTTTCAGCAGCATCTCAGTGGGGTACAGGCATACAATATTGATAAAGAGTCATAAAACTAAAGTTTGACAAAGTGATAGATATACACAGTCTGGCCACTGTGTTTGTGATTTCTGCTTCTAATTGAGAGAACAATAATTCTTCTACAATATATTCTGCTTGCCATCATCCCAGAGATAGTATCCATTCTCAGTGGTGTAATATGCATATCATTTTAAGTATTTCCTACATTCTGCATACATCAAAATCTCTTGCAGTGCTTGACTGTGTGTGTGTGTGTGTGTGTGTGTGTGTGTGTGTGTGTGTGTGTGTGTGTGTGTGTGTGTGTGTGTGTGTGTGTGTGTGTGTGTGTGTGTGTGTGTGAGTGTGTGTGTGTGCGTGTGTGCGTGTGTGTGCGTGTATGCGTGTGTGTGTGTGTGTGTGTGTGTGTGAGTGTGTGTGTGTTATCATTAGTGAATGTCTGCTACTCCTGGGGTACCTGAATTTTCCTACAACACAGTATTACATAAACTGCACGACCTGTGTAAGTTCACCTTATCACTTGACAGATTGACAGTCTGTGAAGGAAAGGAAGAATAACAGCAATATGTAAGTATTTTTATACCAGTTTGCCTCGTAGCCAGGGTGTACTTGCAGTAGCACCAGACATATAAAATAAAAATATGCATATTCTTGTAAAACTGCCATCATTTCCATTCTGTAACTTATATTTTCCATAATTATATTTGTAAGGGCATCTCATCCCTACTTAGCACTAAGTTTGGGTTAAGGGAAATATAAGCTACCCTTGCAAATGGTATTACAGAAAATGCAGTTTAAAAATGCTGCTAATCATGGATGTGCTTAAATTAGCATACATCTGGTGCTTGATGTGTAAATCTTATTCATAATATGCAATATGATTGGCCAGCATACTTAACAATCACCCATCTCACTGTCCAATGAACTTCCTGCTTCACCAAATTCATGTTGCTTGTGGCTTGGGATGAAATATTGTCTCTGTTCTGATGGACTAGATTAGCATGTGACATCTTTGATGATCACATAATGTTCTGTAGAGCTTATATGGATATGCAAAGCACTTTGGGTTCTGTGTACAGACGATCCTAATAGTTTTTAACAGATATTCATTTTCATCTCTTTTTTGTACTGACTATTAAACATGAAATGCATATAAAGGGAAAAAACTATTTTTTGTTATAGTACATAATAAAAACTTTAATGAGAGAGGAAATTATTCTAAGTTTTGTTTAACTTATTTACTAATCAGCATTTATGTTTAACAAACTGATCCCATTTTGTGAGATATTCATGTCTCCAAATACTTTTGGTCATGTAACCTTGCATTCAGCTTTTAGTTTGTATTCTCTCAGAAATCTACAAGCAGCAAATGATAATGCTGTGCTAACAGTGTTAAAAGATTTGATTTAGCCGGTGTTCATAGAATGGTGCAGTAGTACAACTTAACTTGCACCAATGTGCTGAGTTGCACAGTTCTGCCATTTTACCAATTCACAGTCATCCAGATTCACAAAAGATCAGCATCTCATTATATGAGAATTTGCAGGACTATGAATCATCCCATTCAAGTAGCAGAACCAACTACTCATTGTGCTAAGAACACATATATTTACAAAAAGTAATTCATTTACTTGTACTTGTTGACACACACACTCACTGTACCAGTACTCTCTCCTCTCGCCCACACAGTGACTCACTCACAGAGCTACACAATCACAACACAACTTAAATCAGTAATCTATGTACTTTTGCTTCATCGTGAGCAGATTACTACCATGGAAATGCATAGGAAGCACAACAAGATCTCCATGCAGTTATGCAATTGCATCCCACCCATGCCCAGCACCTGCGTTTTACACCGCAAGTCTTCTAAGAAGGCCTCATACTGGGAAGCTCATTTCTATAGACACTCCACACAAGTGTTACCACATTTCCTTGTAGTTCTATGTGGTCCCATTTAGAAGACTGGCTTTTCAGAAAGTCAAACTTCATATGGTTGAGACCATATGATTGAATTTCCGAAGAGCTGAAGCGTTTGTACGGAGATCACAGTATAGGGGGGAATCAGGGAATTTACCCTTTTCCCCACTGTAGTACAATCTTGGAGCTGGTATATATATATATATATATATATATATATATATATATATATATATATATATATATATATATATATAAAATATGCCGGGGGTGTGGTGGTGCATGTGGGCTTGCCCCCGTGGAAAAATATAGATTTTTGTTGTTTTGTGTCAGTCGACATTTTGGAAAGTTGATCATATGGCCTTGACCATATGAAGGTTGACTTTCTGAAAAAACAGTGTTCTGACATAGATCTGTTCTATGAACCTCACTGTCAAAAAGCACACACTGGCACTTAATAGTGGAAAAAATTAAGAAGTATGCAGCACAGGTTGTGTTCATCTTATATACTTCAAATGACAACTGTGGATAGTAGTTTTACTTTCAGATGCATGTCACTTGTTTCCTTCCAACTCAACAGTTTCATTTTACTCCTCGTATAAGGAGAAGCAATCTATGACATAATAGCTAAGTCCAGTTAATCATTTATCCTCTAACTGACTATCCATTTTTAAAGAGCCATTTGGTTGCTTACTGGATCATCTTTTTAACTTTAAATCTATATGTATTCATCACAGATCAATTCTCTGTGTCTGTTTGTTTTAGTCCAGCTATCATAATTTGATTCAAATGAATTTCTTTTTTTTGTGATGTTTAATTATATCATTTTCATGCTTGTAGTATTTTAGCCTTTTTTAAATTTAGCTGAAAAATACTTTTTATTCAGTTTATTTTGATAATTCTATCTGTTTTAAGTCAGATTCTTTCTTTCTTTATTTATTTACATATGTATGTATGCATTTATTTAGGTTTATTTGTTCGCCAGAGAAGAGCACTGATCACAATGGCCCATTTTCAGGCTCAGCATGGGAGGGCAATGAAGGTAATACAAACACTCATGCATAATAAGAGCTCTGAATAGCCATGTAGATTGTACAAGATAGGACAAGGTAGATATGGGTTGTTAGTGACAGACATATTTGAATAGCAGCTGAATCTGTATAAGAAAACATACTACTATGATAGAGTATTTTCTTTTACTGCATTAGTTTTTTGCTGCTGCAGTACTGGCACGCTGATGGCATTCCACACCTCTGCATCATATGTTTTGTTTTTCAGACCTTTAGACATTTGCACATACTGTATAGACACATGCACAGTCACCAAAAGCAGATCTTTGTGCTTGCACTTAGATGCATCCCTGGGGTGAACACTAAAGTCTCTGTTCAGTGTCCTGAGGTAGAAAAGCATGTTAAGCTATGTCAACCATTTCTCCAAGATGTATTCAGTTTTCCTTTTGAACACTGCAGGCAGACCTATGAGACCTGCTCTTCTTTGGGTCTATATATGTCTCTGCATTATTTATTTATTTATTTAATAAATAACTAAATGTATTTATTATTAAATAATTAAATAAAATAAATATTTATTACTCTACTTTTGTTTTTTAACCATTGATCCACATGGACCTTTTTCAGACTCAGCATGGAATTACTATCAGCTTAAAGGACCTGCTCAGAGTAACACAGTAGGCAAATGGAGGCTGGGGGAATCAAACTCTGTATCCCGGGAACCAGATTGGTTAACAGCAAATAAGCTTAGTTCTCTGCTCTATCTTTCAGACAGTATACAAATACATATACAGGTGATATTCATGTTTAACAAAGCCATTAAAATCTCTCCCTGGGATTCAGTAAACTCCATGCAGGCTGTGCGTGAAGCCTACACAGAGTTTACAAGTGTGTGCGATGGCGCTAGGCGAGCAGCAGTGCAAACTACTGCACAATGCATATTCATGCCGCTTGATGCCTAAGTGAGGTTTTATGGCTGGCAACAGGCAACAGTCTTGCCAGCCAGGAAACCATGTAAGTGAACACGGATAGCAATCCTGTTTAAAGCAGAGCAGTTATGGTCCATGGTTTTGCGTAGAATGCCACAATAATCAACAGGGCTTCACAGATAGCTCTCAATCTCTTAGTTCAACACATCTGCCAAAGGCCAATCTAATGCAGGGACAATGACCCAGAAATAGGGACATATTTGACATAGATGTCTTACAGAAATGTGGTAGAACTACATGTTCTGAAGGATTTGAAGTATGAAACTCAAACATACCTCTCAACCTCTTAGAGCAAAAAATCTAGACAAAGCCATAAATAATGAAGGTACAAAAGCCCAAAAATAAGGACAGATTTTTAATATTGTGCTTACAAACTGAGAAAGTTGATATAATAATAGGTATTACATTAGCATGAATTTTCTTAAGAGCAAGAAGTTTGAAACTTAAATGTCTGCCATTACTTTCTGACTTCAATCCACAATTACATGCCAATGATTTGCCAGAAAACCAAAATTGTATGAGGAAAAGATCATACATATATGACAAAAGTCTGGACATTCTGTAAAAATCTGGACAGTTGAGAGGTATAAACTCAAATGTATGTAATATTGAGTCAAATTAGTCCTGAGACTATCCCAGTGATATGGCTGAAAACCACACATTTGATAAGGAACACATCTAGACATCCTGTAAGTATCTGGACAGTTGAAAGGTATGAATGTGAAGTGCGAAGTATATGGTCCAAACACAGTAAAGGACAGTGTATCTACAGTGCAGAGTATTGTGATATCCCACTCCTGGTATGCTGTACTGAAGCTGTGTAAATAATCTGTATTAGTACATGGACTGTCATCTACAATAAACACTCTGGGGAAGTGTGTGTATTGAATAGGGATACACATATGAATTGTAGGAATGAATACAGGTAAAGAGGACAGGTGAACCAATCTAATGTACAGTGGATGAGGAAATGTCAATGGCAGATGGTTGTAGCAGCAATATCAATCACATATCAATATGGTACAGTAGGGACTGCACAGTGAAAATGTGTTTTATGTGACTGTCACACAAGGTGACATAATGGGTAGGATGTCAGTTTGAGATAAACATCCTTACATGAATAATGCAGAGAGTGATAATAGAAATGATGCTGCACAAACGCACTTGAACAACTATTATGATACAGCCACACTCTATAAGGGTAACAATGCACACTGTCCTGGCATTGTAATGTCTGCTGGAGGTGTTAGGAGATGTTAGGAGGGACACTGCTATACCATTATGTGACATTATGAGCAATACAGGCTTGTCGACTGGTGTGCATGGCAGCTATATATATATATATATATATATATATATATATATATATATATATATATATATACATATATATATATATAGCGGTGGTGGTGCTGCGGTAGCATTGTTGCCTCACAGTAAGACGCTGTCTGGTTTGATTCTCAGCTAAAGAGTCTTTTGCGTGGAAACATGCGTGAATGGGCATACCTTCGTTGAAGGTTGTGCGCCAGGCCTGGCAAGCCGGTATGTAAAAATCAACTGCCAATCATTAGTGGACCGGAGTTCTGCTGTTGCAACCCCTAACCGGGAAAAGCCGAAAGACACAAACAAACATATATATATATATATATATATATATATATATATATATATATATATACATATATATATATATATATATATATATATATATATATATATATATATTTGTAGATATGGAACAATCCACACTCACATGAATGATATCCATGCCATTAATGTTGTCAAACACTTATGCAGTACTGTGTGCATCAGCAGAACAGGTAGCACACAAGCATCTGCTGAAACAACTTGAGTGGTGTTCTCTACCATTAGACAGTCTTCTATATGCCACAAAACAAAATACCTAGGTATGGCCAATAAGCTGTGTGACAGCTCTCTGTGACAAAGGTGGTACACTTCAGTTACACTTCACTGGAAGATGTGTAGAGAGGTACATGAAGAAGGGTGCATTGCACTCAGCTACTGGTGTCATGAATGTTGGAAACTATGAAGGCATTTTGACCACTGATTTGGATGTTCTTAACATACCCAGTACTTGTGTTACATAAAAGGGATTAGTCATCACTGTGACCACATACTGGTGGTTCTACTTACCATCTACCCCAGGACACAGCTCACATACCTATTGGTCTGATTATAGGGTGTGATGTCCACATTATACTTAGGTGTGTGCTTGTTTTCCTGACTTAACAAGTCCCCCCCCCATGTTTTCTTGTCATTGCAGGTGTTGTCATGGCTGTGGCAGCAATCTTTGGTAAGTGTTGATAATGTTTGTATTATACTAATTTCACAACTGGGCTCAATGATTGCCCAAACTCTGTAGCCCTTCAGGCAGCTATTTGGACACAGGATGTGTATGTCATCTATGATGTCCATCACTTAAACAATGGACAGAGGAGGGCCTAGCAGACAGCCCCGATGTACGGACCTGATCACTGGACCTGAGATGTAGGTCATTTCACACGTTTCAACTTAGTGAGATGCCACATATGTGCTACACTGTTCTACCCACTTGGTGATATAACTGTTTATGGTTACATATGACAGTGTAGATTGAATACCTCATTGTGGATTTGTGTCAAATGCCTAGACTTGGTTAAGTTCCACAAGATGATACTGTTGTCATCATGCATGCCCTCAATGACCTCTTTGAGGAAATCTATCAGATATAACAGACATGATGTATCATGAACAACTGACACAGGTCTGTTGCACACAATCAGAATATTACTAGTGTCCATTTAGAAATGGTCCATGATGACATGTTCATCTACCTCACACTTAAGGAGAGCTGGGATGTCTCTATACATGCATCAGGTGCTGCCCCCCAACACAGATGGATGCATGTTGATGTACATACTTCTACTGGAATATAACCTGTGTTAAAGGTGTTATGCAGTGTGTATTCAACCGTATCAGAAAGGTGGATGTGCTGAGTCATGCTATAGGCAATCTGTGATGTTATCACAGCCCATTGATTCTGTGTGATAGGCCTGAATGAAGGTACGACAGTGCATACTGCTTATCTTGATCTGGCCTAGGGTTTGAACACAACATTCCATGCATGTATCATTGAGAAATTATCCAAGCGGGAGAGTAACCCTTATTGGCTCACCGACAGAACACATATTGTGAACGTTGGTGAATCAACCTGTACCAGTAGGGTTATCACCAATGGCAAACCCCAGGGATTTGTGCTTGGCCCTTTACTGTTTGGACTCTTTTTCTTGACAGTTCATGCTAAAGTATATGGCCTTTGGCTTACCATGTTTGCTGGTTCTTGCATATTGGGTGCAATCAATGAGTCCACCAATGATAATAACATACTACAGCAGGAACTAACACAGACAAATGATTGGTGAGAGATCCATATGATCTACAAATAAATGCAAACATGTGTCTTTATGTTGTCCTTCTGAAAAGTGGAAGGCTGTGTTAATTACAGCATTGACAACAGTCCTGATATGCTGAAACCCAGTGAGGCAGCCACTGGAAACACACGTAAATAGCAATCTGAACTTCAGCCAGCAAGTGTTCACACTGGCATTGAAAGCCTATGTTGTGCACATCATACATCATGCCATCATATTCAGATTGTAAGATGGTATGACAGCACTGTACTCAAACCTCATCAGAATACTAATAGAGTATAATGCTCAATTTTGCATGTACCTCACCAGACACATGCAGTAGATGAACAGACCACAGGGCTTTCTCATCAAGAAAACACAGGGCCTACAAACTATGCCATGATGAATGTGGATGATTGAAAGCCATGTCACTCTAATCTGCATCATATTGGAGGTGACTTCTGCTTGGCCTGCAGGCTGGTTTTTGACCCTGCCCTTGTGGGAATAGTGCATATCCACAAAACTGATATAGTTGATGACATCAGTAGTGTCTTTTGAAGAGAATATGGTAATAACAGTGTCCCACAAGTTGGTGTAAAAGGCTCTCTGTAATGTCAAGCAAGAGCACAAAACCACACACACACACACACACACACACACACACACACACACACACACACACACACACACTTGTCCGCAGTGAGAATAGAACCCCTACCTAACTACACAGACTACAGATCTCTGTATTTAAAGCAAGCACCGCAACTCAAGTCTGACTTGGAGTATCTCAGACAACACTTTATAGCTGATGACAACAGCAGTGTCTGTTGAGGAGAATATGGTAATAATAGTGTTCCACATGCTGGTGTAAAATGCTCTCTGTAATGTTAGGCAAGAGCAACCACACAGACATGCACAAACACCCAGTTAACTGCAGTAAGAACACATCTCCACCTACCTAAGTACCCAGACTACAGAACCCAGTGCTTTATGCAAGCTCCACAGCACAGGTCTGACTTTTACAAGAGCGCAGGTCAACTTATAGTGGATGACATCAGCAGGCCATGTGGGAGACAGATGTTGGGAGTCCTGAATGAAATGGATGTGTAGGCATGTGCAAGTACCAAAATACTATCAATACACGGTATTGGAGCAGTAACTGTAGGATACACACTTCTGCTCATCTGTCTAGACGCACACACAGTTGACTGCAGTGGAAACAGAACCCCTATCTACCTAAGTACACAAGCTACAGAACTCTACTTTATGCAAGTGCCACTAGACAAATCTGACTTTTACAAGAGTGCAGGTCAACTTATAGTGGATGACATCAGCAGGCCATGTGGTTGAGCAGATGTTGGGTGGCCTGCATAGGTTCATAATGTCATAGGAGGTTACCAGAGTAATGGCCCTAGGGTGTTTACAAGCCTAGCTGTGTAAAATCCCAAGTAACATTACTGATCATAATTAGATTGTTATTGTTAGCACAGCGATTTTTAAGCAGCACTAACTGGCCCTGTCCATGAGGGACATGGGTGCCACCTCAGGGGTGACTTTGCAATCACCTATCCAGTTGTCAAGGTTGCACTTGAACAGAGTCATTGAGGAGCACTGATTTCCTTGCAGTAGGAGCCTATTACAGAGTAGTGTCACTCACTGTGGGATTTGTCTCACCAGCATGTTCTGTTTATGTCACAGGCTAGGTTGAGAACCCTGGAGCAAGTTATTCTTGTTCCATTTGATTAGCAAGATGCCCAGAATTTCCAGTAGGGCAGGGTCTGAGACTGCTGTGTATGCCAAGCATAGGTTACCTCTCGGTAGCCTGCATGAAACTGAGGACAGTGACAGGTATATTAGTCTTTCCATGTTTTTGGTGGCCCTTGATTCTCTCAGTCACAAGCCACTGTGTTTTCCCCAGTTGTTGCTGGTGTCTAGTGAGGTACAGACAGAAGGAAGCATTGTACTCAATTAGTGGTCTGATATGGGTGGAGTACACCAGAGTAATGACCTCCCTGGTCCTGGATGTGATGTCCATATGTATGAGGTGCGCAATGCAGAATGTGTGTCTCACCACTAAGGACACATAGTGATTAATGTGTAGATTGCTATCAGCATGTGTTCCCAAGTCTCACAACACTGTTCTTGAGCTTAGAGGGGTGCTATGTATATAATAATTAGCAGAGGTACTTCATTGCCAAAGGGTTCAATGAGTCATTGTTTGCTTTAAGGTTCAGTCCATGAGTTTGGCACCAATTATTTGTCTGTGTCAGCCCTTTCTGTAATATGTTGCCATCACTGGGGGACTCTAAATGAGTGCATCCATTTAACAGTCTTCTACAAACTTGGTCAAGCACAGGCCATCTACCATGGCCTGGACTTCAGAAAAATAGTTTTCAAACAGTTGAGGGCCCAGTACAGATCCTGTAGTATTCCACTGGTAAGTGTGCTAGTGGTGGAGGTGCAGTCCCCAACCTTGGCAGCATGTGTTCTGTCAGTGAGCCAGTTGGCTATCCATCTAGTAATGTATGGTTTAATTCCCAGATGGAAGATTCTCACTATGAGACATGAATGGGGATAGTGTCAAAGGCCTTGAATAACTCAACATAGGTGGTATGTCTTGTTATCCATCATCCAGGTCTTTGGGGTCAGTATCAAAGAAGTCCACTAGGTTTAATAAGCAAGATCTAGCCTTGTCAAAAACAAAATAAGTTGGGTCAAGTGTGTTAAAGGTCACTATGTCCCTGTGGATAAGATCCATGCTGATTCCTTCACTAGCCTTGCAGATAATTATTTTAGGCTTTTGGGTCAATAGTTGTAGTTCTGCATGTTACCAGATTGATGGGCATTGCATATCATACATTAGATATTATTTTCTGTAGTGTAGGTGATATATGTGTGGAAAAAGTACTGAGACACCAGGGTTGCAGTGCATGGTGGGATTCAACACATGGCTGTATTGTAAATACGTGACATATTGTTAGATAGGGTCTTCAGTTTGTTATGCTTTCACATGTAATTTGATGTCATAGACAGGAAATGGATGGTAAACAGAAGTAATACATAATAATACTTCCTTTTCCATAGTAAGGCAAGCAGTGTGTTTACACAGTGATTGGAAAAGTGTACTCTCATGCAAGATGCACATTTCCAATACTATTCAAGTTTGCATGTAGCTAAGCAGTGCACAAACACAAGCTGCATTGCAAAAATCTGAGAGTTAGTATTGACTGTAGGAAATGCACCTACTGCTTAACTGACTCTCTGGCAGCACATGTTGATGCATTGATACATGTCTTTTTGAGCCCAGATGATGATGGGCTTTGAATCTAGGTGTATCTAATACGTTCATAGGTTCATAGGTTGGTACTAAGCTATTGGCCCTAGGGCATATACAAGCCTAGCCATAACAATTCCCTGGCTATTTCTTCCCACAGTATTTACTTCCCTAGACCCCTGTCTAGCAGGGCAACTGACGTGATCCCTGGGGTAAATTTCCTATCTCCCATCCAATCATCAAGGTTTCTTTTGAAGAGGGCCAAAGAGGTGCTCTGCTTGACATGTATGGGCAGTCTATTCCAGAGTCTGGGGAGTCTCTGGGTCAGGAACCTATCTCTCCAGCATGTTTTACTCATTGTGATGACAAGGTTTAGATCCCTGGAGCGTGTGTCTATGAGGGATTGGGATTTCTTTAAGTGTAGCATGTCCAACAGCTCTGGGTTTGACATGGCCTTGTATGTTAAGTAGAGATCGTCTCTGAGTAGACGATATGTGACAGAGTATAGGGGGAGGTTTTTTAGATGGTCAGCATAGGGCATCTGCTTTAGGCCTGTGATTGTTTTAGTGAGGAATTTCTGCGGCCTTTCCAGTTGTTGCAGATGTCTTGAGAGGTACATACCAAATAGGGTATTGTATTCTATAATGGGTCTAATGAGGGATGAGTACAGTGGGACAATGACCTCCTTTTTTCTGGATTAAAAACCCTTAGTGATGAGGTGTGCCATATAGAAGGATTTCCTGACTGTTATGGCGATGTGGTTACCGAAGGTGAAACCACTGTCCACCTGTGTCCCTAAGTCTCTTATCACACTTTTGGTGTTTAGTGTACTGCCACCTATGTGGTAATTCACGGGTACATGTTTTTTCCCAAAGGGGATAACTATACATTTCTTGGCACTGAGCTTGAGCCCATGGCTCTGGCACCAAGCATCTGTTTCTGTAAGGCCCTTTTGTACAATATACACATCATTTGGGGATTCAATAATGGCTCCTAGTTTGCAGTCATCTGTGAACTTTGTTAGCCAGAGTCCCTTAGTGTTGGCCTGTACTTCGGAGAAGTAGATGCCAAACAAGAGCAGTCTCAGGATTGAACCCTGAGGTACTCCACTTGTCACTTGTCTGGAGCTGGATTTGGAGTCGGCGACTTTTACAGTTTGGTTTCTGTCAGTAAGCCAGCTGGCAACCCATCAAGTGATGTAGGGATTAATGCCCAGCTTAGTAAGCTTATCTATGATTCCAGAGTGGGGGATGGTGTTGAAGGCCTTGACGAGGTCCAGATAGACTGTGTGGACCACCTTACCTTTGTCCATGTCTCTGGAGACTGATTCAAATAAGTCAATCAGGTTCAGGAGACAAGAGCTTCTTCTTCTTCTTTCGGCTTTTCCCGGTTAGGGGTCGCCACAGCAGATCATCTGTCCGCACACAGGATTGGCAGTGAAGTTTTACAGTGTCGAGTTGCCAGCCCGGCGCCCAACCTTCCATAGAAGGCACACACACACTCACACCTAGAGCCAATTTAGAGTGTCCAATCCACCTACTGCATGTCTTTGGGATGTGGGAGGAAACCGGAGCACCCAGAGAAAACCCACGCGACCACAGGGAGGACATGCAAACTCCGCACAGAAGGCACCCCAGCCGAGGATCGAACCGGAGAACCTCTTGCTGTGAGGCGACAACGCTAACCGCTACACCACCGTGGCCGCCCGTTCAGGAGACAGGAGCTGCCCTTCACAAACCCAAACTGCATGGGGTCCAGCGTTTGAAGGTTACCAATGTCTTTGTTTATAAGTTCCATGATAATACATTTCATGGCCTTGCAGATCAGGCTCATTGGACTGATGGAGTGGTAGTTCTCGGGATCCAAGGTAGATTCCCCCCTCGTGGAGTGGAATAACTGTAGCTGTGCGCCACTCAGTGGGCATGAAGCCTGAGGTGAGGCTATGATTAAACATGACACTTAGGTGAGGTGCTAGTTCATTTTGTTGTTCATGTAGTACACAGCCTGGGCTGTCGTCTGGTCCCATGGATGCTGTATTCTTAGCTTTGGAGAGTGCATTTTTTTACCTGTGTGGCCGTTATTGCCAGAATTTGGCAATCTTTCGGTATTGAGATGGGCCCTTTAGGGGGTGAGAGGGGGTGAAGTTTGCACTGAATTCATCTGCCAGGATATTGGGAATATTCTTGGGATCAGTATATTTAATGCCATTCTGTTGTAGCTCAGAGCATATCTGAGCATTGCCATTTAGATTCTTGACATAGCTATAGAATGCCTTGTGGTTGTCTTTGGAAGCGTTGGCAATTTTATTTTCGTAACTAGTTTTGGAGGATTTTATGAGGGATCTCAGCTTCTTACTGAGGCTGGTAAGGGAGTTTTTTGCATCCTGGGATTTTCATTTTTTTCTGCAACAGTTTCTTCCTTTTGTTGTAAAGTTTGTTTATGGTAAGGGACCACTTTTTTGGAGGAGAGAGTCTTGGTTCTATTGGGGATGGCACGATTCATGCACGAGTTGATTTTGAGTTGAGTTGAGTTGAAATAATTTTAAAAACTTTTCAATAACCAGTGATAATGCAATGACATGAATTTTTTATAGTACAGGGATAGCTATGTGTTGGCATAGCACAATGAGGTTAAGCAGCATTGCAAGAAGATAACCACAGTGGTTTCCTGCCTCTACCATTGCTGCACTTTGGTGCGCGATGTGCACCTCTGAGCAAATGTGCAGCCCAAAAAGTGAAGGGATCCATTGCTTTTTCTCCTACTTGTGTGTGTTGTGTGTGATTCTATTTTTTTACAAGATTAAAGTGGTGAAAATGAGGTAGATATGAAAGTGGAGAAATGGGGAGCAAGCAGGAGGAAGAACAAAGGGAAAGCAGTACATGAATGTGCAGGAGGGAGGTAGGAAAAAAACGTAGCTGTCCATTTCTTTAACAGTGTAAAATAAAAATATGTGCAGAATATTAACTGAATTTGGACTGTCACTTCCATAAAGAGGGATGACCACAACACAATCATGTTGTACAGCCAACTGGACCAAATTAAGTTAGTCAAGATGACACATGTCCAAAATGGAGAGCTACGTATGGGACGTTTTTTTTTGTTGGACAAGTGTCCATTCATTTATTACTTGAGAGAGAGAGAGAGAGAGAGAGAGAGAAGAATGTTGGGGAACGGTCATAGGTATGTCTGGGTCAGGTAACTTGGGTAGATGAGAAAGCAGTTACAGACAGACAAGACAAAAGACAGGAATGGTGATGGATACAAAAGGTTGTGGGACACCATGATTGGGGTAAGGGGGATACACCCCAGGCCCATGGCTATCAAGTTGGAGATAGTGAGAATTGAGTCCTCACCCACTGGAATGTCACCAGTATTACCTTACTCTGCAGGTGGCTGGAGTTCTTGACATCTCCTCCTCCTCCTCCAGAACATGTGGGGACAGCAGTCTCTCCATTGGTTGGAGGCATGCACCAATGGTGTGGTGCACCACCATACTCACCATCCCTGGCAACTCACTGTGGGTGATGAAATTGCCATCTCTGCCACTGCTCCCAGAGGGTACCACTGGACCAGCCTCCAGGGCAGGACTACCTGAGGATGCAGGTAGTGCAGGGGCAGCAGAGGCAGTGCTGCCAGATTGGCTCCCAGATATACTTGGCATCAGTGCTGGAGCCAGTGGAGCGGGGGTGGGTTGATCCAATGGAACTGGCCCACCTTGCTGTGCTGTGGAGCATTTAGTGATGGAGTACACATGGATGACATGGACACATTTTGACGACACATAAAAATACAAAAGAAAAGAAAAAAAAATAAAAATATTTTTAAACATAAAATAAAATACAAATAAAATAAAAAAATAAAAATAAAATAAAAAAAAAAAAAATTAAGAAAATAAATAGAGAGATAAGGGTTGGGGTGAGAGAAAAAGGAGATACAATTAGTACCATCATATGTGACATACAATGCATTAATGCAATTATATTACTCTATTATTTTAAGTTTTACATTTATGTATACTTCATAAGAGATACACACTATACTACAGATTTCTGCAAGTAAGCATTGAAATGTGCATATATTGCACAAATGCATCTTCTAATTATACAGATTACAGTTTACAGCAGGGCATTTGTGTCACTGGTATAGGGGTTTTAATTTAATATAAATATTATTGAAGAAATAACCGTATTGTATATTTGTGAATTGTGGTATTTAAATCCATAACCTCTGACTACTGTCTAATGTTGGACTCTAACAATTGGTTTTTGCTACAGGCTAAAGCATGCATACTTGCTTTTATACTTAGCATATGGTGGCTCAATTTGGTACAACTCTATAAAATACCAACAAAGTTATCTTCAACTTTTAATACTACAATAACACTTCTCCTCTGCTGCATACATATCACTTGCTCCCCTCAGTCTTTCCAATCGAGTTTCATAGGCATGAATATTGAACCCCCAATCTCTGGCAGCTGGGGAAAGAATAGGAAAGAGCAGAAGAGCATTATGTATACTGGTCTTGCCTATATTAAGCTTTCCAAGTCTTACAAGTACTCTCTTTAGTTGATACTTACACAGCTGTGGTATGTTCGCAGTCCTAAATTCCTCCAACCAATGGTTGAGAGTATCCCACTTCCTACTCTGTAGGTCATTAGAATGATGCTTACATTGCTCTTCAGTGCGTGGGATACCAGCCACGCTGGATGCAGCCTGGGCTAAACTGTTCCACACCTCAGACTTGTACTGGGAGTGAGAATAGTCCCTCTGCAGAAACCTTTGGCTGTGGTGCTTCACTAGGAGTCCAATAAATATCCTGGACTTGTGGACACCCTACATTTGTGTCCTAAACCTGTCACCATCCACACTAACACTAGCCATGTCTACCAGCAGACCAAGAGCAATGGAGACTGACGCTTTCTAACCAATTCCACTTTTCATGTTTACTGGAGTGTGCACACTTGAGTAAAGCATTTACACAATGGTATGTAGAGAGCAGCAGTGCCAAGCAGTGAGGAATTAAATAATTGGAATTGGAAGGCTAATCTGACACTTTGCCTTAGTTTGAGGGGTGTCTACTGATGCAGTCTGGAAATATATATTGAAAATTGGTAACTGTTAGGTAAGTTAGGTTTGCAGATATGCACGGGGAGTATGCATGTAATAACCTGACACATCTGTTTTTACTTTTATACACTGAGAAAATTTATTTTTACACTGTGGGATTCAAACCTAGGTACAAAGGATAAAACATTTATTCTACTGTGTTGATGTTCCATCTTTGCCACAGAAGATGTGCTGCTCAGACAGAATCAGGAATCATACATAAATACAGGTGACAGTATGAGCTGTTACACATATATGTGTGTGACCTGACAATGCTATTGGATATAGAGGCAGTTGTATATGCATCTTAGGCAAATGTGAAGGTCATGCAAGTCTAGATAGCAAAATTATACTTACAGAAATATAGTATACAGTATACCCTCAGTCATACATCTGATAAAACAATAATAGTGTCTCATCCCACATACATATTATTAGTATCAGCTCCACTATCTAAAGTGTTATAAGTGAGAGTGAATATAATGGGAAGTGGAACAGCAGTAAAAGTGTATGAAATATCCTGTATTAGAACCCAGGACCATGTGTATGGCAGTCCTACATTTAAACCTGTGCCACAAGAAAGTTGAAATAACAGCTGTCTATGTTTCAGTTAATTTCTATAAACTACAATGTCACAACAGTAAAAAACAAAAGGTTGCACACTCTGTACTAGAACCCAGGACCATCTGTACTCCAGCCCTACACTTACACCTGCTACCACAGGACTAGTTACATAACACTCCCTAATTTACTAATTATTGTTAAGGTCTCTTAGCAGGTTTGCATAATGTCCAATGGAATTTATTGAATGTATCCAGTTTCCATTTTTGGCTGTCTGGGTCCTGTCTGCTTTCTAGGTAGTCCAGTTTTCCAGTTTGCACACTGCTGCACTTTACACAAATGAGATAAGTACAGACAAATCCACCATTATTTTCTCCATCTAAGTGCTGCATCGAGCAAACACTTGCCCTCAAAAAAAATTAAAAAAAAAACAGGACAAAAAAGGGAGAAAAAGAGAAAAAAGGGGCAAGTAGCTGAAATGAGGAAAATCATTCTGTGACATACACACTAGAAAATGATGGTTCACATGAAATATACTTACAGAGATCTGGATTTGAACTGTCACACAACATTCAGAACACATGATGGGTGCTTTTTCCCTCTTTGCCACACAAACAGCTTTGCAGCAAGGAACTGAAATCATTCTACAAACAACCAACTGCAACATCATCTACAGTAATATGAAACCATACAACTGTTATTTGTACATTATATTTGGGTGTAGTGCACTTAGTGATCATACAACCTGTTATGATTATTGCTTGCAAATATACAGCTCTGTCTTACCTCTCTGTGTTTGTTGATCTGGTCATTCTTTAGTTATCTGACCGGTAATCTGAGACATGCAGTGTGTAAGCTATTCTATATCATTGACTTGAAAATGTGTGAGGTTATTAACTGTAAATAATATAATATGCAGTTGCCAACAAATGAAGGGCATGTTGGATGTTACTGACCATAACCTATGCCTTGTGTGCTGCTTACTTACATTTGCAAACTTACATCTATTACTTTGTAGATCTAACCTGACACACCCATTGGATGTAAGACAGTCTGCAGTGCTGTTGTGTTTTCCTTCTCCCAACCAGTAATCATTCACAGGTGCAATCCATTAAAAATAAACACTGAGGGAGTGCCTGCACTATGTTTACATCTCCTACACAGACCCAAGTATTTGGGATTACACAGTTCTAATTAGTTCACACCTCATTTGCATCTTCACCATGCTAACAGCTTTGTCTACGCCATATAAGAAAGCAACCATGTCACTAGGCAAACTGATGATGAGGAGACTTGTTTATGTGGAGAAGAATGAACATCTGCTATCACTTTGGGAAATATCTGCACAGAGGATTATTGAACTTCAGAAGGTATGCTTGCATTTTGTCAGTTATATACGGCATATGCTGGAATGTAGTTAAGAAAAATCTAAATCAAAGGGTTTTACACTTATCTGTATGCATTAGTTAGAAGTGTACTGTTGCCATGAACATGTCTGTGAGGGTGTTTTACAGGTATACATGATTGCCAACACATGAAAATGAAATACTCTGTGATAACTATGTACAAATGTTTCAGGGACAGTTCCTTTGATAGAACTTTTAGCATTTCAAAGATGGTTTGTTAGCAAAATGTGTCATTTGCCTCTTCATTGGGGGTGTGGAGCAAAGCTGTGTTACTGTTATGGCACAAACAAGGATTGCTATTGTTACTCTCATCCACTTTGTCACCTCCGATCCCTCATATATCCTCCTAATCAACCTTACAATTTTATCAGGGAATGCAAATGGTTCCATTGCCCTGCTCATAAACTCCCAGGTTACTGTGGCAAATACTTTCTCTGCATCAAGACCCATCACCAACAGTGATATTTTCTTACATTATGCTTCCCTCTGGATCATCAGTGTTCTGTGAATGTTGTCCACAAAATCATATTGATCATATCTAATAATTTTGGCATCACCTTTGCCATTATTTTAGCCATTATATACATAAACACTTTATAATCATGGTTTAGTATTAAAATGAGCCTGTATGAAGCTGTATCTGATGGGTCTTTACCCTCTTTAGGTACTACAGCTACCACTGCTTTTTTCCAGGATATTGGTACTTCTCTCCCTCTTAAAAATACTGTTAAATAAAATCTTCCAGATATTTATCAGTTTTTCCCTCCTAGCTGCCAAACCTCCACAGAAATATAATCTATTCCTGGGGCATTTCCTGTGGATTGGTTATACATCACCATTTTTATCTCATCTCTTCCAAATCCTAACTGTTTGTAATTGCACCTCATCGACCTCTAACCTTGGCATATTTAATTCTTCCATAAACATTTACATTTGTAGCTTTTCTTGATTTCTGTATTTATACAGACTTTCATAGAATTTCCGAACTATTTCTAATACCTCTACAGGATCTCTTTTTACCTTCCTTGTTATAGGCTCCCTAAGCTTGATGACAGCCCTTTCTACTTTCTGTTGCCTGAGTCGTTGTGCTAAAAGATTTTGTGCTCTAGAGTTATTATCAAAAACAGTTTCTTAACAGCAATCATTCTAAACTCATGCATATTATCAAAATAATCCCTTATTTTATGTTTAGCATTCTGCAGTTGCTCCTCTTGTTGTTCTGTGTAATTCCCCATATTCAGCAGTACTTTAACATTTGTCACTCCCTCTAAATAATTATTACTTCTTAACCATATCTCCCTTTCTTTTATTTCCACCCTATTTTTAAACTCTTCTTTAATTTTTATATCACTCACTAGTTATATTTGGATACTACACACACACACATATATATATATATATGTATATATATATATATATATATATATATATATATATATATATATATATATATCTTCTCTAATAGCTCCTGAATAATTTCCACTACCCATTCCTTAAATTCCTCTCTTTTCAATAGATAGGTGGGGAAAGTGTCAATGTCTTGTTTTTATTTTATTACCCTGTGTTTTTATTTTAGTTATTATTGGCACATGATCTGAAATAGTTATTGGGTGTGTATCAAGACTTGCAATTAAATGTACATGTTCCTGTGAAATGTAAATTCTGTCTAGCCTAGCCCAGTTTTTGTATCTTGAGGAATAATATGTAAATTCACTCTGAACTCCTAGTACTGAATTCACATCTTCCATGCCAAATATTTTCATACATTACTTCCAAAATCTACCCTCCTTTGTTATATTTTCCCTTCTGGGCCCCCTGGCACAACTTCACTGCTGCAAATCAAGTTCCATTCCCTGCCTATAAGTAATATTCCTTGCTGAATACTGATTATTTCTCCCAAAATGTTCTTAAGCTCCATTATAGCAGTTTTCGATGGAATATAAATACATGCCAGTGTAATCCTCCTCCCTTGCCAGTAGCACCTTAGTACTACAAATCTACCATTATTATCTGTTTTATTCTCTTCTATCCCTATTGGAGCTCCTCTCACAATTAATATTATTACAACTCTTTTCCTTTATACTAGGTATTTTTCTGAATAATCATCCTGAAAACTTTTCTTTAACAAATTCACATGTTCAGTTCTTTCCAAGTGTTCCTCCTGTAGCATAGCTATTTGCACTCTACATTTTTTAATATAGTTCACTACTCTTTCTGTACTTATCTGTGAGATTGCTGACATTTAAAGACATTACAGAAAGCATCTCTGTGTTAAAATGTTATTACTCACACATTTTATGTGTAACAGCTTTTTTGTTAAATGTCTAGTTCCAGCTTTTGTAAACCAGAAAACAAAAAAGAAGTCAAAGAACAAAATCTCCACACTTTATTGTAGACGATTGAGTGCTTTCATCTGAGTATATAAGGACATCATCAGATTCTGACAAAGCCTACAGACAGCCATGGCTTTCATTCATGTATAATAAAGATATGAAGGATCTTCTGCTGCAGATCACAAAAGCACAGTAACGGTCCCCAGTGTTTTCCTGTTCTCCTCTACTTGTGTCCAGCTGGTGTTTCTAACTGCCCCTGTTTTCACATTGTCAGACTGCACATTGTAGGTGCAAAGCATCTTAAAAAAGCATAGTTATTCAAGTCTTATATACAAAAAAATACTTATGAATTTGTGGTAATTCATACTGGGAAATAACACTGCAGGAAGTACAAGAGACCACCAGATGAAGTCATAAAACCATGCTTCAATGTGTCAACCACAGCAGGTATGTGGAAATGCAGTACCAATGTAATATTTTAATATAATTGCTTTTGTTCATACAACAGAAGAATGCAAACAAAGTACACCAGAAATACAACAACTGAGTAGTGTGACTTAAATAACATAAATTGCATTATAGGCATTTTTACAAATGAGTCTTTGCAAATGCTCTTTAATCAGAAACTGAATGAAACCAAATCCCAATTGACATATGTTGTGTCGGATTCTCTTACATGGAACTATGGATGCTTATATAGATGTGGCAAAGATCTGGCCCCTGGTAGACAGTATGCATGCTAGTTTGCTAGGACTCTTTTATGAATGTCATGGTGACTGGTATGTGCTCTGGCAGCTTATTCTATTGCACATATTAATAACATTGATGTAAAGCTGATTCTGCCATGCTTAGCCATTGACCAGAGACTTTGACTTGCTTCTGAACTCAAGAGTTTCTGCTATATAAAAAATGTGACAGTGTCCAGTCATCCTCCCTCTGAGGAAACTAAACTGTCCTGCAGGGGTTCAGTCCTTTTATTACCTGCTTGATCCATCAATGTTCTTGGTGCTTTCCTGAAATGATGACACTCAAACCAATTAAGGATGCAATGCCTCTCTCCTATAAAATAAGAAAAGTGCAGACAGTTTTTAAAAAGGAAACATGGTGTCACCATGGACACATTTGGATAGTATGTCTGCAAGTGCTGATTTTCTGTGGTATAAGTACAAGGGATGCAGTAAATGAAATCAGCATGTTCTCCAAATACAAACTTCTTGAACTTATTTATTTACCAGGTACGTGAGCTAGGCCTTCTCAGACCCTTTTCAGCTACAATCTGAGCCACAATGCATGTTTATTTTTGTTTTATTGTTAGCTTGAGCTGGTACAACACCCTATTCAGATACTACCTGGCCATAAGGCAATCGCAAAAAAATACAAGATTTAGAGAAGCACATGAGTAATTGCATAAACCAAATAGTGAGGAAAATGCTCAGGAGCATTAAAATAGTTGCAAAGTAATCAAAAAGTGTTACACATATTTAGTATGGTCAGGTTTTTATAGTGTTTAAGCCAATATAAACACAGTTTTACAATGTTTAGGGAATTATGTTCATTATATACAAAGTCATCATATATATAATGAGACTTATTTAAAAATGAAAACTGTAATGTAGTTAACAAGAACCAGTTGAATGATATTGCAAATGATCCTCTTAAGAATGATTAGAGCACCGAGAGTCATCAGCTACTTAAAGTATAGGATAGCAAGTACCCAGATCTCTGATATTAAATGCGGTAGTAACACAAATCCTTGAAACAAACACATTTATATTCTTGGGCCAGATATTCCTTTAACTTTTTCTTGCATAGAGTGAGTGTGCCCAAAGTTATTTCCTTGGGTGACTTTTTTCAAGAAGAAGGGGTAAATCTGCCAAAAGATTTTCCTAATATAGCCAGAGGGAAATGAGGTATAGTTAGTTTGATAGCAGTGCTGATTCAATGGGATTAAGTAGAATAAGGTACTGACAGTTTGTATGTCATAAACATTTTCAACGTCAGACTATTGAGAAATCAATTGGACCCAGCTGTGATGGAGAGCCATTTTGCCCTTTGAAAAGAGATGCAAAGGTGTTAAGCTTTGTTGACATGGCTGCTGACTATAGTTTGTAATATTTCAGGATCTGTCCTGAAAGAAGGGTAATAATAAGTAATGTGTATTCATATCATGAGATGAAGATGTTGGTGGCAATAACACATCGACTTTCAGATGTACATTTGAAATTTTTGGGCTATCTTAAACTGTTAAAGGTCATTGGTGGTAGTCATCTTAAGGTGATTGTAAAAAGTAACAGCATTGCCTAAAAGTATTCTGACATATTTTTGTTGTGTTACAAATGAGACCAGGGTTCCACAAGTGCTGATAGTACAGGGAGAGGGAATTTTAACTAGTCTTTTTGCTGCAGGTTCACGTACTGTCAGCTGAGGTAGAGATTGAGTCTGCAACAATGGCACGGACTCCTTGGTAAGTGATTTTTTTTCTAGGCACTGCAGGAGAAGAGCCAGCTAGACCAGAGTATGTATCCATGCAGTAACTGGGGAAGAAGCACCAAAAGTGGTAAGCATAGCTGGGGCAAGTCATTCGTAATATAGATTGTCACTGACTGCTTACAAGAAGCACATTTACTCTCACAACACTTTCCCCAGTCGCTTAGGTTATATAAAGAAAAAGTAGAACAGAATTCCTCTATTTGTGCAGTTCAAACACTCAAGCACACACTGACAGAATCAAAATGGTAGGTACGTTGTCAAGAAGTGAGCATAAACATTACAATGACACACAATTACCGCCTGCTCCTCTGTAAACATTTACGTCTCTAAAAATTCAAAGTTTGTACAGACAGTCTTCGGTTTTTCAAAATTAGCCCCAAATAGCTTGATAAACACTGTAAGTTAAAAAACAGCAGTCTCTGACAGAATATTGTGAAAAAAAACTACCAGGTTTCTTAAAAGGGAAATACCACTTTTAGTAAAAAAAAAATTGATAAAATGCTATTTTTATAAAAAAGGCAATAATCTGTAAGTGGAGGGTTCCCTAATGGGAGCGTATCTGCCAGAAATGAAGTTTTTAGCTGAGTTCTGCACCTGTGAAGACTGAGAGATGCTTCTTCTGAAGTTGACAAGAAAGTCCTGAGTAAAGCTTCACTCTGACTGCTGATTTTCTCCTTGGAATTAGCCAATCAACCATTAGAGTGAAGGAGTGGGGAAGTCAGAGCTTTTTGAAGCTGGCTGGTTGCTGTTTCTAGGTAGGAAACAACCCATGTAGCCTAAGGGCTACTGAAGCAGTGAGGAATTCAAACATCTACTATTATGGGTAAGTGTAACTTATACAACTGTACTTGCTTAACTAACGAGATTACTTTTGAGGAGAATCATAGTCTGTGAGTTTAAACAGAAGTCGGTTGTGACTAACAGTTTCCAAAGCACTTTTTATGTCCAGAAAGATAACTGGGCACGTTGTATATCAGCACCCTGAATGGAGAAAGAAAGTTCTCCAGCAGGGTATTAATATACAAAGAATGCCCGATGAAAAATGAGTCTGCCATTTCACTGCCATGGAGCTCTGACTGCAAAAAAGCAAAAAAAAACGTCTGCCATTATTTTATGCTCACTAAGCAGCATTACTGCTGTTTAGCAAGTGTACAATGAAAAAAATGGAAAAAAAAGTATATGTATGTGTATGAGTGTTTTTATGTTTCTGTCCGTGTGTGTAAGTGAATGTGTATATGAAATCAGATGAGACTGTTTGTGTGAGAGTTCGAGAGACAGAGTGAGAGAGCGATTTTGTGACGTCTCTAGAGTCGGGCCTCAGAACATCCCTGGGTGGGTGTTAATTGCACATTAACACACCCCCTATCAGGCACTATTGCTTGCCTAGTATGCCATTCTCCATGTTCAAATAAATTTGTGAGGTTAGGGGGAAGATTGTTGTTTGTGTACTGTATGTTGAACAGAAACCATTCTGTTTGTCAGTTAGAAGGCCTTATTTCCTGATTTATTCTAGCCTCTGTTCACAGATACACTTTCTAGGCCTTTTGTTAAGGGACAAAGGTTGGTGATTGATCTACATTTTGCAGGATAGCTGCGTGAGGTGACATTTGAAGGAGTATGATGTGAGTATGCTTAAAGATAGAGGTTTTGATTCTACAGTAAGAGAAATTATGTGCTAAAGTTCAGAGTGAAAAGCAGCACTGGTGCTCAGTTTTTTTAGAATGCAGGCAGTAAAAGTGAGGGTTGTATTTTTTAATCAATTAACTTGAGATTTTCTATTTTTTGAAGGATAGTACTTTGAAATAGAAAAGGGCATTCTACCATTTTATGTAGATAAACACAGGTTTGCTTATATTAAGTGGGTTGAAATAAAGAGTTGTATTAGAATATTAGAATGTGTGTGTGTGTGTGTGTGTGTGTGTGTGTGTGTGTGTGTGTGTGTGTGTGTGTGTGTGTGTGTGTGTGTGTGTGCGTGTGTGTATGTATATATATATATATATATATATATATATATATATATATATATATATATATATATATACATATATACATGGATCTAGGACTATTGAATCAAAGTTCAATAGACCGAATCCACATTCACCGAACATACTTTAACAAAAGTGCTTTTACCAAAAATGCACTTTCATTGAAGCACATTAAAAAACAATAAAAAAGTGTTTATGCAGGGGGGCAAGGCCCCCTGCACCCCCCATGTGGAGGGCTGTACCGCCCACACCCCCGCTACTTTAATATTCTCACTCCGAGATAGCACTACAGTGGGGGAAAAGGAATTTTCCCTTATCCGCACCGTAGTACGACCTCCACAACAGGCATACTTATGAGAAAGTGCTTCTTCGGTGAAAAACACTTTCGCGTAAGTATGGCCGGCTGTTTCACATTCGGTGAAACGTCCATTCGAGCATTAGTCATAGACCCCTATATATATATATAGTGTGTGTGTGTGTGTGTGTGTGTGTGTGTGTGTGTGTGTGTGTGTGTGTGTGTGTGTGCATAGACATATATATATATATATATATATATATATATATATATCTAATGAGAGAAAAAGAGTTAATCAGCCCTCATATTACTGAAAGGTAGAAGGAAACTGGAGTACTCAGTCACAGTACCCATGCAGACATGAGGAAAACATACAAAAGTCCACAAATGCAATTAACAGAGTTCAGAAAATTGTTGCTGTCCCTAGAACCATGAAGCAGAAATGCAATCAGATAACAGTGTGAAGCTTTACTACAAATGTATAAGCAATTTAGTTCATGTACTTCATATGGATGTAACTAAATGATGTTTAGTGAAAATGTATGCTTGCCCTTCATAGATTAGTAAATCCCAGTTTTGTATGTGCATCCACCTTCTCTGCAGTTCATGGTCACGCTATAGTCATCTTACTAATGCACGAACACAAAACAAATGGGTGAAGTATAAACCAATAAATCCTCAAAAGTTGGAGAACCCAGAATCCTTATTGCAGAAATATAACCAGGATTTTATTAAACATGCCACCACGCTGTTAGCACAAATAAACAAGAGAGCACAAAAAAACACTTCATATACAAAATGTTTTTTTTGTGCTCTCTTGTTTATTTGTGCTAACAGCGTGGTGGTGTGTTTAATAAAATCCTCGTTATATTTCTGCAATAAGGATTCTGGGTTCTCCAACTTTTGAGGATTTATCATCTTACTAATGCATTACCCTATGGAAATCTGTATTTTCTTCCACATGGGCAGCTAATGAATTGCATTTCTTTTGTTTTTTTTTTAAGTAATATTCAGCCAGCTGCACTGTTAATTCTAAGTTAAGTCTTCCTTCTGCTTCAGCGTAGCTGGACAATAGCAATGCTTTTACTAGGAGGACATCAGCTTCTGAAGACATTGTAACTTGAGTCAAAGTTAGTTGTAAGATGAACGCTGCACTGCTGAAAATTTAGTGTTCTCTAGGCAATATATCGTGCACCATATGAAAGCAATAATATTTAATAGCTCATCCAGATAGCCTGCATTCAAGCAAATATTTCAGAAGCACTTGTTAGAAAGTAGAACAGAATGATAAATGGGTATAGAACTCTTAGGGTTATACATGGATTCATACAACTAAGTAAATAGATCATAAATGTGTTATTTTGTCAGCCACCTTATGTATTGGTGGAATAAATAAAATATAAATATTTGGGGATGAAAAAAATGAATTGTTTTTATTTAACAACTCAGGCCAGTAGTCTTCAGAATTGTTTACTGTCAAAATATTGTGTCAACGGTCAGCTAAGATTAATATTTGTTTATTACTTGGTCATGATTATAGGAAATAAAAGGTGGCAAACATTTTCTCCACCCCTATTAAGCAGTAATAACAGAAAATTCAATTATTCTGCTTTGTAGCCTAAGGCAGAACTTGCTGCGTTGTTATCCCTGCTGCCAATTTAAGCATTAGGAGCAGTCCTGTTAAGAGGATATAAAATGAAGATTTATTTTCAAGAAATATGTGCAGCCATGCATTTCTAAACTACCTGAGATTATCAGACTGGATCGGTGGTATGATGAAGTATATTATATCATATTCCAGCAGAAATCTATTTCTTCATCACTGGTATTAGCCATGTTTTCCTCACTAGCATAACCAACACTGTCAGTTTTAATCAAATAGTTGACTCAGAGAACCTTGCAGTAGATACTAATTTTGATCTGCATGGCTACCTGTAAAAAGAGCATATGCCTATATCAGAATAGGACACTGTTGTGTTCTGTGTTAGATGAACTATATGCAACTGCATTTAAATTAACTGTGTTTTATTAGTCTTTGAAATGCTATCCTCTAAATGAATAGAACAATTAGGATACTAAAGCCCACTGCACATCATTTGTCACAGAAATAAAAGCACAAGAGTGAAAATGAGACATCAAAACTAAATTATTCATGCCCAGTAGCCACTGATAACATTAGAATGTTGTTTGATTTTGTCATTTCCTTTGTTGTTACATGACAAAACCTGCTCTCTTTTAACCTCTCTTTATGACTGGAAAAGTTAAAGGCAGTCTCAATATGGGGCTTCAGAGGCAACTGAAGGAGGCATAAAGTGTTTCACGAGTCTGCTGATAATTAAAGCCTTGACTAAATGCCTTTTGAGGAAATATCTGAGAATGTAAATGCAATGTCTGGGCTTTTAGCCAGTGTATACTGAACAGATGGCTGTAACACCTTGTTGGTGTTACTAACGGTGCTTTGGGGCCTGACTGTGTGAGATCACTCTCTCTTTCTCTTAGTTGAGCAATACAGAAAAGACAGCTGGTTTCTGAACTAGGGTTTATGTTCTGTGCATTTTTCCAGATAATGATACAGTGAATATTATTTGGAAAGGTTGTACCCAAGTTTTTGATGCTATCATTTAGCACATATTCGGAATATATTATTCAACCTATTATATATATAGCACTGTAAAAAAAATAAATAAATAACTTGCACAGTGTCCCACATAGTACATGTATATTCACTCTGAATATGCATGTGTGTATTTTGTTTACCATGATATATTTGGAAACCTTTGCCAAGAACTTGAATGTTTCCATGACCTCGCCAATGAAGAAGTTTATAAGTAGGCATAAAAAGTCTGATGTGAATATAATCTTCCTATGTCTTTTCTTGAGTCCTTCCCTTAACAAGATGCTCTGAACAATTTTCTTTCCCATTACTTATTTATTTATTGTCTATTTCACTTTTCAGCTACTTCTGGCAATTGCCTATGTTCCTATAGACAAAAAATACCTCTTTTAGGAGCAACTCAAGAGCTTAGGTCTAATTTAATATTTAGTTTATATTGATACAGAATGCAAGTGAATGTCATAGGTCTCAAGCCTAGCTTTATAAAATAAAGTTAGAGTTTACTTCTCTGACAGTGACTGGATTATCCAATAATGTACTTCCAGCATACCCTGTATTTATCCATTTCCTCTGGAGTAATGATGGGAAGTTTATGAAAAATGGGGAAGGCCTATGTCCCTTATAGACAGAAGCAATATGTAAGATGCTCAACGCAAAGGCATAAATCCATGCCATCTTCTTGCCCCTAGGGGCCATATATTAAATAAAATTGGGTTATATTGTCTAGGCTTGTAAGAGCTCTTAAACAGTTATACTAGTAATCTCCTATGAACATATTAACCTCTAAGGCAGAGGAGCATTTGTCTATGTAAAAGAGAAGTGGTGGTTAAACTGGAAGGCAGCCCATTTATAGTCAGGTGCTTGCCAGGAGCCAGGATCCAGTACATGATATGCACTCAGGTACTTGCACTGCAAGTACACATATGACACAATTATAGTACATGTGGGAGTTAATGATTTGAGATTTACCTCCCTGGACTATATGAAAAGAGACACGACGAAGCTCTCAGAATACATGCCAGTGGGAGGTATGAAACTAGCCTTGAGCAGCATTTTACCTTCACTGAGAATTATGCCACAATACAAACAAAAGATGGTGGAATTCAACTATTTGTTTAGCTTCTGGTGTAATTCAAAGGGCATCCAATGTATATCAGCCTGGGAGGAATGGCAGACAGGCCTAACTGCTTTGCCAGATATGGCCTGCATCTATCCTATCTCCCTAAGGCGTTTGCAAAATCTTGTCCACCCCCATAGTGCATTTTAAGCAATGTCAGTTTCTAAGACCATCTACCATAACAAAAGAGGATCTGGATAACATGATGATTTTGCTGTTCAATGCTAGGAGCCTTAACAAAAAAAAAAAAAAAAAAACTCTGTTCCCTACAGGCACTCTTTATCCTGAATGCAATGACACATAGGGTGCTCTCATGGACTTGAACCAGATCTATCAGTGCAAGGTTTCATTGTTTACCATGCAATCACACTAAATGAAGACACTAAAGGCTGACGCATCTCTATATTTGTTTAGCAGAGTGCCACCTCCAGACTCATTGAACAGGATAATGAATGGAACTCCTCCACATACTATGGCACAAGACAAACAGCACCAGAATTACCTGTTCTAAAGACTTAAACCTTGCTTGTGATATACAGAGGACATGCTGGAGAGATCGGTATGTATCCCAGAGACTATCCCGTCTATGGAATAGGCTCCCCATCCATGTGAAGCAGAATTCCTCCCTAACTCAATTCAAGTCAACTTGGACAACTGGATGGGAACTGGAATTTCATCCCTGGTTTGGCACTTATGTCTCTAATGGACACAGGTAACCTGTAAATGGTTCATCTCCCAATCACCTTCTTAAACTTATCAAGGGTATTGGAACTTGTCAGAGATTTGGGATGCATGGCTAGGCTTACAAATGACCTTGTGGTCATTAGCCAGGTAAACACCTATGAACCTATACTATTAATAAAACCCTTATCACATCATAGCCAACTACAGGACCTCTCTATTTCCCCCTTGGCCCATATCTTCTACCTGATGAGTATGTTGTTCCTAAGCACAAACCCAACAAACATTCTCCTAGGAGACATCAATTACCCCTCTCTAAATTAGGAGACTTATACATCCACTAATATGTATGCCCAGATATTTATAGACTTCATTTGCACAAACTTTCTGGACCAGTTAATCTGTGTGCCAACTAGGGGTGACAAAATTCTAGACTTGGTCCTTACCAATATGGGGCAGCTCTATTCTGTAAAAACGGAAGTCTCCCCCCTAGTCAATTCAGGTTATAAATCAGTCACATTCATTATAAGACTGACATGGGAGGTATCTTCCAATACCTCAGTATTCAGAGATTATGCTAAGGCAAATCTACTAAAACTGAGTGATGACTAGGCTAAATTCAAAATTCCCTCCCAATCTGATGACTGCATTGCATATGCGGCATCCCTTGCCAACAAATTTTACACTCATGTAAATAATAGCTGTATAGAGACAGGGAATTCCGGTCCCTGATCAAATCAACCAAAATCAGACATGAGGTAAAAATAGCCACCCAAGCAAAAGACAGCCACAAAGCCTTCTTGAACTATGTTAGAAACTTCAGATATAATGACCAGCTCTGGATAAAGCTAATAGTAAATGATGCCACCTACTCAGATCCAGAGGACATAACCAGTCTACTAGTAGATAACATTAGCTCAAACATCACCCCCTTTCCTCACCACAATTTCCAGATCACATGCTACATCTGTGCCCTTCCCCCAAATCTCTAGTATACCTGGATGCATACTGACTAGAAACTGTCAAACACCTACAGATACTATTCAAAATCAGCCTCAAAACAGCTATGTGCTCCATAAAGGTGGACAGCAGTCAAGTAATTATAGACCCATAAGTCTAACCTCATCTGTATGACTATGGAAACAATCATTACAGAATTAATAAACAAGGACATGGCTGACCTGTAAATCCTTGAACCGATCCAATTTAGTTTTGTTTACAGCAGATCCGGCCTACTCAGGATAGTCAACTTCTTTCAGAAAGTAACTGAAGCAATGGATGAGGGAAATTGAGTACATATTGCATATCTGGATCTTGCTAAGGTATTTAATGCCATTCCACACTCAGGTATTGTTAATAAACTCTCCCAATTAAATGTTAATCTCTATGTAACTCAATGGCTAGCAAATTGGTTCACAAATAAAATCCTGAAGGGACTTCTGAGATGGCTGCACACTGAAAAACAGCTTAATTTATGCTCTCCCAGTGTGGAGATGGAAATTCAGAAAACAGAGCCAATGAATTCCTGTTTCTGAGTAATTTTTTGTTAATTGTTAGTAACTGCACTGCCTGGATGTCAGCAAAAAAAAAAAAAATTTAGAGAACTTGAAAGAAAATCAATCACAAAAGGTATGGAGAAAACACTGGCCATGAAGAATCCTGCAGCTGTAGAGCAAAAAGAAGTTCAAGCTCCAGCCTTGTTGCACTACATGACTTCTAGTAATCTAGAGGAAAAATAAGTCAAATGTGCTCAAAGCTGATTAAAATAAATGAAAGACTGAAGAAGTATATCAGCTCAAATAAAAAAAAAGCCTGGAAAAAATGGAAGAAGCTTTAAACAGATATTCAGATGAGCTGATAAAACTGCAAAAATCAGATGTTAAAATGAAGAAAAGACTGGCTGAGTATGAGACTATTCAAGAAGAGGTGTTTCAAACAATGATAGAATTAGAGGGCAGAGCTTACCAGAGAAACTGGAAGGAACAGACTGCATTAATTTTATGAAAGCAAAAATAAGCAAATGGACTAGTATTCCACAGCAGGAATTCTTACTTGAAAGAGCAAACCAAGTGTATGCTCCAAACCTGGCTAGGAGAAAGCAACCAAGACCTCTAATAGTAAATATGCAATCCTACCAGTAGAAAGAGTTGATTCTGCCAAATAGTAGCAGAAGGCCAAAGTACTAAAAGTTGAGACAGCAGATTTTTTGTGGAAAATTATTAATCATGTACACAGGCAAAAGAGGACTAAATTTATTCCAGCAATAAGGGAATGTCTAGAGGAAAGTATGAGATTCAAGCTGCTGTACACAGTGATCTTCAGAATATTTTTCCTGGAGGGTCAAAGTAATTTTTTGATGCAGAACATGCTAAGGAGGAAACACAAAAGTTGTATAACAAAAAGTGAGCTATCAAACAGGACACTCCTTCTCATTCTTCTGAAAATAAAGCTCATAGAGAGACTATGCCAGTGAAACCTTTTCCAATGTTCCAAAGGAAAATGCTTGAGACACAGAGAAAAGCACAGGAATTGACTAGAAGAACCAGGAGTACATTGGAAATGAACCAGAGAGTGGAAATGGAAAATGGAGATCAACAGGAAGAAAATCAGCAAAGTGAAAAAATAATGAATGTGGGTATATAAAGCATCAGTCACATTTGTGAAATATGGTAGAACAAGAAAACCTGGAAATATTGACTTTTTTACTTTATTAAACTTGTAGGGGCACCAAAAGCATACGACCTACTTCATGTCACTAATATTTGGAAGAACATTAACAAGAGAGGAAGATGAAGGAAAGAGGTAACTATAAGTAAAACAGTTTTTGTCCTTAACAGTATTTTTATAAATCATGACGTATAACTAACTGCATGTTATATAGTAAAGCATTTCAGTTATGTTTGTGTTGTAGAGATACGTTGTAGAGATACTAAAGTAAACAGGTGCCCTTTTTCCTTCTTCTTTCTTCTTGTTTAATTTCAAGAAATGTAGGCACTGCAATGTAAAAAGAGAAGAAATACCAAACAAAAGCACATTTAAGATAATAGGATGCAATCTTAGGTTGTTGAGGTGAGATACTGGTTGTAAAAGTATACAGAGCATGATGTAAGTAAAACTGATGTGCTTTTTTTTACTTTTGAATAGGGGAATGGCTGGATTATGGCATTTGGTTTGATCTAACAACATATTTTAAGTGGAAGCAAGTAAATAAAAGAACATTGAATGTAATGAAAAGATTTCCTTTAGCAAATAAATGTGCACAGTCCAATATGAGAACCTTGTGGCTGAAGGCAACTGTGTATCTAGTTCATATGTTTCTATGGAGACAACCAAAAGTACACAGCAAAGGAAGCAGCAACTCACGAACTGTATAATCAAAAGTACACAGCAAAGGAAGCAGCTTTCTTTGCTGTGTACTTTTGGTTATACAGTTTGTGAACTTATTGTTCTATGGAGACAATCTGATAAGGGGCAATAAAAACAGAATACTTTTTTCTTTCAGTGACTAAAAAATAGTGTTTTCTGAAAGCATTCAAGTTTTTTCCTACATCTGGGTAAGGAATAAAGATAAGACAAAAACAGACAGCACTTAATGTAAGTAGAAACACAGACTGTACCATGTGTCTTAGCATGGATAACCTGCATTATAGGTTCATAGGTATGCACTAAGCTAATGGCCCTGGAGCCTTTACAAGCCTAGTCCATAAAAGTGCCCTGGCATTGCGCCCCCCCAATGTTAGTTCCCAGTGCCTCTATCAAGTAGAGCCACTGCAGTGATCCCTGGGGAGAACTTTCTATTTCCCATCCACTCATCAAGATTTCTCTTGAAGAGGGTCAGTGAGGTGCTCTGCTTGACATGTATGGGAAGTTTATTCCAGAGCATGGGCAGCCTCTGGGTTATGAACCTGTCCCTCCAGCATGTTCTTTTGATTGTGGTAATGAGGTTGAGGCCTCTGGAACGTGTTGTATGGAGGGCAAGTTGAAACATATGTGCATATGCAAGATGCAAAAAAACAGGAATGTATGAAGCATACATAGGTATATGAGCATAGAAACATAAACCAGTACTGTCACCACTACAGACCCAAAATCTTGTGAATGAACAGAGATCACATAGGGAGGGGCCTGAATGAGAGGTAATCTATTAAACCAACTTTGAAGCAAAGGAAGCCCTCTGTATGTACACAGTAATAGATATAGTTGATGCTTCATACATTCTTGTTTTTTGCATTTCATATATGCATACATGTTCCTACTTGTTTAGATGGATGTACATTTTTGATCTCTGACTGTTCATTCACAAGATTTTGGATCTGCATAGAATAGCAGTGACAGTATTGCTTTATGTTTCTATGCTCATATACCTATGTATGTTTCATACATTTTTGTTTTTTGCATCTTGCATATGTATATATGTTTCAACTTGCTTAAATGGATATATGTCTCTGACCCCTGATGGCTTATTAATATGATTTTGTGTTTGCACAGAGCAGAAGTACTGGTACATGCTTTTTGTCCATACTTAGTGTATTTTGCACATATATAGATACATCCTTTAATGTATTTTTATTTTATATGAATTTTGAGAAGTTTCTCATTTCTGTATAGGCTAGATGAAGTTTTTTGACAGATTATTTTGTTTTTATATGGGTTTGAATAGATATGTTAACTGTTTAAGACAAATTATGTATGCATTTTTTACAAATGTTGTATGTATATAGTGCATTTTTATAATAATTAGATATATACATATTTTTGTATATTTATTTTTTGATATGCACATCATGCGTTCTGTTACTTTTTGATATGCGCTTTATGCATTTTATACTTATATCAGTTTCAAGGATGACCAAAGTGGGTTTAGATTTAATGTGATGTAATTATTCAGTGAATTCCGATTGGCTGTTTTATGGATTTAAATGTTCTATGACCATCTCTGATTTTATATGGTCTGAAGAAGCTATATGTGAAAGGGCTTACCATTGTGAATAAACTACGTAATTGTTATGCTAGTACTTGTATATTTCTTGCCTGGTTTGTGGACTACTCTAAGATTTTATAGAATAATTAAATACGCCAAGGTTAAAGGTAGATGTGAAGGAGATGAGACAAAAATGGTGATGTATTACCAATCTACAGGAATGTCTCCAGGAATAGATGGTATGCCAGTGGAAGTTTGGAAGTTTGGAAGCTAGGTGGTAAGAAAGTGATAAAGATCTGGAAGGTTTTGTTTAACAGTATTTGAAAAGGAGGTGAAGCACCAACATCCTGGAAGAAAGCAATGGAGACTGTAATAACTAAAGATGGTAAAGACCTTTCAGATTCATACTGATACAGGCCCGTTTCAATTTTAAACATAAAATTGCCAAAATTGATAGATATGTTTAAACATGGCTTTGTGGAGGGGAGGGAAACGTCTATCAACATTAATAGAACAATGATGGCCCAGGGGGAAGCAGAATTATGAGAATACCACTGTTGTTGATGAGTCTTGATGTAGATAAAACATTCAACAGAGTAAGCTGGGATTTGTAAGGTAATGGAAGCATTTGCATTCCCTGACACAATAACAAGGTTAGTTAGGAGGATATATGAGGGATCAAAGGTAAAAATTAAAGTGTGAGGGGTTCCTTTCTGATAAGTTCTGTTTGAACTGAGGAACCAGGCGGTGATGTCCTCTTTTCCCTTTGTTATTTATCTGAAATTTAGAACCATTGCAACAGAAAATAAGGGACTCAGAAATTCAAGGATATAATTGGTATGGTAATCAAGAAAAGTTGGCTTTATTTTGCAGATGATATTATTCTGTACCTGATAAAACCAGAAAAGGATATCTTAGTGTTGTAGAACATCCTGAGACAGTTTTAAGTCTTTTTAGGGTGCAAAATTAATGAAAATAAAGGCAATAGTGATAAAATATACCCACAAACAAATTTGTTCACAAATACCCATATTTATGGGGACATGATAAAATTAAGTACTTGGGAGTATGGGTGAAAAAGTATTCTGTTATGGCAGCTAAGGATAGGTGGGAAGAGAATAAACAAAAGATAATACAAAAACTGAGAAACTGGATGTTCTGCTTTAATGATATGGATAGCAAGATGCAAGCAGTGAAAATGTTTTTAGTCCCTTTAGTTCTACACACAGGTCAGGCATATTTTTATCAACCAGAAGAGAATTTATGGATAGCAATTATTAAAGAGTTGAAGGATTTTATCTGGGAGGGTAAGAGTCAAGTGGGATAAGTTAATCCTTCCAAAAGAACCAGGTAGTTTGGAATTACCTGATTTGAAAGGGCATTTCATAGGTTCATAGTTTTATAGGTTCATAGGTGTGTACTAGGCTAATGGCCCTGGAGCCTGTACAAGCCTAGCCAAAAAAAAAAAAATTCCCTGACACCATGCCACCCGATGTTAGTTCACAGCGCCTCTATCCAGTAGGGTAACTGGAGTGATCTCAGAGCTAAATAGTTAAGGGTCCTAAACACAGAATAAGCAGAAAGGTATAATTCAAAGTGGAAAGGTATGACAATGAAACAGAGGGGGAGCTCAAGAAATAAGGAGAGACTGGAATTTTGGATGCAGATCCTTAAGGAGAATGGCAATAACCATGCACAATATTATATTCATAAAGTAGTTGAAAGTATCCTAAGAACTAAGCCAACACAGGAATGGAGGCAGGAGATTCTGCTGATAGGAATGACTGTAATTAGGAGAAAAGACAGTAGGCAGGAGGGGACTGGAATTTACTGGAGAAAACTGGTGAAGGAACCAAGGTACTGGGAGCAAATAATTAGAGAGGGAAAGGTAATAAAATGGGAAGAGGTCAATAATACATTTGGACTGCAGGCTAGAGATTGCCTTTGCTATAAAGAGTTGATATCAGCTATAGGCAAAGAGAAAGGAATTGGATGAGTCCTAGTTGAAACAGCAGCACTGGTAGAGTTTGTGGAAAGTTCTAGAACAGAAACTGCTGTTACAAAAAGGGATAATTAGTAGGGCATATAAAATATTGCATTATAACTATAGGAATCAATCAAAGGAGATTAGAAAAGGTTGGAAAGAGAGACTGGATAAGCAATTCACAAATAATAATGGAAGACTATATGTATGGCTCCAAAATATGTAACAAAGTCTAGAAGATTTAGGGTTTTTGCTTGGAAGTGTTTGCTTATTATTATACCCCAAGCAGACTCCAAAGAAGTTTTCCTCAGGTAGATTGCAAATGCTAAAGGTGTGGTGGGGAAGAAAGAGATAAGTGGGAACATGTTTTTTGGGAGTATAATGAGTTGACAAACTTTAAAAATTTCCTGCAGATTGCTCTGTCAGAAATAGTGGGTGGACAAATAGGTGTAAATAAGGAAATGATTATTTTGAGTTGTGATACAGAATCGGAATTATCTAGACATAGTAAGGCCTTGCTGGGTTTAATTCTGGTGGCTGCCAAAAAAGCAATTACTAGAATATGGAAATCAAAGTCTAAACAAACCATACTAGAAGTAGTGACTATAGTAACAGAGATATGTGAACTAGAAATGGGATCTGTAGAAAAGGGTAGGAGCAAATTACAGAAACTGTGGGAACAGTATATGAAGAATAACGTTTTGGAGGTGGAATGAGTTTTAAGGGAAGGCAGGAATTAAATGAGCTATGTAATGGTCAAATGACAATGGCGGCATAGTCGATTACGTTATGTATAGTATTTGTAACTGAAAATATGTCAATATGGTTTGTTTTCATTTATATAAATGTATGATTGCCTGTGCCCTAAATGATAATTAAAAAAATGTTTCCTGTTTAACAAAAAAATAAATAAATAAATAAAACCCTGAAAATCAGACTTGGTAATGCCATCTTCTTCACTAGTGATGTATCCCAGCAGAATTCTGTCCTTGGGCCAGTTCACTTTGCTATCTATTTCTTAGAGGTCAAAGCTAATGTTAAAGGTTTTTGGCTGACCAAGTTTGCTGATGATTATAAAGTAGGTGCCATTATATACTCCCCAGAGGACACCAAGATCCTTCAAGAGGACTTTTCCCACATAAATAGCTGTTGTCGAAAGCATGGATTAAAACTAAATGCCAACAAATGAATAATAGTATCCTTTGGCAAGTAGGACATTTCCTGCAACTATCACGTTGATAATACTCACCTGAAAATTGATCAAGTAGTCAGGGATTTGGGAACCTATGTAGACAATGAACTGTCCTTTTATTACCATGTATCTGCTAGTGCAAGAAAGTATTTTTTCATCAGCTTATTAGTAAGGGTATGGTTTTCAGGTCCTGGGGTGTGATCATTACACTGTATTTGACACTAATTAGGCCAATCATTAAGTATAATGCCACCACTAACAAGTACCTGTCCAAACACCTGACACACCTTGAATGCCCACAGTGTTTTCTTACCAAGAAAATAAATGGCCTAAATCACAAAAACTACACTGATTGTTTCAATGCCTGTCCCTTTTCTCAGTATCATACAGGCTGCTGAGGGGTGACTTCTGCCTCACATACAGAGCCTCAACAAATCCTAACCTATCAAACTTCCTGCACAGCCACAAGTTCAACGATGGCATAAACACCCACTAAAGAGATCTTAATCTCTTCTGCACCATAAGCAGAATGTGTTGGAGGAATTAATATTTATCACAGAGAATACTACTTCTTTGGATCATATTCCTTGCCATGTAAAACAAAGAACTTTTCTTACTATATTCAAATGTAGTCTGGAATAATGGATGTAAAATCACAAATTCATCCCAGGAATAGTGCCCTTGTCAGTTATGGAAGGGGATAAAATGCAAATGTTCCACCTGCTCTGGGTTATTCATATCTCAATTGCAAGGGCAAAAATTCATGTGAATATGCATTGCTAAGCTTCTGAAGAGCCTCAAGGGTTTACAGCCTAGTAGGTACATATGAACCTATAGAAGAAATAATAATAAACTAATATTTATAAATGATCTTGATGAAACAGGTCATGTGATTATAAATTTGACCATCTTAAGGAATAAAAGAAAGTTTTAACTATTTAGACCCGACCATTTTTAAGAAGATTATGCCTCTAAGCCTGTCTATTTTTGGCTATTTCTGCTCATAAATAAAGAGTTGTAGCTACCAAATATTATGATTTAGGGCTAGATTCCAAAAGACAGAGATTGCACTGTAGAGGGTCTCTGCTGTGTTGTTCTCCCAAGACTGATTGCAAAGATAGTTGTGTCTTCTAGTTACTAGGATGGCAGGGCCAGCCTAACACAATCTGGAAAACAGTCTGCAGTTGTTATCCCCTACATATTGTTGTACCACCAAACTGTGATGATGCTATTCAGTAAAATGCATTATGCATGTATGGCACAGGCCGACACTTCCCAAACCACTGCTACACAAAAAACGCAATACCACATAGCAGAGAGGGTATGGCTTGACATGGAGACAGGTCATTCCATAATCCTTTATAAAAACTATGGAAAATGGTTTGTGTTTGTGGCATGATTGAAATATGTGTGACAGTGGTATGGGAGTCTGGTGTAAGCAAAGCAAAGGACTACATATGCTGTGAAGTAGCCTTACCATTTGTCACAACAACACAAAAAAGGCATGGAACTGCAAATAAGTCTGGGGAAGAATGGTCTTCAACAAGGGGCATGATGGAGTATGCACAGGATACAGAAATACAAACATGGAGAAGGAGCAGTTAAAGGAAGAAGAGTAATAGGACAGTAGCTTATTGTAGTTCACAACAAGGGTGCCTCCTGCTTATGGACCCTACTAGAGTAAACACAGATATTCACAGTACACTGCATGACAAATGAAATATTACATCTGTGTGCCATTTTCTTATGCACCTTGACTTGTGTTTCCACACAGCCTTATATTTAATTCTAGTAAATGACTTGGGTTCACTGTCACAGTATTTGGAAATTTTATATTGGCATTAAATGCCAGTGCAAAGCATCTAAGTAAAGGACCAGCACATTGAAATCAATGGGACTATGCAGTGTAGCAAGTGTTCCTCTGGTATATTAGATATGGTGCAGCAGAAGTATGATAAAATGGGTTATAGTCCTAATACCTAAAGTACCAGGCCCAACAAACAGGTGGTGCATGTCTCGGAGAAATGAAAAAGGTGTCCCATTCAACAGTTTCCTATGTTTTAAAGTTGTCACACTACTCATATAGAACAGCCAAACAGTTTGCCACCACCATAATTTGACCTACAGTAATGCATGCATCACAGTAAAATCTGTCATACACACAGTGTGATGGCTTACATTTGAATGGACTATGGTGTCTGCAAGTTTTGGAGACTTGTGGTTAGACCTGTATGTCAGGACTGATACATTAAGCAGGCTAAATTCCTGTGGAAACCATGGTTAGCATACAGGTGGGTGCTGTGTCTTTTGGGCACATTTGAAGATTATTGGAACTGAGTGGCATGCTCATTCAGAGCCAGACAATGCAATAAATATATAATATAATTTGTTAACATAGAGTGTTTCTGAACCCATCTATCTACAAATAAGAGTGGCTGCTGTATAGTCCACAGTGTCCTTTGTAAATTCTGGCCCTAGTAAGATGTCATACCAAAGTTTGTTTTTACATTAAGGAGATGGGGCTACAATTCTACTGGCAATAGAAAGGAAGCATGGTATGTCCTAGATATGAAACACATAGGGGGACTTAAAGAGATAATTCCTTATTGTAGCTAGTTGGTACCTTTTCATATTTGGCTAACTAAAGTGAGCTTTTACATTAAGAAGACTAGGGCTGCAATTCTAGTGACAGTAGAAAAGTAGCCTGGTCTATCCAAGCTGGGAAACACACAGGGATGTTTAAAGCAAGAACATTCCATTGGCCAAAGGGCTTTTTGTTGGTTTAGTCACTTTCCTTTGAGTCTATAAATTATGCTGCTTATCAGAGTATAGGCAAAGAGAAGGGAATGGGGGGGTGTCATAATTAAAAGAGCAGCATTGGTAGAGTTTGTGGACGAATCCAGAAGGGATAATTAGAAGGGCATATGAAATATTACATGATAACTGTAGGAATCAATCAGAGGAGATTAGAAAGGATTGGAAAGAGAGACTGGATAAACAGCGGGTCTATATTATATCATCGAATGCTTAAAAAAGCAAATGCTGATTGATCGACCTAATTTAAGCGAAAGCTTACAATCTTGAACTGTCAGATCAGCGATTTTTTTCCCAGGGAAAAAATTGCTGATCCAAAACACATACACACAACACAAGCACACCAAACAAACAGAAATCCACACACATACACCTAAAATCTGATACCTAACCCTACACTAAACTATGCACACACCACTAACTACCCACTTACCTTAACCCAAACCCTAACCTAAGGTCCGTCACTATCGCACACTCACCTCACTCGCTCCCTAACCCTAACTCACTTAAATCCACCCTAACCCTCATGTCCACTCAATCGCACACAGATCTAACCCGAATCCTATCCCTAACTCACCTAAATCACCCTAACACTCACATCCACACAATCGCACACTTACCTGAATCTGACTGGTAACTTTCCACCACAACAATGAAAATACCGAAGCAACAGAAACGGACAAACAAATTCTTTCCCTAGGAAAAAATTCGAGTTTCTGCTGCTTCGATATTTTGCAGTTTTGCAAAAATAAGTTCAATCAATCAGCATTCGCTTTTTTAAGCATTCAAGGATATAATATAGACCCTAAACAACTCACAAAAAACAATGGGAGAATATATGTATGTCTCCCAAATATGCAAAAAAGTCTAGAAGATTTAGGATTTTTGTTTGGAAGTGTTTGCACATGTATTTTTATACCCCAAGCAGACTCCAAAGAAGTTTTCCTCAGGTAGACTGCAAATGATAAAGGTGCGGTAGGGTAGAAAGAGGTAAGTGGGAACATGTTTTTGGGAGTGTAATGAGTTGACAGACTTTAAAAATTTCCTGCGGATTACTCTGTCAGAAATACTTTGTGAGCAAAAACATGTAACTAAGGAAATTATTATTTTGAGCTGTGATACAGAATTGGAAATTGTCTAGACATAGTAAGGCCTTGCTGGGTTTAATTCTGATGGCTTCCAAAAAAAGCAATTACTAGAATATGGAAATCAAAGTCTAAACCAACTGTACTAGAAGTAGTGAATATAGTAACAGAGATAAAAGAACTGGAAATGGGATCTTTAGAAAAAGGTAGGGACAAATTACATAGGACAAATAGGAACTCATTGGCCTGAGGGCTTTTTAGTTTGTTTTGTCACTTTTCTTTGAGCTTATAAATGCAGGATGTTTGCTCAGCTCTTGGTTCAGTCCACAGAGCTCAAAGGCTCGGCATCTTGACTTGTTTTCTCAGAGAGTTTTGTTTGCATTTGGTAACATCCAAGCTAAGATACATACTTTAAATTGAAATAATGCACTTTTCTAAGCTATTTCTGGAAACTGATGCTTTATTTTTAAAGTATTTTATTCTACTTTTCTGCATTTCATTACAATAACATGCATTTGCTTTTTCTTGGTCTAGCTGCTGCTATTGTGCTTTGAATTTGCCTTAAAGTGTGCGGTCCTCATTGCTGGAGTAATTTGGTTTTGGTACCTTTTCACTTTTGGATAATTAAAGTGCATTTTTCCATATGAAAATTTGGGCTGCACTTTTAGTGGCAGTAGAAAAGCTCCCTGGCCTGTCTGAGTTTGAAAACACACAGGGAGGCTTAAAATGAAATCATTACATTGGCCAGAGGGCTTTTTAGATGGTTTAGTCACTTTTTTTGCGTCTATAAATTCTGCTGCTTATCACATAGTAGCATATAGCCGTTACTTGTATACATGCGGGCACTTTGGAACAAAATTTTCCCAGTAAACCTTCCCTTGTAACTTTACCCAGTACTAAGTTGCACAAAGAACATCTTAATTGTCCACTGAGGAGCAGTGCTGCTCGACTTCGGTCATACATAGCCTAGTTGTAGTTTCTAACTTCACAGCACACAGCACACATGGCCTGTCATACTACCCCTTTGTGGTTCCCCTAAAAAAGTCATAACATCATAGATGGGCACTTCCCAATTTCTCAGCCCTCAGCTTGGTAGAGATGGGCATCCTGAGATAATGTCGGAATTGTTTCTTGTTCACTGGCAACCAACTAATCCTTAGAGAAATGGATACAATATGTGAGAAACAGAATTACACAATATCACTGGAGGCAAGACTTTTGCTAAAAAGCACTTTAACAATTAAGTTGTCAGTAATATAAGTATTACACCTACCACATATAGTACTGACCCAACACATACACCAACATATGCTGATGCAATTAAAAGCAACTCTCCTAAATTCCAAAGACATCATAGAATTCTTCCTACAAAAAGAATCCTTATCAACCCAAAAACACTCCTCTAAAACAAAACCCAATACAACACATGCACCCAGACTCCTTAAAGCCTCAATTACAAAGCCCATAAGGCAAGCCAGTATGCTACCCAATATTTTAATTATGGAAGAATCCATTCTGAGACATACAGATGACTCACTCACCCACCAGGCTGAATAAGGAGAACATCACACAGTTGTCTATCAGGGGCCAGTAGCCACCAAATTATCCATGCACTCAAGTACCAGTATGGTTTAGTCACAGTCCAACTGGGTGTAATGACCTGAGATTTACCTCCCTGGACTATATGAAGAGAGACATTATGTTGCACTCTGGCTATGTATCCTAGGCTGGCATGTGTCTAGCACTTAGCAGCACTCTACCTTCACCAAGGATGATGCTATAATGTAAACAAAAGATGATTGACTTCAATAATTATCTTTGCAAGCTGTGGATCACCCTGTATGACCCAAGAAACCCATAACTCGTACTCGGACAATAATAGTTGATGGAAACATCAGTGGCATAGCACAGCATTTTGAGCAAGCACTTAACCTTTTCAGTTATGTTTCCTGATAAAAGAGATTAAAGAATAAAATAAAATAAATAAATAAGATTAAAGATTGCTTGTTTATGTTAGAGGTTTGTTATTATTCAGATAATGACAATGTCAATGATTACCCTTAAATGGACAGAATAGCTTGTTTCAGAAAATCTCACAATGGGATATAGATATGAACTACCTATTAACTTTATTCCATAAAGAAAAGCATATTTCTTATTCAAAGTACATCTCAGTCTGTTGTGAGTTTTACCACTTTCCCTCATTCTCCTTCAGACACAATGATAATATGTTATTGATACTTCCATTCCTTCTCGATGTTTCTTTCACAACTCCCTATTACATCCCCATTGTGTCATATGCTTTTCCCTTGTAAAATTAGATAGTAGATGAGTTAAAATGCAGACATATATTTGTTCCAAATCATCAAGTATCAGTAAAATATATTCTGCAAATGCTGATGACTATCTAGAAGAAAAGATGATCTAATGGTCAAGAGTTGCTGTAATGGATCCTACGTAGCTGCACACTATCCAATCAGCTGTTGGATGTAACTGGGAGAGTGAATATGGAGTCTTAGCTTCTGTGCATAGCGCATATGGAATGGGCACCATCTCATGCAGTGAGGACTGTTACGTGCCTTTTTAGCTGTGATATACTTATCCACTCACTACAATGTGATGATAAGTGGATGCTGAATAGGTACTACAGGTATTGTCACTTTAAGACTATCTATGACATCACCATTTCAAGAATGTATATATCCCACAACACATTGCTTTTCTAAACCTAGTGTTAGTGTGTTACAGATGACTGAAGTGTTAACATAATTCCTGTTGAATTGCTTTATACAATAATAGTAAGATCTGTTTGAATACAATGATGGCGTACCCTGACATTTCTAAGACTACTAATAAATTAATCTGGTTAAGCATCGATGCATACCTCTCAACCTCTTAGCACAAAAAAATTTCAACAATGTCAAAAAGAATAGGGGGACAAAGACCCAAAATAAGGTTAGATTTTGAAAAGTAATCTTATAAATTTAGCAAGTTGTTAGACTAAAAGGTTTTGTGTTAGTATAAATTTTCTGAATGATATGAAGTCCGAAATCCAAATGTCTGTCATTATTAAATGATGTCAGTCCTCAATGATTTGCCTGAAAGCAACACATTTTATGAGGAGCAAATCAAAAATATGAGTCAAAAATCTGGACATTCTGTAAAAATCTGGACAGTTGAGAGGCATGCATCTTTGCACTATCAACATGGAGCCAGAACCAAAATCTTCTCAAGAAATGAAAACTGCAAAAATCCTTACTGGCCTAAAAATCACACCAAACCACCCTCACTGAATATTCCAAACTAAGAGTCAGTTATTTTACTGATAAGAAGCTGCTTTATCTTGTACAGCCATCATTGTATTGATATTAAACATTTCAGCTCAGAGAGAAAAAAATAATTTTTGTAATAATAATAACATTTACGCCAAAAGAGCCACTAGACTCATCCAAAAACTTGGTTGGCTAGCCTGGAGACAGGGTTTTGCTCAATTACTTGTGGTGACCAAATCAGATAAAGAAACAGATGAAATCTAAGTAAAAACATTGCAGTACAATGGAATATGAGGTGAAGGCCCTGTTTAGCTCCTTCTCATTCTCAGAGGGCCAGGGTGTTACATATGGGTCAGTAATTAGCAAACTCGATGAATATTTTGTATCAAAAATGACATATAATACATTAAAAGGCATGCTTCCACAGATGTGTGCAAGCCAAGGGTGAATAATGAAGCTTTTGTAATGTACTTCATGGAATGAAGTGGTTGAAAAATTAGAGTTTAATGCCCCAGTTGATGAAGAAATAAGAGAAAGGGGTGACCTTTTTAGAAATGTCTCTAAAGTTACAGTTTAAAGTTATTCTAGCTTTATAGAAGGCAGTACAAATTGACAGATAGGGAGAATTGGTTAAAAGGCAAAATTCCAATTTAAACGTGACAAATAATACATGTCACATAAACCACAAAGTTAATGTTGTTTAAAATGAGGCATAATTCTGATCAAACTAAGTGAATGCATGAGAAGCAGAGTGGGTGTAAGCTTGGCAATGCATGAGTTGTGACCCTTAGCATACTGCCAAAGCTGTGTGTTGCATGTAACAGAAGGTGCAACAGGTGTAAGAGACAGGGCCTTTTTACTGTTGCTCGTAAGGCAAAGCTAATTAAAGAGGCTACCTTTGAACATAAAGTTGAAAACAATGTTCAAAAAGTGTTTTTTCTGAGTTCATTCACTACTGTCTGATGTTGAAGCAGAGAATTCCTATTCAAGGAACTTGTGAGTTTCATGATTTATACAAGGGCCGAAGTTACTGTGATATCATATGCTACATACAGAAGTTTCTCTTAGCACCTGCAGTCGCATGAAGCAAAGACTGAAATTCATAGCCCTGCAGACAAAGGGCACTGGTAAATTTCTAGCCATGTCTGAGTGGAAGGGGCACACGTTTGAGTTTTGGGTTTATGTATTGTGTGGTCTATGCATAATCAGGTTAACAAAGCTGTGGCAAGCAAGATAGGATTTATTACTAGAACAAATTAACTCAATATAGATGTGTTGAGTGGAATTTCATCTGCTTAATTGAGAACTAGTAAATATTAAATTGAAACAAATCTATTCCATAGGCTTTAACCACACCCAAGATAATATCATTTCCTGTGGTGTTGAAAGTAGAGACAGAAGTTAGATGAATGCAAAGTACTGACATAACTAAAAGTATAAGTGAGTCACCTGAGTTGTGTGCTTAAATGGTTCCAATAATAAAAAGAATGTTTGAGTATGACAATGTATTGATTCAAGAAAAGTTCAGTGATGCAGCTGTGCCTGAAAGGTTCAATTTTCCTATATTCTAAGCACCAGAGTTTGTTAATGCAAGTGCTCTCCATGTTAGATGCATCCAGTGAGTTCTAAGAAATACCCTAGATAAAAAAGCCAAAAGCTGACAATCTTCATTACTCCAATAAGAAAGTTCTGTTTTAAAAGGCTACCATGTGGTTTAACCAGATCACCTGAAATCTTTCTGAGTTAAATGATTGATGGTGTTGTAGTTGTTGTTGTTATGGATGACATCTTAGTATAAGGCCCAGATAAATAGATGTGTAATTCAATGTCAGATGCAATGCTTCAGGCTATTAAACATTCTGGTTTAAAGTTAAACCAAGACAAATGCTACTTTATCAAAACAGTGTTTCAGTAATTTGGTCACAGTATAAATGCTGTTGGAATCAGATCCAAGCATGGCCAGAGCAACAGCCAAGTTACAGGATCCATCTTGCATAACTGCTAGAAAATCAAACTGTTGCACCACAGCCAAAATAAATTTGTAAACACAAATTCAAGTAGAGATCCTACGAATCTATTTATTAAATAAAAACAAGTATGAATATACTTGTTGAGTTAAAAAACCTTTCGATCCTGTTGATGGTAATGCAAGCAGTAATCCAGGAATGACAATTCTCAAAATACACCGTTCATTTAGGTTAGCAGTCACGGTGAAATGGGGATAAATACTGTCCATAAAACTGGTCAAAACGTATTGTCCAATAGGTAAATAATCACGAATAGCACTTCACCACAGTCCCGGCACAAGGCAAAACCTTTACCTTCGTAAAGTTGCAATCGCAAAGCAAACAGTTTTTTCTAGATCCCCATTGCTGAATCTCACAAAAACATGATACCAGAAGGAATAACTCCAGAATAGTAATCCCCAAATACACGATAAGCGCTTTCGGTTTTCACCTCCTTCAGAAAAAACTGTTTGGTCAATACAGTGATTTTTATGAAATAATTAGTTTGAATGAAGTCTGGAGTAAGGTGCGTAACATATCATATATGTTGTAAGATTTATTCCTCAATGAGGTTATAGATGAAGACCTGTTTAATTTTTTACATGTGATAGATCCCTTGATTCCAGTCATCCAAGGCCTCCCCAAGGTACCTAAAACTCCCCGAGACCCACCTATGAGACCAATAGTGGCAGGGAGAGGTTGGGCAACGGAGCCCCTATCCATCTACCTTGAGGAACACCTAAGACCCTTGGTGAATAAATCTACACATATTCTTAAAGACACAAAACATTTTTTACTGGACTTATACTCCAAGGTTGTAGATCTACCATTAGATATGTAGTATAAAATGGATACCCTGGATGTACAGTCCCTTTTTACTATGATACCTAACACTGAAGATGTTGAGAGTGTTATGAGATGTTTACAGAGTTGCGAAGCCTATAGTCCAGCTATCAAAAATTTATTTGGTGCCTTGTTGGAAATTGTCCTGGAAAATAACATCTTTCTTTTTAATGAGGTAGCCTATATTCAGAAGGATGACGTAGCTATGGGCACTTCATGTGCCAATAGCTACGCCAATCTTGTCATGCTGGACTGGGAATGTAATAAGCTGTTTGTCCTAGATAGTTTTAAGAAACATGTTGTTTTCTATGCACGTTTTGTTGATGATCTTTTCCTCCTGTGGACTGGTACAGATAAAGCCCTGGATGACTTCCATAAAGAGATTAACAGTCTAACCATTTTTTTGAACTTTTCTATTGAAAGTTCGATTAATTGCATTACTTTTTTTGGATGTTTTTGTTGATAGACTGCCAAATGGGATGCTCAGTACTGGAGTCTTTAGAAAAACATGCTATAGGAATTCCCTATTACATCGGGAAAGTATGCACCCCAATTACATATATAAGAACTTGATAAGGGGACAGGCGATAAGAGCATCCAGGATGAACCCAAGTTATGATAGCTTCTTACAAGAGTTGTCAAACTTAAACAACAGGCTTTTACAAAGAGCATAGAGGCCAGAGGAGATCACCTCCCACTTTGAAGGTGTTTTGGAGCTGAGGAATGGTACTGCTAGACCATATTTCTCACAACCATATCCAGTAGAGAATGTCCCTGATATATGTCCTGAAGTTAGGAATCCACCAGTTAGATTTTCTGTTAGTTATACGCAAGACATAAACACTATAAGAGAGGTTTTGAACAAGAATTGGAATCTACTTTTACTTGATTCACAACTTAAAGACATTGTTGGTGAGGAGCCTTATTTTAGATATAGGAACAAGTCTCACCTACATAGATTACTTTATTACCCTCACCTATTTACACAGCCTAATGATTGTTTGAACAATATTGTGGGTACTGTTCCATGTAATTGTTGCAAGTTTTGCAAATTTGTAGATACCAGCTCCCAGTTTATTCACCCAGTTACTTCCTATTGTTTCAGGTTTCAACTCAGTGCTAATTGCAATACATCACATGTCATTTATTTAGCTAAGTGCACTGCTTGTCAAGCATTCTACATATGCAAGACAGACAGACGCCTACGAGACAGAGTAAGGGAACACCTTTATCACATTGTGCACTGTCTCCACGCAGTGCACTTTCTAAACACATTATAGACAGTGACAATACACATTCATTTGTATTTTTTTTGTTATACAGATCACTGAACCCAGTGTTAGAGGAGGGGATATATGCAATTACACTGAAATACTGGAATTAAAATGGATTATCAGACTTAGAGCAGACCGGAGACCAGGTCTGAATGACAAAATTCCGTTGAAACCTGTTCTTAAGAATGGGAGACTCACTGTGAGATAAACATACATATTTTAGAATGTTAATAAATGTTTTATATTTGCCTTTATATACAGATGTATATTTTTATATATTTATATATATATATATATATATATATATATATATATATATATATATATATATATATATATATATATATATATATATATATAGTTTTCTGTATACATTTTTTATAGACATGTATTATTTTTGCATACTGAAAAGTTTTAATCAGGAACAGGAAGTGATGTCAGCCCTATTTCCTTGTAAAATGTGACTTGATTTTATTCAGTGTTTGTTTCTTATGGTTTGACAAAGCCCTTACAGGGCGAAAGTGCTTACCAATAAAACAGCTTGGATTTTACTTGTCTTTGGCATGGATTCAGTCATTGTTTGAACTAGCATTTATTTCTGCTGCTTGAATAAGCCTCAGTGACTGCTGGATTTATGCTGATTTTTGTTGTCAGCCTTGGTTTGCTCCTGTGCTTCTCTTTTGGATAATTTATTTATTTTATTAGTAACAGGAGCATTTGGACTGTGATAACACTTACTATTATAATATACCATTACTACAAGGTTCATGGCAAAAGGCAGATGACATGTGCAAGCTTGAAGAAGAAACTACCTCATTAATGTGGACAGCTACTCTTGTGATATAGAAACAGTCTATGTACCAGACATAGCTAGCCAACAAATCATAACCAGGTTCAAAGCAATAGTCTCAAGGTATGTATCACCTATTGGACTGGTTACAGAAATGCCAAACTGTTTATGAGATCCAATAGTTTATTACTGATTATGGTTGATGTCGTACTGCATCAAGCCATCAGTATCCTCAATAAAATGGTCACACTGAGACAGCAGTTCAAAGAGTCTAAAGGATACTGAAACAACCATATCCTCACAGAGCCCTTATGGAATATTGAGTTATTCCACATAGTGTCACAGGAGTAAGTCATTTGTAGCTGATGCTTGGAAGACAAATATGAACTGGCATGTCAATGCTGGTTTCCAAACACGAGCTTCAAATGTTCTGAGTAATACGGTCAAATAAAATGACTAAAAAAACAAAGCTTCATGCAAAGCATTTTATAACCTCTCATTCAGTCAGGCCAATCCATCCATTTAAAGTTAGAGGTGTAGAAAAATAAAGACACAACAGGCATTGCAGTGTAGAAAATTACTAAACCTTGTTCCTATATGGTGCAAAATTCAAAGTGGTAGCATAGCATTTGGTGCCTGATGAATGTCAGCCTAAATGCAATTTTCCCAAGAACCAATCAAACTCATTTTGAGTAGAAAACAACAAGGCCTGTGTCATGTAAGAGTGTACTTGTACAGACAAAAGAGCTATCTCAAGTGAAAATTCGAGACAAGAATGAAAGTCCGAGTTCAACTGTCCATAGTGACAGATTATGTGCTGTCCAGTCAGAGCAACTGGGTATATCTGTTCCTGTTCCTAATCCTGTTGACTCCATTTTGTCTAGTGACTTTAAAATAGTAATGCTTTTTATAACAGTTTGTTTAAAAGTTTTCCTTCCTCCTCACATTCAAATTATGTTCCTAGTTCTATTTCAGGTAATATCAGAATGGCCAGTAGTGGTTATTAAATTCAATTAACAAGAAGTTTTTGAATTTGTGGTAGAGTTATAAGGGCAGATAAGTAGCTACACAGTTGATTGCTAATAATGCATTTTCAAATGTTTCATGAATTATTGTATTGCTCTATTTGTTAACAATATGCATTTGCCAGATCAGTCTAGCATGTTGAATGTGTGGTATATCAGCTATGCTCCGTATTTCATAATTTTGTAAAAGGACATTTTTCTCTATAAGGGGAAAAATGTGATAATAAATGGAATAAAGTTGCTAGAATGTTTGCATGTGGTGTGAACATGTATTGCCGCTTTAAAACTACTGTATGACATTGCTATTTTATTTATACCATAATACATTACATTTCTAAGCCTAATGCCAGTATATTCCAGATGACTGAAGTGTTAATATAATTTCCCTGAAGCTGCCATGTTGTACAAAATAAAAAGTACCTCATGACAAAATACTGATGTTGAAAAAGACAAGCAAGTTAAAATTCGTATTCATGGAAGCCAGGTGCCATTTTTCACAATCCCTGGATTTCCATTGGTGTGCTGCTACCACATGACATGCAATAACTTTCTCAAGAACCAAACTGGGGTGGTGTTATGGCTTCACTAGTAGGACAGGATAAGAAGAAAGAGAAGGCAACATAAATAACCTATACATATTTTTGCATACTTCACCTCTAAAAAATCATTTAATTCAAATTTTAACTAGATCAGTAGCATTTTTAAGGATTCAGATCTTCACATTTTCACCTATTTATTTACTTTTGCAGACCAGGTTAGTTCTGCTATACAGTACCTATTTTCAGGGAAGATCAGAGATGACATTCCTAATGACGTGGGGTAATTTATCCAGGACCCTGAGAAATTCTCCTTCTTGTTTTTCTATCAGTAGTATCTTCTATTCACCAGTGCTACTATCAGCTCAAGTAGTTGGGAGCTTGATTTGACCAGTATTAATCTCTGCTTCTATCTTTTATGTGAGTATGTATGCATTTACATATATGTGTATTTATTCACAACTGAAATGCCAGTATGGACACCGAGCAAGCAAGACACGGTCACAGTTGTATTTAAAGACATTGGTAAGATAAAAGAGAAAACTCTGTTAGTAATAGAACAAAGAGATGCAGTCTGTACCAGTAAAATTGTGAGAGAAAGCTATATATATACATCTCATCCTGTAAGCCCAAGAAATCTGCACAAAGCCAAACATAATGAGGGTATGAGGCCATATACCTCTCAACTGTCTAAATTTGAACAAAATGTCCAGATTTTTTGCCTCATATCTTTGGTCTGTTCCTTATGATATTTGCAGTTTTCGGGCAAATCAGTAAAGATTTAAGTCATTAAATAATGCCGTATAGTTGAGTGTCAGGCATCATACCCTTCAGAAAATGGGTGCTAACACAAATCCCTTTACTCTAGCAACTTTCTAAGCTTATAAGAGCAATAGTTAAAATCTGTCCCTATTTTTGAGACTTTGTCCCCCCATTATTTTAGGTTTTTGTCCAGATATGCTGTACTAAGAGGTTGAGAGGTATGTCAAGGTGCAAAGGCCCCAAATCAGGAACAGAATTTAAATATTGCTCTAATAAATTTAGAAAGATGCTAGAATAAGAAGTTTTACAACATACATTTTCTGATAGCTATGAAGTTTGAAACTCAAAAATATATCATTATTAAATGACATAGGTGAATACTGGGATAACTTCTCTAAGGACCATTTTTAACCTTAGGTAACAGCCTAAGATCAAAATCAAACCCTGTACCTTGTGTCTATTAAGTGAAAACCATAAGCATTATGCCAACCCCCTCAACAGTTAGAAAACCCCACATTTTATGAGGAACAGACCAAATATATGAATCAAAAACACAAACATTCTGCAAAACTCTGGACAGTTGAGAGGTATGGTGCTAGTATATCCACAGGCCTTGCCATTTCACTGATTTTGCACACTCAGTGCCAGTTCCTGTAATCTCTGCTGTCATGCAGAAAGCAATCTGTTTTAAGTGCTATTACACTGGTATAATTAAAATATTTTGCAGTGGATGCTCAAAACCCAGTATGTACCTTTCATATATTCCCGTGTTATCCTTCAAGTATAATTATTCATGAGCAGTATGTTCATAGGGACAAACTAAATTATTATTAAGCGTTATAACTGATTGCTTATTAAGGCAGCATTTGCTGACAGACTCAAGCAATGATGAGCTAGTAAATCACTGCAGAAACACCTGCCACTTCAAGATCGGACTTGTTCCCCAATGTGAAAACAAAGCACACATTTATTATCACATGCTGCAACCTCATATTGATCATAAAACTTATACTTTTCTCTCTCTCTCTCTTTGTTCAGCAAATAAAATCATATGATTATCACAGAACTTCCACAAGCATTATACCGTTTTTAGAAATAGTGCTTTCCATTTGCAATGAAGATTTCTGCCTAATAAACATAGAGTAGTGTGTCCATGGCTTCTGATATCTTAATATTCCTTGTTAATGTAAAATGCATGCAGTCTGATTTTATGACTGGGATACAGATATTCATGAACTGTTGTTATAATGAATAAATAAAAAAAAACTTATACACCAGTAATTTTAAGACAGATAAATCATTTGTCAACAGAAATAACTCAAAAAACAAGAATTCATGAAGCAGGATCAGGTACAGGCACTTGTACATACATCAAATATTGGTATCAAGCAGTAACTATAAACTTAACAAAACTATCTACATCAGACATCATTTCAAAAGGTCTGTAGAAGTCATTGCAGACACATGCTTATCCAGGTTTCATTTTATTTATTTATTTATTTATTTATTAATATTTGTTTACAAGGTAAGTGAACTGGTTTCAGGATCCTTTTCAGCCACGACCTGGGTCATGTAGGCAAAAACAATAAAAGTATTATGATTAAAATAAGAACACATTAAAGCAGAATAAAATAATGGAATAATAAAATGTAAACTGACAGAGACTAATGTAACAGAGCCAGAGTACTTACACGGCATTGTATAAGTGATATACAACAATGATAACAGAGTAAACAATAACCAGAAAAAAGTACAGGCAACACAATATCTAAGATGCATTTAGTAACTATATATTAAACACACTCCCCAGGTCTGAAGAGGGGGAAATGCTGTATGAAGATGAAAATGCATACTGTTAAATGGCTTGCACTAATGTATAAAGATATGAAGCATACAAAAAAGCTGAGTAAAAATGAATTAACTTAGGTTGTTATGTGGAACCTACTGGTAAATAATATATAAGAAATAGGAGGACGATAATAATATGTTCATATAATTTTCTATGATTCCTAACGCCTTACTGACTGTTTAACCTTGAAAGTTGTGAGGGAATAGATAGAGGGGTGCATGTAAAAGTGGGCAAATATCATAGTCAAGTTCAAGTATATACAGTCAGTGGCATGCAGGTTAAAACAGCAAGCAGTTATCATTAAATGGTAAAACTGAAACAACAAAACACCAAGAATAATATATTCTGAGGTTTATCTGCTTGGAAATAAAATTAAACTGCTACATAGGTTCATAGGTTCATAGGTTCATACTAGGCTATCTGCCCTAGGGCATTTATAAGCCTAGCCAGAGTGTGTTTGACTTTCGCCACCCATTTTAAATGAATTTTGCTATGCCCTTTTTCGAAGTTAGTATACTGTGCCTCTGTCTAACAGTGACACAGAAGTGATACCCGGGGTAAACCTATGATCTCCTATCCACTCATCCAGATTCCTCTTGAAGAGAGTCAATGAGGGACTCTGCCTAACCTGGACTGGGATTTTATTCCAGAGTGAAGGGAGCCTCTGGGTTATGAATCTGTCCCTCCAGCATGTCCTATTTATTTCAGTGCTGAGGTTCAAGTCTCTTGAGCGCATAGCTCAATGGGATTTGGATTTTCCGAGGTGCAGCATGTCTATTAATTCCGGGTTGGACATGGCTTTATACATCAGGCACAGATCGCCATTGAGCAGCCGGTATGCCACTGAGTAGAGCTGGAGTTTCTTTAACCAGGCAGCATACGGCATCTGTTTGAGCCCTTTGATCCTCTTGGAGAGGTACTTTTGGGGTCTTTCCAGTTGCTGCAGGTGTCTGGTAAGGTACATCCCAAAAGGGACATTGTACTCAATTATGGGCCTGATGAGGGATGAGTAAAGAGGCATGATGACCTCCCCTGATCTAGATGTGAATCCCTTCATGATTAGGTGGGCTATATAAAATGTTTTTCTAACCACTTTGGCCACGTGGTTTTCAAATGATAGATTGCTATCAACTTGGGTCCCCAGGTCCCTAATTACTTCTTCCGTACTTAATGGATTACCACCTATGTGGTAATTTGTAGGCACTTTGTTTTTGCCAAAGGGGATGACTATACACTTTTTGGCGTTTAGCTTGAGGCCATGGCTCTGGCACCAGTTGTCTGTTTCTATGAGGCCCTTTTGGAGGATGCCTCTGTCGGCTGCAGAGTCGATTATGGCTCCTAGTTTGTAGTAATCTGCGAACTTGGTCAGCCACAGTCCTTCCATGTTGGCCTGTACCTCTGAGAAATATATACCGAACAAGAGAGGTCCCAGGACTGAGCCTTGTGGGACACCACTTGTAACTGGTTTGGAGTGTGACATGGCTCCAGCAATTCTAACCATGTGGGTTCTGTCCTTGAGCCAGTTTGTAACCCATCTAGTGACATAGGGGTTTATATTTAAGCTGGTGAGCTTATCTATAATGCCCGAGTGGGGTATTGTATCGAAGGCTTTTGCGAGGTCCAGGTAGGCTGTGTGGACCACCTTCCCCTCGTCAATGGCCTTGGTGACTGTTTCAAAGAAATCAACCAGGTTTAAGAGGCAGGATCTGCCCTTAACAAAGCTGAACTGGGTAGGATCCAGTGTCTGTAGGTCCCCAATATCTTTATTTATGAGGTCCATGATGATCCTTTCCACAGCTTTGCAGACCAGGCTAGTCAGGCTTATGGGGTGATAGTTTCCAGGATCCGTTGAGGCACCACCTTTGTGGAGAGGGACCACTGTTGCTGTACTCCACTCTTTGGATACATATCCTATAGTAAGGCTGAGATTGAACAGTAGTTTTATGTTTGGGTTTAGCGCTTCAGGAGTTCATGTAGGACGTAGCCCGGGACACCGTCTGGTCCCATTGATGCTGTGTTTTTTGCTTTGGAGAGGGCGGCTCTTACATGAGCATCTGAGATGTCAGGGGGGCAGCACTCTGCTGGGATAGATATTTGCCCTTTTGGTGGGGAGAGGGGGAGAAGTTTGTGCTGAACCTGTCAGCTAGGATGTTGGCAATGTCTGTGGGTTTGGTGTATTTTTTGTCATTTTGGACTAATTCTGAGCATATCTGGGAATTCCCACCCAGTTTCGTAACATAACTAAGGAAAGCCTTGTGATTATCCTTAGTGTCCTGTGCAATTTTTCTCTCAAAGCTGGCCTTAGATGATTTTATGAGTGCCTGTAGTTTTTTGCTAATACTGATCAGAGATGCCTTCCCTTTTTGGGATTTTGCTCTATCATGTAGTAGCTTCCTCCTTCTGTTGTATAGTTTGTTTATGGCTGGGGTCCACCAGACAGGACGCCTGCCTTTGGAGGATTGGGTCTTGGTTTTATTTGGGATTGCATGATCCATGCATTCTTGAAGGTGTTCATAGAATGCATTTATAAAGGATTCTGCAGTCTGGGCCGTATTTTCCACAGGCCCAGGGGCTTTGAAGGATTCCACCTCGGTTTTGAGGAGTGTGAAATTTGCTTTAGAGAAGTTTTTCACTGTGGTTTTCTGAGCAAGGGCTGGGGTCGGGATGTGAATATCCAGTGAGATTAGTTTATGGTCTGATCTTATCAGTGAGGGATACACTTCTGGTCTGGAGCATAGAGCTCCCATGTTGGTGATGATCAGGTCCAGTATGTTTTCCCCTCTTGTGGGAGTGGTAACAAGTTGTTCCATAGCATTTGAGTTTATAAATTCTAGGAACCTTTGGGCTAGGGTGTTGGAGCTAGAGTAATGCTCCCAGTCTATGTTTGGGTAGTTGAAGTCGTCCAATATAATGGTGTTTGGTGTTCAATAGCATGCCAATGAATTTTCAGAAAATCAAAGTGAGATCTCTTAGATCAGCCTTTATCATCCTTTGCTTTTTAGGATGAAGCATAAGTTAGAGAGCTGGTATTGTAATGATAAAGAGCTATTGATTGAGTTTTTCATGGAAACATCAAGCAACAATTACAATCCATCCCTTTTCTTAGTTCAGAGTTAACACATATGATGTACAGCCTGATTCCATGTGTAAACAGGATAGCTGTTGCAGCATTGTAACTCTGTGCAGCAAAAGCTTATACTGTAGTTAATAAAGAGTATTAATATCCATCAATTAATTCTTTATCTGTACGGCAGTATGAAGACAGATCACATTTCACATTGATCCATCTAGAGCTGCTTTGGTGGTATGCCGTATAGAAGGGATGTGAGTATATCTCTCATTTCTATGCCATACAGCAACAGCAAATGCCAGAGGCATGTGAAACAACTGCAGTGTTGTGTAGAAAAAAATGTAAAACTTCCCATTCATACAACCTGAACTGTTAAGTTTAATTACTAATCTTAGGCATTCATCTAAGGAGTTTAAAATATCAGCAAAGGTGTTGGGGAAGATCAGGGTGAGGTGAACTCCTTTCCTTATCCATTTTTGGTAAAAAGGCTATTAAGACTATATTTTCTGAAATACATCTCACCTTGGTCTGTATGAATCAAAGCTGATATTCATTTACAAAGCTCATAAAGATCTTTTAACCTGCAGTTTATAGAGATATATTACAGTCAGATGACCGTCACAGAAATTTTGATAGCTGACAAAAGTATTAAATGATAATCCAGATGTAATTTGATAGGTAAGTTATAGTTTAACAGTTGGGTTAAAGGGGTTACATGTTTACCAGTGATGTCCCTTAGAGCTGTATGCTGAAGCTATTTCTTCTTAGACTGTTCTCCTTAGATATAAAAGTCAGACTAGACTAAACTGCCACAATAGCATACTATTTAAATAGTTAACTGTTAAGGCCAAAACAAGTGCTTTTAGGTGAGAACAATGGTTATGAGTGAAGGCTCTCGTACTATCAAGTCTTGAAGATGCAGTCAGGCTCTAACAAGTATGTTTATGATGCCTGATCATGGTCTGAATTATACTCTCTATATTTCAGGAACCCAGGGAAGGCACATTGCTAGATATGTCTATGGTTACAGCCCTAATTACAGAACTTCTTTTTAATGCTCAAAAACAATTACGTTTTAAATTAATTTAAATGTAACTCATATTTCCATAGCTCAGAACTGCAGTCTAATTACTGATAAAAGTCTACCCTACCTGAATAGTAAATTCTCACTGTAATATTACTATTCCTGACTTTCTCCCCACTTTTATTCTATTTCTGACTCCTCCTTCTAACCCTTTTATTACATGACACAGCTGTTGTGTACATACTTGCCTCTTCATTGTCATGAATCACTGCATGTGTTAAACACTATCCTAACCAGCCTGGCTCTGTGGTGAGATGGATGGAACCTCTACTGTGGCCAGGGTTCAGTTAGTGGCCTTAATACATGAAGAGCCAGGCAGGGAGGCAGAGGAGTGAGGGCCATGGCCCGCTCACCTCTCCCTGTGGGGGGAGGGTAGTGTGTGATCTGAAGCACCTAGGAAAATGCAGTTTCTCCTGTGAAAAACCAAGAAACCCATGTCCCATGCTTGAGAGGATGGGGTGAGGCTGCTTGCTAGCAATGTCCCTTGTTGAAGTTAGGAACTACTAGTATAGACAAACCATTACATGTCCCCCTCCAGCTCAAAAACTTAGGTGCTTGCAGGGACTGCAAGGTTAAGAAGAAAACCATTAAACCGCTATCCTAATGTGTCTCTAAATGATACCCCCCATTCAGCCCTGACCCAAAGATGGGGAATGAATGAGCCAATTGGTTGGGAGGGGACTAATGGTCCACAAACAACACAGGAAAATAGTGCTAAAAAATTAACCTAACTGGTATCTTTGGTGGATAGTGAAAGTATGCTCTGATGAAGATTTGTTATATTTAGTATCATTCCATCTTTCCCACTTTATGATTGGGGTATTACCATACATAGTGAACCTGACCCCATCGATCATTGTCAAAATGTCAGCAAGCACCAAGATTTCTAGTCGCTATTTGTGAGTTTCTTCATCTTAGAAAATTTGCTACAGTAAAATGAGTGCCATCCTTTGAACACATGCATGGGTATTTTATTGTATCTGCATTGATATGGGTCACAGTGCTGCACTTTTACAACTATACCATTCCAGTGATACTTCTAGATCACAGACTTGTTACTGACTGACAATGAGTGTTTGTTTCATTCCTACAAAGAGATGTCTGGGTCACTTCAGTGAACCTGATGAGTTATTGAGCATCCCTTCCTCAGCACTGTGCCTCACTTATTTGCATGTGATATATTAGGAGTGGGGATTCTGTTTCCTCTTCATAGGTGTTTACTAGGCTAATGACCACAAGGGCCTTTTTAAGTCTAGCCATACATCCCAAATCTTTGACAAGTTCTGATACCCTTCATAAGTGTAAGCAGAGGCTTAGGAGATGAATCATTTACAGGCTGCCTGTGTCCATTAGAGGCACAAGTGCCAAACCAGGGATGAATTTCCTGTTCCCCATCCAATTGTCAAAGTTACACTTGAATTGGGTTAGGGAAGAACTTTGCTTCATATGGATGGGGAGCCTGTTCCAGAGAAGGGTAGTCTCTGAGATACATACCTGTGTCTCCAGCAGGTCCTATTTATATTACAGGCAAGGTTTAAGTCTATAGAATGGGTAATTCTGGTGCTGTTTATTTTGTGGATATGCAGGAGGTCCATCAGGGTGAGGTCTGACAATGCCTTGTATGCCAGGCATATATCTCCCCATCAACAGCCTGTAGGAGACAGAATACAGGAATAGCTCCTTAAGACAGGCTGCACAGGACATGTTTCTTAAGCCCTGTATTCTTTTAGTGAGGAACCTCTATGGCTATTCTAGTCATTGGATGTGCCTAGTTAAGTACATACCAAAGGGGGCATTGTACTCAATGATAGGTCTGATGAATGCCAAATACAGTGGAATAATGACTTCCTTGGACTTAGATGCCATACCTTTGTTTATAAGCTGCAAATCACAGAATCATTTTCTCACTGCTGTAGACAGATGATGGTCAAAGGCTAAGTAACTGTCTATGTGTGTCCTCAAGTTCCTTACAACTAGGTCACCTCCTAGTGGCGTGTTGTCAATATGGGTGGATGACTTTCTGAGGGATACTATTATGCATTTCTTGGCATTTAGTTTTAGTCCATGGCTCTGACAGAATTTATTTGTCTGTGCATCCCTTCCTGGAGAACGTTTGTCTCAGTGGGGTATTCTACGACTGCTCCTAATTTGCAATCATTTGTAAATTTAGTCAGCCAGAGGCCACTGACATTGGCTTTGATTTCAGAGAAGTAAATTCCAAAAGTGAGAAGTCCCAGAACTGATCCCTGAGAGACTCCACTTGTGACTGGCCTCTTTGTAGAGGTGGACTCATAACCAAAAAAGGAGAAACCAAACTTAAAATTTTGACCAATCTTTTAATATTGAGAGCTTTTGTCCAAAATAGCACTTCATCAGAATAAATTAACACAAACGTTCACATTTTTTAAACAACAGACAGCCAATAAAGATCAACTAACAATCACACAATAAACTAATTAATTAATTAAATAAAATAATCCAACAGTGTATACAATGAAGCAAACATGTAGAAGGACCATAAAAGTAAACTTCAAGCATGTTTACTAAAATGAACCCAGTGCACAAGAACAAGTAAGTGCTTTCACAGTTTCATCAGACTAAAATATTGCACACCCCATAACCAAGTTTAAATACAACAAACTGGCCAATCAAACTGCATGATGAAAGTCACATGATAAAAAAAAATCACATGATAAAAAGCATTGGGTTGTACCATAAGCACATATTGAGTACAACATAAAACATGATTTTATAACTAACTTTCACCATGAAAGCAAATATGCAAATAAAAAAAAACAGCATTCTATGACAAAAAAATTAAATATATATATATATATATATATATATATATATATATATATATATATATATATATATATACACACACACACACACACACACACACACACACACACACACACACATGCATAGATATATGTATATATGATCATAAAACCTTCAGTTAAAAAAATCATTACACTTTTAAACACCTAGATTTCAATACAGGTTTAAGGGAGGCTTTTTCATTTAAGCCTTTCCCCTATCTGCCCTAAGTCGAATAATCCATCTCCCTTTTTTGCTCTCAGTGCAGTTCCTGATATCACCTTCTGTTATACTAGGAAAGGTATGGTTTGTGACCAAAAAACGAAAGGTATGACTAACCCCTTCTTGCATAACATGCTTAGATAGGGCATTGTTGCTAGAACCTATCCTTATGTTGTATAGATGTTCCCTAATCCTATCTTTGAACATCCTATCAGCTTTACCCACATGATAGGAGGCACACACTACACAATAAGTGAGGTAAACCACATGCTGGGTAAGGCATTAGCAGACACCTTAAACACATCCTTACAACCCGTATCCAGGTGAGTAAAGAAACCACTATTATCAATGTTATTGCAATAATTACACATGTGATGCAACCTCTGCGAGTACGACAGCTGCAGAGTCCCAAAGGAAGCAGTATACAAAACAAAAAAGAGGACCAGCATACAAGGCACCTGAAGAAGGCTCTGATTATTGTATCTGCTGAAACCGGTTTGTGTTTCAAAGAACCTAATACTTTTATTAAAGTATTTTATATCACCACAAGGTGCCTTGTATGCTGGTCCTCTTTTTTGCTTTGAATAACTACACATACCACATGGCCTAGTGGAAAAATCCTTATTAGCCACTGGCATAAGAGTATCCTTCTGTCTACACAGGATTATTTTCAAATTCATTTTATTTTTAAAGAAAAATGTAGGTATGTCTCCTATAATCCCTCTAATAACTGAATCTGTAGTGAGGATGTCCGAGTGCTTCCTGACTATGTCCATGATGGAATTAATGTCAGTGGTATAGTACAAGGGTACCCTTAATTTATTAAAAAGCTCATCGGCCTTACTATCATCTGCAGTCCCACCTCCAATGGAAAAATATGGATGGGCCCTACTTATGTGCTGATCAGGTATCTCATTCAAAATGGTGTCAACTTCCCCAGGGTGGTATCCCCTGGCTAAAAGCCTAGCTTTCAAGTTAACTAACTCAGAGTAAAAGCCATCATCAGAGGCATTTAATCTAGAGACTCTCATACCTTGTCTTTTTACCACATTCTTGAAGACAAATTGAGGGTGCATGCTACATCTATGAAGTAAAGTAATTCTGTGGCATCGTTTCCTATGGACACCAATATTTACCATCCCATTATCCAGCCTTTGTACAAGTACATCAAGATAGGCTATCAAAATGGGAGAAATGGCCATTGTAAATTTCAAATAGTATGTGGCCTCATTAATATGTTCATAGAAGGTTACTAACTGGTCCTTATTCCCTGTCCAAATAAGAAACAAATCATCCACAAAGTGATGATAGAAAGGAGCAAACATAGAGAATAAATCATCAATAATTAAGTAGACCTCCTCCCACATGACCATAAACACGTTGGACTAGCTACTGGCACTTGAAGTGCCCATAGGTACGCCATCCTTTTGTAGAAATATGTCGCCATCAAAAATAAAAATATTATTTTCAAGGACAGTGTCCAAAAATAAATACAAGAGCTCGATGAAAGTCTCACTGCATTCACTGTTTGTACTGCGATATCTCAGTACAAAGTCAATTAATTAAAAAATAAGAAAAATTATTTTAAAGTGATTTATGCTAAAAACAAATAATATACTTCATCTAATAAAATTATCATTTAAAACACTTTTGATATTGATAGCCTCATTCAATCCAGGGAATCTCTCAGCCTGAAACTTAATTTTGTGTATTATTTTTAGTTGTTTCACCATATCCAGTCCTTGGCATTAGAGTTTTAATGTAGAGGTGGACTCCCCAATTCTAACTTCCTGGGTCATGTATGTGTGCCAGCTAGCTATCCATTGAGTGGCATGTGGGTTTATACCTAACCTCTTGAGTTTGTCAGCAATGCCCATGTAGGGTACTGTGTCAAATGTTTTGGCTGGGTCAAAGTAAGCAGTGTGAACTCTTCTACGCTCATCCATTGCTTTGGTGACCTTCTCAAAGAAGTCCACCAGACTGTGTAGGCATGACCTGCCCTTGATGAAACAAAATTGGGTTGGATCTAGTGTCTGGAGAGTTCCTATGTCATTATTGATCATTTCCATGATAATTCTTTCCATGGCTTTACATATAAGACTAGTGAGACTTTTGGACCTGCAGTTTCCAGGGCCTGGAGATGGTCTCATTCATGAAGCATGAAGCCTATTTGGAAACTACAGTCAAATAGTAATTCCAGAGGGCCTGATAGGTTATGTTTCACTCTGTATAAAAAGCATCTTGGGATATTGTCTGAGCCCATTGATACTGTGTTCTGGGCATTAGAGAGAGCCTTAAGGACCTGTTCCCTAGTGATAGTAGAAGGAGTTATATTTGATCGTATTTCCTGAGAGAAGGTTGAAGGGATTTCTTGAGGGAAGATGATTGTTTGTTTCCTTTGTACAAAGAGATTTCTCTTGCATTTGTTGGACTCATCTGTGTTTTGTGAATGGACTTTTTTAGAGATGAGTTATCAGTCATTATAATTTCAGGAAGCTTAAATGAAGCAAGCTATTCAGAAACATAGTGATCCGGTGTGTGTTTATTTTCCCCAGTTGAATAGAATCTGTATTTCAAGTATACTTAGTGCAAAAACATGTGTTTAAAATGCAAATTTAGCCACATGCCTCTCAGGTAGTGAAAATAAAAAACACATTCAATGCAGTTTTTAGTGCTTCTCAGCAGTGCTAAGTACCGCTGAATACCCACCTTAGTTTCATTTAAGCCCGGAGTCTATAGAAAAGTCGGCTTTTGTGGCTATCATTTGCTTTTATTTGAGTACTGTAGCAATTATTATGCCTTGTTTAAGTTATGAGCTTATTGACAATCTAAGTTCTCATTAAAGAGATGTTTTGGTCGAAACTCTGGCAACTTAATGATGTAACTATTGCCATAGCTAATATGGTCTTTCATGGATTCTACTGACCATCTTCAATACCTGTGGACATCTGAGCATCACATACCTTTCTTTATTTTATGTTAACCCAAGAGGTGCTTTAAACAATGCTTTGATTAATGATCTGCTATGAAACCTCATTAGAATAATTTGACCTTTGATAATGGGACTTGTGTTGCTCTGCAACATTACAGATATTCTATGATTACAATTGCCATCCTGAGCCCTATTTAATAGGTGTTGAAAGCTAAATCAGAATAATTTATGCACGTGGGTATCCTGTTTATGTGCAACTAATGCATTTTATCATTGACCTCATTGTTTTTACCCTTGGTTTTCTTACATCACCTTACATTATACTGGCCATCCATTATTATAGTAGAGACCTTATGTTTACTTTCTACCCTGTTTTTCCATCTCAGATTCTTGTTGTGGAGTTTCAGACCTGCAAAAGCTTTCACGTTCTATACATACATTGGGGAGATGCCATAGGCAGGCTGATGGGTATGGTGCTAGGATATACCTGCTACTTATTGGCTCCCTGTGGTGACCCAGCACACTGACTTTCAGTTATTTGTTTTTCTTGCTGTATCAATGTCTCCAGCTGAACAGCACAGATTAAGTTTCAGTGACCTGCTTTCCATTGTCCCATATAGTGTGCAGTAATCAAATTCAAGGCCCATATGCAATAAGCCTAAGATAGTTTGACTTTTGTGTGATGCTAAGTACTCACTTTTAACAGAGAGGTTCTGTTTGCAAACAAGCCATACCACTGAAACTACCCCAAACAGGGTATTTTTATTTATTTATCTGTCATTGGTTAACTGGCTAGTTGGGCAGGTCCAAAAATTATTTTCAGCTATGAACCAGGCACAAGATGCCAACAGATACAATGCACCATTATTCATAACAAAAGTATAAGACAGTAACATATTGCAAAAGAGAAGAGCAAATATTAAAATGTATAAGCACAATACAGGAAAAGAGAATTACAGGAGTAATTGTAGGAATAACTTTTCAGGATATGGTTCACTTTTTGTTGTCATTTAGCATTGTTTTATTGTTGATGTTCTATAAATGTCAGTGCTCTAATAATTTACTTATGACTTCTATTAATATTACAAATTAGCTGTTTCAGTATATATAGATGTAATGAAATAAGAGCTCCTTATATTGTGATGTGACATATTAGAAAGTATAGAATATATATGTGAATACTAAATATAATGTTTGTTTTCTTATATAACAGCTATTTACACTTGAGTATATATATATATATATATATATATATATATATATATATATATATATATATATATATATATTGATATATTGCTACAAGATTGGGAAAGTACTGTGACAAGGCTGTATATTGTCACCCTACTTATTTAATTTATACACTGAATATTTTGCACAAAATGCTGGATTAAACAAATCAAAAGATAAATATTAACAGCATTAGATATGTAAATGATGCCATACCTTTCAACTGTCCAGGTTTTTGCAGAACATCTTGATTTTTGCCTCATATTTTTGGTCTGTTTTGTGTAAAATCTATGGTTTTCTAGCAAATCACTGGGATGATCTGAGGATGGAAGTCACTAAGTAATGACATCCATGTAAGTTTCAGACTTTTCAGAAAGATGCATGCTATGACAAATTCTGCTATCTATCAACTTTCTAAGTTTATAAGAGCAATATTTAATATCTGATTTTTGGGCCTTTGTCCCACCATTATGTAAGTCTTTGTCCAGATTTCTTGAGGTAAGAGGTTGAGAAGTATGAATGATACCCTCTGAAAATGAAGAAAAGCTAAAAAGCCAATTGATGAAGGTAAAATTAGAAAGTTCAAAAGATAACACGCTGCTTAAAATTAAAAACAAACAAAAAACACGTAATATTATGTCACTATACCCTATTAATTCTTTGCAAATAGATGGGAAGTAAAGGCAGTGTTAAACTTTATTTTCTTGACCTGAAAGATCTCTGCAGACTTGCTCACACTGGAATCTAATGTATTTTCAGTGCTGTCTCTTAGGAGCTGTTGTAGAGTTTTTTATTTTGAGTTTGCTGGATAGAAACAGGCAGTACTTGTGGAATAGTTTAAATGTGAATTTGAACAGAGTGAAAGGTGGCACTTTCTGTAACTGGAAACCAATATGTCTTCTTGAGAGAGTCGCATAATACTGTGAAGGCGTATATTTTGTTAATATTAGTTTGAATTGTTTTAGTGTTTCTAGATTAAGTTAAAGTTATTATTGGGAAAGCATATTTAGCTCTAGGGAAAAATACCTTAATAGTGACAGATGTCCTTTTTTTGGCATGACATAATCTAATATTGTGGTGCAGTCTTTTAATTAGCTGAGAACTTTATTGGTTATGTATTCCATATGTAGACAGAGTTTGGTCAAGAATGACTCCTAAGTATTATTATGTTTGAAGTTATATTATTTGCTGCTAAGGTCAATAATATTTATAGTGATATTACTGCAAAGTTTATGACAAGTGATGAATAAGACTGCAGCTCTTTTAGCTACACTAAAACTTTGCTTTCTGAAAACCATCTGCACAACAATCAGGTTTTACTGAAAGTCAGTCTCCTGTGTTTCAAGTCTGGGTATAAGGAATGGAGGATAACATGGTCAAGCAGAGTGAGTGAATGTGAGGTAGTGCCAGCTGAGTTTAGAGTTAAAATGGAAAAATAGAATAGCCTTAGGAATGGATCCATGCTGGATACCAGCAGTACGCAACCTGTTTCCACTACTGTTAAACCACGACAAGGCTCCTCAGAAGTTCACTCGAGTAGATTTTATTCATAATGCACCAAAAACACGAACAAAAGTAAAAGTAACAGTAGTAAGTACTTAGCGCTTTCACCCTGTAAAACCTTTAGGGCATCTTCAGAGTACTGAATACATATCCATTCAACCTTAGTTAAATACATTTTACTTAAATTACACAACGCCTGCCATTGGTTAATTAATTGATTGTTTAAATATTTAAATATTTAAAATTCATTTGTACTATGATGTTAGTAAATGTAGTACAATAGATTAAAAATGCAATGTATTAAATATCTTACCTATTGTAAATATACTAATTAAATAAATAAATACATATAATTATATATAAATATTATAAATATTATAAATATTGTAAAAATTGAATTAATACATCAACATATACAACCTGTGTAAGTTAAAAATATTGTAAAACATTACTGGATGTTTTTGTTGAGTAATAGTATAAAATAAAAACCAGTCAATACTATAAACCCATAATTTTACAATATTCTTCACCTTAAAATAACACAAAGTTAAAATTAAAATACAAAAATAACCATTTATGAACTGTGTTATGCTGTATAGGCATTACTATATCAAATACAGTGTGATTTTTGTTTTAAAATACTTGAAATAGAAATATGCCCATTAATACCCGGTAACAAACTGGCATTAAGTCTTAACTGCCACAAACATTCTTTAGCTTCTAGCAAATTATTATAATCACCTCCTTTCTCCCAATAATTGGGAATTCTATCAATTACAAAGAATATAAATCTTTTAAAATTCTCACATTTACTGCTGTGTACATATAGGGCATTCACCATCTTTTTATTTTTAATATCTCTATTGTGTTCGAGAATACGCTCCCTCAATTTTCTGGTGGTTTTCCCTACATAGTATGCTGGACAAGAATTGATAGAATTCCCAATTATTGGGAGAAAGGAGGCGATTATAATAATTTGCTAGAAGCTAAAGAATGTTTGTGGCAGTTAAGACTTAATGCCAGTTTGTTGGCATATGGCATATTTCAGCTTTTAAAACAAAAATCACACTGTATTTGATATACTAATGCCTATACAGCATAACACAGTTCATAAATGGTATTTTTTATTTTAATTTTAACCTTGTGTTTTTTAAGGTGAAGAATATTGTAAAATTATGGGTTTATAGTATTGACTGGTTTTTATTTTATACTATTACTCAACAAAAACATCCAGTAATGTTTACAATTTTAGCTTACAGTTGTATATGTTGATGTATTAATTCAATTTTTACAATATTTATAATATTTATATATAATTATATGTATTTATTTATTATATTTACAATAGGTAAGATATTTAATACATTGCATTTTAATCTATTGTACTACATTTACTAACATCACAGTACAAATGAATTTAAATATTTAAATATTTAAACAATCAATAATTAACCAATGGCAGCGTGTAATTAAGTAAAATATGAATGGATATGTATTCAGTACTCTGAAGATGCCCTAACGTGTTACAGGGTGAAAGCGCTAAGTACTTACTACTGTTACTTTTACTTTTATTCGTGTTTTTGGTGCATTATGAATAAAATCTACTCGAGTGAACTTCTGAGGAGCCTTGTCGTGGTTTATCAGTTTCAACATTGTGGATATGTTTCCACTACTGTGTTGCCATTTTGGATACTGAAGGTTCTACTAAATGGGTAGTCTTTCAATTAGTTTAAGGCAGTGGCGGCTCTTTCCATCGGATTGCAGGATTGCAGCCCCCCCCCCCCAGCTGTGAAAAGAAAGAAAAATAAAAAAGAAAGAACATTTTTAAAAATTAAAATATTTTTTGTATAATACTACTGTATACCGCTGGCTGGCTGTTTAGCTGCTAGTCCAACTGACTCACTGAAGTCCCAGAACTCGAACTGCGCATGCTCGCCGAGTTAAAAAAAAAGTTTCTGTAAATCTGGACTGCTGTTAAAGAAGTCCAGATTAAGGAAAGAAGGCATCAGTGTGATGCCCAGAAGTCTATGCGGTTTGTAACCGCACAGAAGTGGAAGGGGATTAGACTGCCACTTCCACAGTCATGTATGTGACTTGGACAGCTGGGTGGCTACTGATTGGTTCTCGCTCTCTTCCCGGGCTTTTGTGTGGTCAGAAAAAGAGAGCGAGAAACATTCAGTGGCAGACTACTTTCTTTGGTTTACATTATGGAGGTTGTAAGTTCATTCGATCATCATCAGACAGTGCCTAAGCTGATAGCTGACTGAGACTGAGTGACATTTATAGTTTTTTACTCTCTTCTCTTGGTATATATCTATGCATTTCTAATAATAATTATGCTTCTAGTATCTAAAGGAACCCTTAACTGTTTCAAAAAATGTTTTTATAATGCTGCTGGAGCTGGACTATTACAAATGATAATTGCTGCAAAGAAAGAAAATAAGTGATGCATAATAATAAGACCAAGCCTCTTATAATAGATCTAGCTGAAAGCTTTAAAGTGTATACTCCATTATCTTAATGACTAATTACGCTTACTGATCAGACCACTGGGATATATCTCTCTTAACTGTACTAGATTTTGCAGAATATCTATAATTTGGCCTCACATCTTCGCTTTGTCCCCAATTTTTTTTTCTGGTAAATCAAGTGGAACCCTCAATAATGCCAGGCATAGTTTCCTACAGTTTGTAATGTTATTTTATTTTTTTTTTGAGTGGATTAGATCTTTAAAAAGTAATCATTTTTGTCCTCCCATTGTTTTGGTTTTCTCCAGAATTTTTGAACATTCAGAGGTATGTCTTGGATGTCGTAAGGCATTCCATACCCTTCAATAATTTGATCAAGCAGCACTAAATTCCATTACATACAACTATTGTAGGAAACAACCAAAGTAATAAAAACTGGTGTGGAAACAAGGCAGGCTCCAAATAAGTTTCAAAAAGAATACTGATTTATTCTTTTTGAAACTTTGAGTTTGGAGCCTGCCTTGTTTCCACACCAGTTTTTACTACTTTTTGTTGTTTCCTGCATTCTTTCTGGTGTGATTAATTGCTGGAGCATACAACTATTGTGCTGAACTATTAACTCTGAAATTAAGCAGTGTTTTATTTCTCTTTCTTTTTAAGTGCAGGTTATTGCTCTGCCTCTCCTCAATGTGGTACCGCTGCATTTTACTCATTTGCTTAATTAGTTTTTCTTGCTTTTAGTTTTAGCATTGCTTTGGTGAGATTACATCCATGATGCAAAAAGTACAGGAGTAGAATGTGCAGAAGTGTATTCTTGAAAAGTTTACCTTTTCTAGGATTCATAAATAGGCTAAATAATGCTTTCTTCCTTTATACGGTGCTAATGAAGCAAGGAAATGTTATAAATTCTAACTACTGGCTATGCTATAAATTCTAATTACTGGCTTAATAATAATTCAGCTGTTATCACATTTATTGATATGCTTCTTGGAATTGAACTATAAACTTATTTGCTTTGTTAGTAAAGAACTGGACTTACCTGAAAATTCTAAATTATCTGCTCCTAAGTGAAAATTCACTGCTGTGCTACATCTACAACCATGTTACTGCTAGTGCACAATTATATGCAAACAATTCTACATTCTGTTTTATGTTTATTTGCACTGTCTGGCCTCAAGGCACATGTCTTTACTGAGAAGTGTCACTGGACCCACCTACCTTGTTAACAAGTGCTAAATAAATAGATAATTCAGTACCCAGATCTTTTATATCCTTTTCAATATGTACAGCAGTAATCACATTAGGACCACAACTCCTGTTTTGGGTACATTTAGTGCTAGTCTTGTGTAAAAGTGGAAACTTTAAAACAGACTTAACTTGTGCGTTATGACTATGGCTATTCCTCTTTCTTATGCCTTAGTCTTGCAGTAATTCCTGTGTGTGGCATTAGAGCATTAGAGTTGCTGATAATAGAAAATTGTCCTCTCTGGTAATTATACTGATTTGGTGTCAGGGAACATATGTGAAGACTTGCATAACTAACAATTAGCTTGTCAACTAAGTGTGCCACAGTGTGCATCACTGGGATGTTGGCATGCTGAGTGCTAGTGAAGTATGACAATGAATCTAGGTGCTTTGTCACCCCTAAAATGCATCACTAGCAAACAAGTATACACTTTGTGATATCTTTCAAACAACTTGCTAGAGTTAAGTGCTTCTGCCTTGTTATGGAATTCAGTGTCAGTATGGCCTTGTGGGGACATACTACTAGCTTTGGGTAAGGTAAATACGGTGTTACTGATGGCTAGACAAACACAGAATACAGCTCAGTGACATTTTACAACTGGGCTAATTAATAGCATTGTTACTTTTAAGTGTTGGTATTTGTGATGAAGACATGCAAAACATATTATTGGATAAGTGACAGGCAGATATATAGAGTCACGTTTTTTCAACATTGTTTTATTTCAAAAGTCATACCTCTCAACCACTTAGCACGAGTATTCTAGAAAAAGCCAAAAATAATGAGTAGACAAAGGCACAATATTAGGGACATTTTAAATATTGCTCCTATAAACTTAGAAATTTGCTAGAATAACAGGATTTGTGTTAGCATACAGTTTCTAAAGGATTTGAAGCCTGAAACTCAAAGGTATGTCATTATTTAGTGACTCAAGTCCTGAATGATTTCCCATTTGTATGAGAAACAGACCAAAAATAAGAAGCAAAAATCTGGACATTCTACGAAAATTCGGACAGCTGAGAGGTACGTCAATAGTTTCAACAGATCCAGCGATGACATTCTATCCCACACTCATGAGAATTCAAACCTCTTGCCAAATGTGAAGTATGCTGCTGCAATAAGCCCCCCGTTATACTTCAGTATCCCCCAGTGTGTCCTTATTTGGGTCTTGGGGTAATGACTTTGTTTTGTGATTACAATCTAGTGGTAGCCCTGATTCTACTGGTTGCCTTGCCTTAGTACAGGGGTATATTGTTTGGAACTATCCACCCGTCCCCAACCCCCTTTCCCCATTTTTACACATGGAGTCGGGACAAGGTGTCACTTCAACAGTGAAAATTATCTAATGCATTGCTTTATCAGCAGTACACACCAAGGTGCCTGCCATGCCATTCCAAAAATAAGCCTTGAGAAAGAAGGAACCTTAATGTTGCATGTCTGAAATTTCTCTTAGGTAACCTGATGGAACCGTTTTCTGCAGCTGGGTTTGTGAAGATCTTAATGACTAAGAATAGAGAAAACATCTTCTATTTCAGTGTCACTTTATGGAGAAGTCTGTTATGTCTTGCATCATCCAGTATTAGACTTGTACCATGGAAAAGGCAGGGCAGACAGAAGGAGCCCATAAATTGTGCTTGCTTAAACCTCATGCAAAAAAAAAATTGGGCATGGTAAAGATATTTGTGGCTGACTTATAGATAGTGATATGTGTAAAGCACTGGACTGGCAACATCAGGTTGTGGAATGAAACAAGATTTGTCCAACAGAGAGATGACTAGCAAAGTAAGCCATTGGCTTATTCCATTTTCTGGTCCATGCTGATAATGTTATTGCTAATACTGGGTGCTAACAGGTTTGGAGAGATGAATTCTGTAGAGATAATGCCAGGCTGAGATAACTCACAGATTGTAGATGTAAATGCAGATCAACACACGCAAAGGTGCAAAATAAAACAGCAAGTTCCGAAGTGCCTCCTTCTGCTGCCACAGTTATATACTTATTTGTTTGCATATGTCGAATCTACTATAACTCTTTGTGGTAGAATAAGTGTACATGACCCACAAAAAGAATGCTGTGGTAGTTTGAAGTTTATTCTAGGATAGTCTGGTGGAGCATAATCCATTTTCAGTGAACCAAAGGCAGAAAAGCTCATATATATATAATGTGTGTGTGTGTGTGTGTGTGTGTGTGTGTGTGTGTGTGTGTGTGTGTGTGTGTGTGTGTGTGTGTGTGTGTGTGTGTGTGTGTGTGTGTGTGTGTGTGTGTGTGTGTGTGTGTGTGTGCGTGTGTGTGTATGTGTGTGTCTGTACAAAGTTTTGCAGCATATCCAGATTTTTGCATCACATTTTTGGTCTATTTTTCTTAAAATTGCAGTTTGCTGGCAAATTAGTGGCAAATCATAACTAAAGATTGAAGTTAGAAACTAATGACAGACATTTGAGTTTCAGATTTCTCACCCTTCAGAAAATTCATACTAATGCAAGACCTACTATTTTATTAACTTTCTAAGTTTGTAAGAGCAATATTTAAAAATTGTCCTTATTGTTGGGCCTTTGTCCCACTGTTATTTATGGCTTTGTCCAGATTTCTTGCTCTGAGGTTGAGACAAATGTGTCAGGATCATCACCATCAGCCAGAGACATTTCAAATTGTGGCATACTTGTTGTACCCCACTCTCCATGTAGTGACTTTGGATGTGTCCAGGCAAGGCAAGGAGCAGTTATGCAGTCAGTGTAAGTGTGCAGACAGAGTATCTCCCCATCCAAGGTAGACACAAGTACAGTTGTGGCTTTTCATCTGTCCTTGATGTTTGCAGAATGTTCTGGTTTTCTGTCATATTTTTATACTGTTGATTTATGCTTATTATTCAGAAAATGCATGTTGTTGCTGCTTGTTTGTTTTATATTTCATTTTGAGTGGCATTCCAGTAATGTATTTAAAAAGTAATGTATTTTTGTTTCCATTCAGTTATTAAGTAAGCTGTAATGTAGCCAATGCAATGATTTTTTTTTTAAATATTTTATTTTCTCCTCCACTTTATTTTGTCTTGATTGGACTCTCATAATGACGGATTGGCACCCAGGACAGCATATTTAATTAAAGTCCCAGTTTTTGTGGTTTTGAGCATAGCACCACCCCTTTCTAGTTGGCCAGACCCCTTCCCATTGCCCCCACCCATTCAGCTTTTTCCTGCAGCCCCCCTTTGATTTGAAGTCAGCAGCCACCACTGGTTTAAGGCATTTACACTGAATTTATGCTGCTCTAGTTTTGATAGGGGTGATCTACACACTCAAAGGCTCTTTTAAGATCAACAAATATACCTCCAGTAAGCCATCCTTTTTCAATATTAGTATAAATTTTTCATTTAATGTATGCATGGCAAATAGTGTGTTATGGCATTCTCTAAATCCATGTAGGGACTCATTCAGTAATCTGTTATTTGTTTATGTGATCTGTAATTTGACTATAAATGAATTTCTTATTCATTTATAATATAAGAATAAAATAGGTCTGTAATCCTGTGGTGTAGAGAGGAAGATGTGTTTGGATATGGGGTGTGTCAAGACCACATTTAAACTGTTGTGGCACACCAGTTGTGAGAGACTGAAAATGTGGGTGAGTGGCTTTGCTAAAACAGATGTAAATAATTGGAGAATTTTGGTGATACTAAGCTGTATTGTTTAGGTTTGTTTTCTAGTTTTTCAAGTACTCCTCTTACTGATCTTGGAGAGATGGCTATAAAATAGAATGATGAAGTGAGAATTTGAGAGTTTATTGAACACATTTCAGAGTGAAAAGTATTAGCAGAGAACGAAGGTGAATTTAACAAGTTGTATTTGTAGTAGGCATGTAGTTTTGAAAGTTCATGAGCAATGCGATATGCATTGTTTTGCGTGTTTTTTGAGGCAGTAAGGCTACCAAAGTGCACCACTTTTCTAATTCTTCACTAGCATTGTTTAAGATTAGCTGCCATACATTCTCATGTAGTATGTAGGTAAGAGGACTTTGCTGCTTTAATTCTAATCTGTACTGGGGACTTAGATTTATACGACTTTAATGGTACATGGATAAGTATGATGCTTTCTATTTATGACCTGTTTTGTCTCTATTTATCATAGGTGACTTTGTGCTGATATTAAGCCAGGGACATCTTTTACCTTTGAGTTTTGCTGTAGTAGGAAATAATTTGTTGATACTGAGTTTTATGAACTAGGTAAAGATATTCAGGACATTTGCTGGCTTCATTTTCAGCTAGAGCAGAGTCCATTCCATGGTATTACATTCTGCTCCTTTTGATCCTGAACCTCTTTTGCTCTTTATTTGCACTGGAGGAATTTTGATGGTTTTGAATGATAGAGTGACATTTGTAGGACTATGGTTATCAATTATGTTTGGAAGGCTTGAGATATGATTACATGTATTGGAAATTTTTGTTAGTATTGACTTTGATGTGGTTTTCAAGCTAACAAGCTGGAAGAATCCATTTTGTCAAAGGTAATGAAGAACTTAACGATTTAAGCCACCATTAAGGTTTCTTGTAATTGTAATTCTGCTGCTGGAGTTTTTTTAGTAAAATTGCATCTACTGTACTAGTTAGTATGTTTGGGCTTTAAGTGTTAGTATGCTAACTACTTCTATGTACAGGAAAGGTTTGTATCTTATTGTAAATGAGTTTTAGTAATACCCAGTTTGGTTAGTTTTCCTCTTTTTTGGGCTTTGAGCTATCAGTATATTTTTAAAGTCATGGATGGTCTTCATTTGAAGGGCAGTGCTTCCATCTGTTCTTAAAACCAGCTCACTTATCAGGAGATACATAGCATAGTGAGACTGTAAATAATCTGATGGGCATTAGTTTTGTTTGTCTTGTCTGTGAGATTGCTAGAATGTCTGCATTTATTTGTTATCCCATGCCTCTATAGTATCCCATCTATTATTGATATGTAGAACATTAGGATTTATGGTCCTTTTTATTTTTCTTTATAAGGCTGATTGATGAAAGTCTAAAAATCTCATTAGCAGTGGATCCAGACCAATGTAGGTATGGCACAGTACTGAAACCACATTCATCAGCTCATTGAAGTTAATATAACAAAACTCGGTGCAGCAAAATACTGGTGTATAATAATTAGGCATAGCACAACATACCTGTGGCTGAATCACAAGGAAAGGACTGTCTTAACTTGACAACATTATCTGTAAAAGTGTAACCAGCCTCCTCACACTGAGAGGGCAAAAACCTCTGCGAGTAGAAAAACAGGTTATACTTCACAGCCTGCTTATAACTTGAAGGAGTCCCACCAGAGGATCTGAGACAGCAGAACTCCCACTATATAAATATGAGTTTTGCATTTATGTTGAGCAATAAGTATTCAGACTTAAGTTTGTCCTTGAGCAGGAACGTCTTCCATAAACTGAGTACTAACTACGCCCCAGCCTCCTCAAAGTGCAGAGCTCATGCTCAAGCCATAGCTCATAAGAGCACCAGGTTTGGTTAATGGTACACTTGGTGATAATATCAAGCATGTTCATTATGGTCCTATTATAGGATGTGACTAAGAAGTCTAGGCCCTCATCATTGAACCCCCTCTAGGAGTTGATTCATTACAGGTATAAATGTGTCACTATCAGTACTATACAACCCTTACAATAGACAAGAGTTGTACTGGCATGACTAAAGAAAGCTCTTGACTGAAATGAACCAGGAAATGGCTCTAACTATCATATCCTTAATCTCCAAACCAAGTTGGAACACCAAATCCACAGAGTGTCCAAATATATGGGCAGAAGTGACAAGGACCTGCGTGAAGCCAAAACTGTCTAAAGGATTAAAAAGTTCTATAGCTGTTCATTTGTCTCCTTACTGATCCAAGCACTGAATTCTCCCAAGATTACTACACTAATGAGGAGATCAGAAAACTTCCCCAGAAATTATCTTAGGTTACTAGATGGATCTTACACAAGAAGAAACCTGCAGTTCATTCCTAGTACAATGAGTCATAAAAAAGTACTAGTTTCAGCATTCACCTGGGTCATCTCAAACTTGGATGCCTTTCCTGCGGTTGTAAATAACATGGAGACTTTCACTAAGTGGGATCCAAAAATGTCAGTCAACCAGGTCTCTGGTAAATGCCAGATCATCAGACATATAAAGCAAGTAATAGACAGTATTCAAGTTATTCTGGATTGATGTGTTATCAAAGAGCACAGCCCTCTTCAGGTCTTGGGGGGAAGCCCTGCATAAATTTTGAAGATGAGAGTGTGTAACTCAACTGATGTTTTATTCTCAAGAGGCTGATCATTCTGATCTTGATGCAGTATATTAGGTCAGATTTTGTGATAGTCAAAGGCCTCCTAGTCCCAGTGGCTCTTTGCTTATCACTAACCCCATGTTGGTCAAGAATAATAATGAGTCAACCAGGATAGAACCAAAAGGATAGAGATTAAAGATGAGGTCTTTAGAATAGGAAAGTCTCATTTAAAAAAAAAAAAACGTGATGTCTGATGACTAAAGAAAACCAACCATAAATGTGTGGTAATATACTTTAATGAAGATAATCAAACAATGCTATATATAAAAAGGTTATTGGGTAGAAATAATCAACATCTGCTGTAAGACAAAGATCAGATGAAGCACAATATACTAATTGCAGAATGTACTAATACAAAAGTTATTAGACAGCTATACAAACAACTAATAAAAGCTTTACAAACTACCACCCATAAAGAAAATTAAATCCTTAGAAAATGAAACTTGGAATGCAACTCAGAGTGAAACATATGAGCAATATCTTGTACACAAAGTGCAGTGGTGTATCCAAGAAGTCACATGACTTGCTGCTGGAAAGCATTTAGCACACATACTGTATAGGCTGCGTCTTAGGTTCTTCAGGAGTCCAGACAGTGTGCTAGCAGGCCTTCTGATGAAGGTTTTCAATATGTACTACTCAAAATATACCCAGGAACTGACTGTAAATGTCTTATCCTTGTAGAATGGAGGAGAGAGTAGGAAGTATGCATAGAATTTGCCTGAGAGTAGAGGCAAGAAATGTCATAAAGAGAATCCTGAGGACAAGGCTGGTTGCTTTCCTAGAGGACAGCAATATCCTGTAAAACAATTGACACAAGTCCTGGTCAGAAGAGCTGTCAGCCAGACCTGATCCAATGTTATGATTTGCCTACAGCAGAACTTACTACTGGAATACCAGCAGATGGGACCCATTGTTATTTCTACAATGACCTTACCTTGGCACTACACAGGTTACTGTTAGTAAAATTACTGTTTGGTTAAATGTTGGGATACAGAGGGTTGTTGGGAGACAGACATCTCAGGAACAAAGAAAATGACTACTGGCATATTGCAGGAGCTGATTACGGGTCCTGTACTTTTCCGTGTGTTCAATGCGGACATATAAGAGGGAAGAGAGAATAGGATTAACCTTTTTACTGGTGATCCAATGTTAGAGCAGCATTTCAGAAGAGGAAAAAAATTCTAAAGAATGATCTGAAAATGCTGACCAAGTGGGTTCAAAGGTGGCATCTGACATTCATTACAATCAAATTTGGTATTCAACACCCAGACCACAGCAACCCTGATGTGACAGATCAGTTGGGGAGATGGAACTGATGGCAACAGGGCAGAAAAAAGATCTGTTGGTGATGATCACATGCGGAATGGACAACCAGGAACACAATGAGAGGGAACTGGTTAAAGTAATCAATGGAATGATGTGGTGTATCTTTGTGGTGGGGGCTACATTACAAAAATAAGAAATGATGTCACCACTGTGCAGTTCTGGAGGCCATATAAACAAAGGGACATAAAGCTGCTGGAAATAGCCCAAAGGAAAACTACCATAAGGGGCATGGGTATAAATCTGCTTTCCTTGTAGCTTGAGACATTAGGCAGACTACATTCCAGCCTAATATATAATACTCTGAACTAGCTCCCTAATACAAAATACTTGTAACTATTAGGCCGGTTATTTGTGTTTGCAAAAAGATGTTTGGCTGAGATCAATTATCTCTGGCAACTATTAACAGTGAAATAACGTCAGTTTGTTTGGAAGATGAAATATCATGATTAGAAGCATCTCCATCCAAAGATGTTGTGAACATTCTTTGGGAACCTGCTGACCTATCTGCATATTCTTAGCATTTCTGATTTTAGTCCACTAGATTGAACTGCTATTGTGTATTGCCCACACGAGTCTTGGTCTTATTAACAATAAACCTCACTAGCTTGACTGATTACGACATTCCATCAATCACTGACTAAGTCCAGTCTTAAAGCCAGTGCTCGTTTCCTTACAACTTCACTAGCTGTTGCGACTGGCCAGAATTCTGAATAGGAGATGGCTAACTCATTCTTGCTAAAATCGTTTTTAGACCTCTGTCATTGCCACTGATAAGGCTAACAATGCATTTTGCCCTAAACATTTTAACATTAAAATGTTAACAGGGAGGGAGGGAGGATCACATGAAGTCTAGCTGGACTCCATAGTCCCATTAGTGTTACTCAACAGTTTGCACAGCAAATAACTGAGTGGTTTCATAAGTGAAAATTTATCTAACTAAGAGACTTTACCCTTAAAGCATATAGAAGATTATGAGTGAGTCCCTGGTCATAACCAACTTATGTTTTTATGACATTGATGCCAAGCAATTCACCTTGACAGCAAAGCTTGACAAGTGACTGTTGGCATGGCGTCCATGTTGAGAATGGATTATAATGGTCATGATTGGTAAGGTCCAATCATAATGCTTTGCAGTGCATGGACCTTTATCTGCTCCATGTACTATTAGTTAAAGGGGAAAAGAATAGGAGTACAAAGTGTTAAAAAATGGAAAACATTTAGTGTGACTAGTCAGACAGCAGACAGAAACTAAGTATCCCTCAGAAGAACTAATGGCTTTAAAAACTATTGGACACCATTCTGCGACACTTTTGTTTATAAGTGGGGCAAAATGAAGTATTTAACAGTTTTTAAAGCTGTTTAACCTTCTGATGCCTCTGTTTGTTTACAGGCACTATCTGCTGTTAATCTCTAGCTCAAGACCCAATCTTAACAGCAGTTCGGGCTGCTTAACAAAAGCTTGCTAAAAACCTTACTGAAATCAGGAAGATGCTTAACAAGCTTGTCTTTCTCTTGTTTTTGGAACATAATAAGGGTGCCAGACTAAACTAACCATGCCCTTGTTCAAATGGTCAATGGATTAACTCAATCTTACTTTAAGAATGCCACTAACACTCTTCTTGACCAAGAAATCGCTAATACTGCTTACAGATGCTAAGGTATGACTGTACTATCAAATGCATGAGTAAATACTACTGCCCTACGTCCCTGAAGTAGCCTTTTAAACTTCCTGAAGATAGTCTAAGATTAATCACTAGGAGGCCCATACCAGCTAATAATAAACTAAATTTCTTGAACTGCCTTGCTTTTCTAGACTAATGCCCTATACTTTGCTGCGCTGACATAGAACACACTTGTAAGGAATTTTACAGGATTCTTCTAGAATTCTAAAATAACATATTGTTCATCACAGCAAGAATGGTTATAGTTTAAGAACACCTTAGAGAATGGGCTTACTGTACATCAGTACCCTGACTGGAGAATGAGCGTTCTCCAGCAGGGTATTAATGCACAAGTAATGCCCGCTGAAAAAATGAGTCCCTCACTTCATGACAGTTTATCAGGCTGCTGTGGAACTTGGATTTAAGAAATGGAACAGTTGCCCTTATTTTATCCTTCGTAAGCAGTGCTTCTGCTGTTTCTTCTTCTTCTTTCGGCTTTTTCCCAGTTAGGGGTCACCACAGCGGATCACCTGTCTGCTCATAATTGGCAGTGAAGCTTTACGGTGTTGAGTTGCCAGCCCAGTGCCCGACCTTCCACGGAAGGCACACACATGCACGCACTCATGCCTAGGGCCAATTTAGAGTATTCAAATCCACCTATAGCATGTCTTTGTGATGTGGGAGGAAACCGGAGCACCCGGAGGAAACCCACACGACCACAGGGAGGACATGCAGACACCACACAGAAGGCACCCCAGCCAAGGATCGTACCATAGAACTTCTTGCTCTGAGGTGGCAATGCTAATCCCTGCACCTCCGTGGCTGGCCCAGTGTTTCTGCTGTTTAGCAAGTGTAAAATAAAATAAAAGTAAAAAAAGTGTACGTATGTGTTTGTGTGTGAAAGTGTATGCATGTATGAGTGTGAGAGACAGATCGGTTAAGCTGCTATTGTACACTGGATAAGCAGCGCTTCTGCCGTTTAGCAAGTGTAAAATAAAAAGCGTGTGTGTATGTCTGAGAGAGAGAGAGAGTGTGTGCGTGTATGAAAGTAAGAGAGATGGTCGTGTGTCTGCTTGTGTGAGTGAATGCATGCATGAAAGCAAGAGTGACTGTGTGTGTGTGTGTGTGTGTGTGTGTGTGTGTGTGTGTGTGTGTGTGTGTGTGTGTGTGTGTGTGTGTGTGTGTGTGAGATCGAGAGAGCCACTCAAAGCGATCATGTGTGAAGGAATGCTTGTATGAAAGCAGAAGTGACTGTGTGTGTGTGTGTGTGTGTGTGTGTGTGTGTGTGTGTGTGTGTGTGTCTGTGTGTCTGAGAGATATCGAGAGTGAGAGCAATCTTGTGTGACTGAATGCATGTATGAAAGCAGAGAAGACTGTGTGTGTGTGTGTGTGTGTGTGTGTGTGTGTGTGTGTGTGTGTGTGTGTGTGTGTGTGTGGGGGTGCACGCACACATGTGTGTGAAATTTAGAGAGAGTGACAGTAATATCGTGTGAGTAAATGCGTGTATGAAAGCTGTGTAAGAAAGAGAATGGTCTGTCTGTAAAATTGGCGTGTTTTACTTACTTGTTTTTTTTAAGTATTATATTATGTTTTTTATATATTTTTGATGTAAAATGCTTCCTCCGACACCATTAACATACACTACAGAAAGTTTCAAACATTAGGTGGAGGAACTATTTTACATCACAAATATACAAAAAAAAAATATAGTACTTAAAAACACAACAATTTTACAGTGAGACATTCTCTAAGCACAATAATGCCCTCCAGAATGTGTGTTAATGTGTAATTAATGCCCTTCCAGGGGTGCAGAGGCCCTCCAACCTGTGATGCCGGGCCTCATAACACCCCTGGGCGGGCATTAATTACATATTAACACACCCTGTCAGGCATTATTTCTTACTTAGTTTGTTCCCATTATTAAAGTTAAATTCAGATCCAGAGGTTGTGATGATGACAGTGGAATTATGTATAGTTTTCTAAAGTGTATGCCTATGCATATGTAAAAGGGATTTGCCTTTAAGTCTGCTGAGTACCCATAATGCATAGAGTGTTTCAGTCAGTTAAGAAGAAGAAGAAGAAAAAGCTGTCATGGTAACTGGGTTTTGAGCATTCTGTCATTTTGCATAGAATAAAGGCTGCATCATAAATTTGCAATCCTGGGCTGAGTGCTACTACTGACTATCTTAGGCAGATGACATGATACAGGCAATATTTGAAAAGAGAAAGCAGAAAGTTGCTGATTATTCTGTTACTCATCAATGCTTCCAGTGTTCAGAAAGTACTGTATATTCTCAGTGAAGCATACCATCTAAAGAGAACGCAGGAAATACAGACCTCTCAGCCTCTCAGCACAAGAAATCTGGACAAAGCCAGAAATAATAGGGGGGACAAAGGCTAAAAAATAGGGACATATTTTAGATATTGCTCCTATAAACTTAGAAAGTTGCTAGAATGACAGCTTTTGCATTATTATATATTTTCTGAAGGATATGAAGTCTGAAACTCAGATGTCTGTCATTGTTTTATATTATCTAGTGACTTCAGTCCTCAATGATGTTCCAGAAAATCACAAATTTTATGAGGAACAGATCAAAACTAAGAGGCAACATTCTAGGCATTCTGCAAAAATCTGGACATTTGAGAGGTATGAAAACTTCAACAAGCCAATGCATTTCTAGACCACAGTTAGTAAATCATGTCCCAGAGTCCTGCCTCCTATCATGGGTAATTCCTTCCAGTCCCAGAGTCCTGCCTCCTATCATGGGTAATTCCTTCCAGTCCCAGAGTCCTGCCTCCTATCATGGGTAATGCCCTCCAGTCCCAGAGTCCTGCCTCCTATTATGGGTAATGCCCTCCAGTCCCAGAGTCCTGCCTCCTATCATGGGTAATGCCCTCCAGTCCCAGAGTCCTGCCTCCTATCATGGGTAATCCCCTCCAGTCCCAGAGTCCTGCCTCCTATCATGGGTAATGCCCTCCAGTCCCAGAGTCCTACCTCCTATTATGGGTAATGCCCTCCAGTCCCAGAGTCCTGTGTCCTATCATGGTTAATGCCCTCCAGTCCCAGAGTCCTGCCTCCTATCATGGGTAATCCCCTCCAGTCTCAGAGTCCTACTCCTATCATAGGTAATGCCCTCCAGTCCCAGAGTCCTGCCTCCTATCAGGGTAATGCCCTCAAGTCCCAGAGTCCTGCCTCCTATCATGGGTAATGCCTTCCATTCCTAGAATCCTGCCTCCTATCATGGGTAATGCCTTCCACTCCCAGAGTCCTGCCTCCTAGCTTCTACATATCTTGTTGCCCTCTCACTATGGGTACTGCTAGCTCTTTTATATAAATTTTCTCCACATCCAGAGTTCCTGTTATTTGTCATTTGTCACCCCCCAAAAACTTAAATTCCCCACTCAAATGACAGTGATTCCCTAAAAACTCCATTTAAGAATACTATCATGGGATCTGTCAAAATCTCCCCTTTCTCTTCTGCATCCCAATAATTTCTCATTTGCCTAGTCCACTAAATACACATTATTATGTAAGGTGAATCTCATACAGACATAAGTTTGGATAGCACACTAATACACTGATGTTTAGCTACAGTTTTGTTACAAACGTCTGTAACATATAAAGGTGTCTTGTCTCACACAGATCCATTCACTCCACCGTTATTCTAACTTACACCTGATCTCATTGTCAGCTCATAGCTTTACTACACCTGTTACACACTTCACTCTTCAGTTATATTTGACAATCCCATTGCAATTAATACCCATTCAGGAACTCATGCATACCAAAGTTAAAACTTTAAGAAGCTAGCATAATCACTGCAAGTAAGTAACCTATTAAACACACTATGTTGAAAGTATGGGTCTATGTCAAAGGATCGAATGGGCAAATTGTCTAAATCAATATGGTCGACAATTCAGTCCATCGACAAAAGACACAAACCTCAACAACACCCATAAACAACAGAAACAATTTTTTTGCAGTGAACAATGGGTGTTCGATCTTACTGTGTAATATTAATATTACTACAAATGGTAGTTTGACTAAGAGCAAGCCTCTTAGGGGTGAGCCACACAGTGTCACCAAATAAATATTCAAGTGCTCTCAAAACCTAAATATCTCTACACAGATCAGCCATAATGAAAGGTTTAAATATATTTAATAATAAATAATAAAAGAACAAGACAATGCTAAATATATATTCACAGTGATATCAAAGTTCAAAACCACAGGAAATACTTAAAATAACATTGCAGTACAGGCTTACACAAATAAAAAAAAATTAAACTAAGCTTCACTATATTCCTGACTGAATCTAAGAGAATTATACTGTTCCCTAGAAACGTACATCCTATAGAGCAAAGCAAATGTGGTGAATGGTTCTTGTTGTTGTCAGGTCTAAGACAGAATGCAGAATCCCCTGTCTCACTAAGAGACTTCTCAAAATAATATCTAAAATATTACTGCTGGGATAGCTTGCAGAATGACATCATTTCTGGTCATCTGACATAGTTTGCAGGTAAAACCTCCATTGCTGAAGCTGGCAGCATTTGGCATCTACCTGTAAAAACACTCATACAAGGGCTTTTGCTTAGGTCTTTGGCAGATGCTAGAAGTCATAAAACAATTGCATTCCTTCATCCTTCCAGACTAGCAATTAGTTCATTCCAAAGACAATATAGAACGCTTCCTGGTATAGACTCTGTGTCTCTAGCTGCATTGAAACCTGTCGGATAACCTCTTTATGGCCTAGCCTATAAAGTAATTCAGTTTCAGATATTTTTCTAAAGTTTGCTGGACTGAGGTTAACCTCCTGTATTCCAGTTTCCATTGTTAAAATATATAGATTTAAACAGATACAATAGTGCATGTACATTTCTGTTCTCTTCCAGTAGGACACACTGTGGATACATTTTAAGCACCAGCACTTTACAAATACCTTTTCAACACAAACATCTGTACAGAGCAGTTTGATATACACATGACATGCTGTTATAACACATTTGTAACACAAGCATCTTATATTAATTAGTTTGATATTCACAATTGACATAATTATTTACAAAATTCCAGCTAGCTGTGCTGGCAGTACCTCCTTTTCTCACACTTCTTCTCCCCTTCGAAGACTCAAGCTAGTTTTTCAAGTGACCCTTGAGAACATTGCAAGAGAGGGATGAGCCCATCTGGGAATACAGTACCCCATTCCCTGTCTTGAGGTCCCAGCTGCCTTTGCATTGCTGACTCCATTACAGTGTTGCATATCATGTACCTGCAACCCTAGGCTCCAGCATAGCAACTTGGGATTTTTCTGGCTGACTTGCTGTAGCCATAGATTCTCCTCAAACTCCTCCTGCCTCCTACTGCAAACACTTAGCACCAGGACCTCCCTATCATGGTAAGGTGTCATCATCTTAACATGGTACAGTTTGTGCTGCTGTTTCCTGCCCAGCAGTTCTACCATGTAGTTAACATCACTGACCTTCCTTACCCCTTTGAAGGTTCCCTCCCAAGCTGCCTGTAGCTTGTTGTGTCTGACAGGAATGAGAACCAAAACCTGCTGACCCACAGCATACTCTCTGGCTCAAGCATTTCTGTCATACCAGTCCTTTTTCTGCTGATGGGCTTCTGCCAGGTTCTCCTGGCCAAACCCATGAGTTCCCTGAGCCTTGTCCTGAGGTTTAGGACATATGCCACAACAGACTCCTTGTGGGAGCCACACTCACCCTCCCACTCATCACAAATCAAATCTAGAGGTCCCCTCACTCTATGCCCATACAGCAACTCAAAGGGTGAAAAACCTGTGGATTCCTGGGGCACCTTTCTCTAAGCAAATAACAGACAGGGCAAATATTTGTCCCACTCCCTCTTAAACTGGTCTGCAAATGCCCATAGCATGGTCATTAGTGTAGAGTTTAACCTCTCCACAAGACTATTAGTCTGGGGATGGTAGGGGGTGGTCTTAAGGTGCTTTACCCCACAGCTTTCCCACAGACAAGCCAGCAAGTCTGACATGAAATTGGCACCCCTGTAAGTCAGTATTTCTTCGTGGAAGCCTACCCTGCTGAAAATATTAATAAAGCATTTGCCACCTTTTCTTCCTCAATGGAGGACAAAACCACCACCTCAGGATATCTGGTAGTATAATTTACTACCACTAGGATATACTTCTTTCCTGTGGAACTTGGGGTACTCAGAGACCTCACAATATCCATAGCTACCCTCTAAAATAGCTCCTTGATCACAGGCAAAGGCATCAAAGGAGCTTTTACCTTGTCTCCTGCCTTGCCTACCTTTTGGCACTGCTCGCAGGTCCTGTAGTACCCTGTTACATCCCTGGAAATCCCAGACCAATAAAAGTTCTGCATATTACATATCTTGGTATGCTCTATGCCCACATGACCTGCAAAGAGAATGTTGCGGACTATGGCTAGAAGTGCCAGATGGTAGGCTCTGGGCACTACCAACTGCTGTATTACCTCACCCTTTAGTCATCCCTCAGGGGCCCACTCTCTATACAGTAACCCTTTGTTCCAGTATACAGATTCCTATTTTCCCTGAGAACCAGGTGCCTCCCTAGCTACCTCCCTTAAGCCATGTAATGTAGGGTCTGAGGTACGAGCCTGTCTCAGCTCTCTCTTTGTAACTCTTCCCAGCTCCCCTTCCACAGGAAATCTGGTATCCTCTGATAGCAGTGCCTCACTGTCAGCCTGGGTACTACTACTCACCTCTGTCCTTGCAGTCCACTCTGTCCAAGGGAACATCAGTACCCACCAACAGCTGTGGCTCACCTTCAGTCTCATTACTACAGGGTTGCTGCCTCCCTAAAGTAACCACCTCACCAGTCCTGGCTTCAAGTGTTCGGTCTGTCTGGGTCCCCGCAGGGAACCAGACCCACATGCCTGTTTCCAAGTCTGACTGCATGTAACTGCATCCACATGAGATACTGCATTATCAAAATCATTCCCTATCAGGACATCTGCAGGGATATCCTCAAACACACCTACTTGCTTGCTTCCTTTTCCATCTTCCCAGTCAAGGTGAATCCTAACCAAAGGTATTTGAAATGGGGTCCCTCCTAAAGCTGTTACTGGAGTAGACCGCCCAAGCAAGTAGTGCTCCTCTTTAACCATTGCAGACTTCACAATGGTTAGGTCAGAAACTGTGTCTCCCTTAGTAGTGGCCTGTTTCCCATCTACTAAGATAGGATATAGCCTGTTGTAGTAGTTTGGTACCCTTGTTGTCTCCAGACAACTTACCTCTGGCATTCTGTTTTTCCCACTTGCTGGTTCCCCCACCTTTTCTTCCCCACCTTGACTCCATGGACATCATTATCCTACATGGCCCACTGGTTACATTTAAAACATTTAACCCTTGTTCCTGGCTGTGTACCTGAATTAGTGGCTTCCCCTGTTACTGCCAGACTCTGTTCAGGTGGCTTAGACTGCCCACCATGGATTCGCTTATACCCATGTACAGCACTGGGTATCCCTTTCCTTTGCAGTGATGCCCTGCTTGCTAGGTATAGATCTCCTTTTTTTCCCCAACTCAACTGCAATGTTGCATTCTCTATCTGCCAACCAAATTCTCATGTTTGCAGGCAAAGTGCTAAGGGCTTGTTTCCTCACTAAAACATCTGCCAGCCCTTCAAAAGTGATGGCCTGACACCCACTCATCCATCTATGAAAATAAATGCTTAACTCAGCAGTATAATTACACACTCTTTCATCTGCCTTGCGTCTATGCTCACAAAACTTTTTCTATAAGCTTCAGGTGTTAAATTAAGGCATTGCAATAAACAATTTTTAACTGTATTATAATTTAAGCAATCAGTATCAGACATTTTAGAAACAGCAGTTACAGCTTTACCGTGGATTAATGGGGGTCAGGAACCATAAACAGAGCCCTTGGTCAACATTATACTGTTTACATACCCTTTCAAATGTATCAAAATTATCACCCACTGTAAATTGTGGAAGAAATTTAATGACCTTTATTGCTTCTGGGGTTCAGTTACTCCATTCCCCATTACCTCCATGACCCTGGCAAAATCAGCATTTCCTTTTCATGTTGTCTCTGCCTCTCATTTTGTTTGACTTCCAGATGTCTCAGTCTCTCTGCTGATTTTAATTCTGTCTGTTTCTCCTTCTCTTCAGCCTCCAAACAATGCTGTCTCTCTGCTTATTTTAGTTTCAAGCATTTGGCCTCCAGTTCAAGTCTCTTAAACTCCAGACAGAGTTGTAGGTCCCCTGAGGAAAAATTGAACTGTCCATTTTCTGAGAGTCATACATCCCCAAGGCCAGTCTGGCTGTCTTTCTGGTTTGTATAAAAAGTCGAACTACCACAGTAGAAGGAAAATTCTTTATTACAAGGACAAAGTGAGCGCTTTCTCGACCTTCCAGGTAGCTTCACCAGACTTGATAAAACATCCCATGCCTTCCTTGATATATATACTTTCAAAGTGACCAATCAGTTAAGATAAACAAGTAAATATTTATATCAAATTCAATTAATTTAAAAATAGTAGAAAAAAACATAGATATAAAACTGTTGAAAGCATAATGCAAGTTTAAATCGGAATGCCTATAGAACCATGTAGAAGGGAATTAGTGCTTTAAGGCTCTTGCCTTTAAAAATGGTTTCAAAGAAACAGTTTCATTAATGTCTGGGGGTTTGTCTGCATTTAGTTGCAGAATCCATTTTTGCTCAGCCTCTTCTGTTCTGTTTCTAATGTCATCCCCTCTGATATTTTCTTCCAGAACTTCTAAAGCAAACAATTTAAAAACATGGTACATCCCTTCAGTTTCTACATGTTTAGCTAGGGCACTACTCTCCTTTTTGTTTACCATGTCCCTCATATGTTCTAAAATGCATTCTTTGAGCATTCTATTAGTCTTGCCCACATAAAAAAAACTTTACAATATTGGCAAAAACTAAGATAAACTATATTTCTAGTCCTGCAGTCTGAATAGAAATTAAATTCAGTTCTAAACTGTTGCTGTGGATGTACAAAAGTGCTACATGAGAAAATGTACTTACAAGCTCTGCAGTTCCTGCACATACATGTCCCTATCTTATCTGATGCATTCAGTGTCTTAGGTGTTTGGGTTTTATAACATAACTGCCTTTTAAGTGATTTTTTGTTTGTAAATGAGAAGTGAGGGCCAGAGTCTATGACACTTTCAAGTTCTTTAGTGGCTAACAGTATGTTCCAGTTCTTCCTAAATATATCACAAAATTGACTGACATCACTTGCATATGTAATGAGGAACCTGAGTTTCTCATCCCTGGAGTCAGTTTCAGGGTTATCTCTTGTAGTTTGTTTTGAGAAGTAAGGTCTACCCTTCCCTTGACGTTCTTGATATATTCCTTCTATGGTGGTGTCCATTTCTGTCTGGTTATATCTTCTGTCAAGTAGTTCTCCTCTTAACACTTCCATGGACCTCTCCAACTCATCATTTTTACTACGTAATCTTGAGGCTCTCAGGAACTGCCCTTTCATAACGTTTTTGCTAACATGTCTTGGATGCATGCTGTTTTTATGTAATATGGAATTCTTTCTACTTGGTTTTCTATACAGGCTAGTAGCCATCTGCCCCATTTCTGATTTTTTTCACTAGAACATCAAGGAATTCTATCTGTTCATTTGAGTACTTACAGGTAAATTTTAAAAATGGCGTTGTTGTGTGTAGGTACTCTAAGAATCTACCCAGCATCTCTATTGAGTTTTCCCATAGAAAAAACATGTCATCCACAAAACGTGCATACCACAGAACATATTTGCTAAATTCATTTCCCTGTAGTAGAAATGTTTCTTCCCATTGGACTAAAATTAGGTTGGCATAGCTGTTTGCACAAGCTGTGCCCCTAGCTACGCCAACCTTTTGTAGGTAAAAATCATCTTTAAAGACAAAAACATTATTGCCCAAAATTATTTCAAGCAGACTGCATAACAGATTCACTTTATCATTAGAGAAAACACATTTAGAACATAGCAAGCTCCTAATGTTCTCTATTCCCCACTGATTTGGAATCACTGTAAAAAGTGATGTAATATTTAAGGTTACAAGCAGATACTCTTTATTTATCGAAATTGTCTTTCTATACAATGTTTGGAGAAAAGATTTTGTGTCTTTCAGTACTGTTTCACACTTTTCAATCACTGGATGAAGATTATTCTTTACATATATTGACATGGCTTCTGTTGCCAAACCTATACTAGACACTATGGGTCTCATAGGTGGACATATGATATCTTTATATACCTTGGGAAGGCCATATATAACTGGAATGGTGGGAGTTTCTACATTAAAATACTTAAATAAATCCTCTATCAAATCTGTAGTCAGCAAGTCAAACAACAAAACAGCAATCATGGCTATAACACATTTAACTATATTTACTGCGATACAGGCATATGTTTCATGGTCATTCTGTAGTTTCATCATTTGCTGGATGTAAAATTCCCTATCCATAATCACAATTCCCCCTCCATTATCTGCAGGTCTAATTTCCACTGAATGCATTTCCCTCAGGTCACACAGAACATCAGATTCTTCTTTACTCAAGTTATAAAAGACAGCTCTTCTGTCTGAATTAAATGCTTCCCTTATTTGCTTCTCACATACTGACACATAGGCTTCTACCATAGGATATAATTTAGGTACAAAGGTACTAGGTTTTTTAAAAATATTCACATTGTCAGTCATCTTTCCTTTAAACATACTTTTTAAAGTTAAGTTGCGACCAAATAACTTAAGTTCTTTAAGAATGTCAACTAACACATCTCTCTGGGCTGGAATAAATGACAGCCCTTTATTCAAAAGTGACATATGTGCATCAGTTAGTGTTAAAGATGAAAGATTTTTTACCAGACTTTTGTATTCTTGCTGTGGGTTGCCACTGTGTTCTGTGTTGCTTCTGTGTTTGTTATCTGCCTGACTCAGCCCTTCTTTCATCTGCTCCTTGATCTGCTTTTTATCAGTAGAGCATTCATTAGTGTAAAGGGTATCATTTGAGTTTTTGATATTCCCTTCTGTTGCATGGGAAAAGGGGGATTCTCATTAGATAGGTTTCTGTTATCATTCTTCTTCCTGCTTCTTGTATTTATATCCTTTGGTTTTACTGTTAACTGCTGCTCAGCAGGAGTCACTGGTAAACTCTGTGTTTCCTTAGTGTTAGTAGCTACAGCCACTCTCTTTTCAGTTATTTGGCTTCTCTTTGCTGGTTGTGTGTTGTCTATCACAAAAGGGGCAGGGTTTACAGGCTGGTCTATTACTGTAGTAAAAGGTTTGGGCCATGAGAAAACAGCACAGGACTGGAAATCATTCATATCCATTTGAAACTTTTTCAGCTTCGTATTCTGTAATCTTTTCTCATAGCTGGATATGTTTTCAAAGAGAGTATCTAGCTTGTCACCAATAATACTATTTGTAAAGTTAGTGCATAGATCAATCTGCAGAGCCTTCAGTTGATTTGCAAGTTCCCTTTCTTCAGGTAAAAAATAGTCAATTAGTAAGTTCATGTAGTCATAGCTTAATTGTAAGGTAAGCTGCTGCCTTTTCTTCAGGAGGTCAGGGAGAGCATCACAATAAGTTGGCATAGTTAGAACTCTCAGACCTCTGGGAACAATTTTATATCTTAAGCAGACTTCCAAATAGAATCTCTGCCATTGGAGCCTTTTATACTTATATAACCTGTTTTCAAAGGCTCAAAATTTGTCTTTCAAAGAGCATTTGTGCCCCATCATTCACATCAAGAGAATATTTATCAGAGAAGACTGATCTCTCAACCAGTGGGTTTACCTCCATGCTTAGGATTCTACTAAAACGTTCCATTCCGTTTTGAGTGTTGGTATTCCCATTTGGATTGTAATTCAGTTCGATTTCATACCCTTCTGCCATATTCTGGTTCTGATGTTCACAAAAAGTACAAAGAGAAAGACAAAAACACAGGTACCAGATGAACAGCTCGGTCTTCACCTCAGAGCCAATAGTATGTATAAAAAGTCAAACTGCCACAGTAAAAGGAAAATTCTTTATTGCAAGGACAAAGTGAGTGCTTTCACAACCTTCCAGGTCACTTCATCAGACTTGATCCTATTTTAAATGAATGTACAACTGTTTTATTAGATACTAAGTAATTTTTAAATGACTTAAGTGTACACCTTGAAGCGCCAGATGACCCATGTTGGCTAGTGACACTTGATATAGAGTCATTGTTCACAGTGATCCCCCATACATGGGGGATAGAAAATATTAGAGAATTACTTGTCAGGAGAGGTACTGAAGGCAATAAGATAAGACTAATTTGTGCATTATTGGAGATAGTCCTAGAAAACAACATATTTATGTTTGGAGATAGTTATTTCATACAGAAAGTTGGCGTATCTATGAGCACAGCTTGTGCAAATAGGTATGCCAACCTATCTCTGGTGCAGTGGGAAACTGATAACATCCTCACAGGAAATGTTTTTGCTAAATCTATTATTTGGTATAAACGCTTTGTGGATGATATTTTTTTGCTGTGGCATGATGATGAGTTTCATCTTAAACAATTCTTGGAGTACAATAACACTATTACTCCATTCTTAAAATTTACCTTTAAGTATTCTGACAAATAGATTGACTTCTTAGATGTGAAAGTTAAAAGAGACACCCCTGAACTAATTTCTACTTCATTGTATAGGAAGCCTATCAGGTAAAATAATGTTTTACACAACAGTAGTATGCATCCTGGTTTTACAAAAGCAAATGTTTTGTAAGGACATATAGTTTGTTGTATGCAGCTACATAATGATGATGCAACTTTATGTGAAGCACTGACTCTTCTTAAGCATGAATTTAGTGAAAGGGGATACAAAATGAAAGATATTGAGAGGCAGATTGATTTAGCATGGAAAGAAAGGGAAGGGAAATGCCAACCTTATTATAATGCTAGAAGAAAACATGCAAATTTTTTACCCATGGAAAATGTGAATACTATAATAATAACTTCAGGCTCAGCAAGAAATGTAGAGAATAATATGCTGCGAGTACCACTGACATTTGCGAGTAACATTAATATAGTTTGTGACATAGCCAGAAACAACTGGGATATCCTATCGAGTGTGAAAGAACTCGATGGAATAATACGAGAAACACCATCCTTGTCCTTTAAAAATAATAAGTCCCTCAAAAGACAATTATGCTACAAAAAATAAATGAGCCAAAGTATGTAAAGTCTAATAGGATGGGCACGTTTGCTTGCAGGCGATGCACAGCACGCCCATTCATTTTTGGTGGGGGACAGTATAAACACCCTATCAGAGATTTCTCCATTGATACACACTTCTATGCTGACTGTCACACTGCAAACATAGTATACTTTAGTTTCTGCATGGTGTCCTGCCTATTATATAGGTAAAACAAATTGATTATTGAAGGACAGAATTTTAGAACATATGAGAGATTTCAGAAACCAAAAAGAAAGCAATGCATTAGAAATGCATGTGATGCAAGAAGGGAACACACACACATTTAAGTTCCTGGTTCTCCATATTGTCCATAGAAATAAAAGAGGTGGAAATATTACTAACAATACTGAAGCTTTGGAACAAGAATGGATTATTAAGTTCCAAGCAGACAGACCACCTGGCCTAAACTCCAAAGTTTATTTAAAACCATTTCTTAGAAACAGGGCCTTGATGTAAATGCATTCTCAAGCTTTGGAATTCCCTTAAGTCACAACTGCAAATAATGGGGTATCAAGCATCAACACTAACATGGGAATTTACTCTTTTACACATCCTCCAGGCCAACATCTCAGGAAAACAAGCTAACCCACTTATAACGATTTTCTTATTAATGAAGCTATATATAGCTCTCAAATGGTTAGATCCTGTAAGTATCTCTTGGGAGGAATTCAAGAAATCTGCTATTAAACATCTACTAGCACATAAAATAGTATTGGACAAAAGAAACAAAAATATGAAAGCCCAAGCAATCTGGGAACAGTCCTATAACATCTTATTAGCATAAAGCACCAGGTACACCATATCTTATGAACTGGAAGTATCCCCACGAGTATGCAGTTTAACTATCGATGAAGTATCATTTTTGTATGTGCTGTTTTTAGACTAATGACATTAATTGGGAAAGTATCTTTGTATATATTGTAATTAGGTATGTTGTATGACCTACATGTTTCTACTTTATCCACAATGCATAACATGCAAATATGGTCATTTTGTAAATATGGAATGGTTATGGTTTTTGCAAATGTAAAAAAAAAAATAAAATTATTGAAAAAAAAAAAAAAAAAAAGGAAGTTCAAAACTAAATACAAATTTAAAACAGCCACTAAAACCAATAAAATAATCATTAAAAAAAGGAAGTTCAAAACTAAATACAAATTTAAAACAGCCACTAAAACCAATAAAATAATCATTAAAAAAAAAGAAACAGGGCCTTGAAGCACTGATGCTCTAGTTATTTAGTATTTCTTATACTTTTTTATATAGCTTTTAATATTGTAACTAGAAAATTTTAGAAATGTACCCCACATTCTATACAGCCTCTATGTGTTTTATATGTGTTTATATATATATATATATATATATATATATATATATATGTATATTTTTATACCTTAAGTATTATTATTTGGTGTATTGATTTTAACATGGAATTGATTGGTTGACACCATGATGCATCACTATTTAAATGAAGTTTTAACTGCTATAATTTGTCTGATGAAGCAGAGAGGACTCTGCGAAAGCGCTCACATTTTTTTCGAAACAAAGAGTCATGTGCCGTGTGTATCCAGTAAGTTTTATTTTACTTATTAATTGTTTGTCTTAACTGATTGGTCACTTTGAAAGTATATATATCAAGGAAGGCATGGGATGTTTTATCAAGTCTGACAAAGTGACTTGGAAGGTCATGAAAGCGCTCTTTGTCCTTGCAATAAAGAATGTTCCTTCTACTGTAGCAGTTCGACTTTTTATCCATACTATTGGCTCTGAGGTAAAGACTGAGCTGCTCATCTGGTATTTGTGTTTTTGTCTTTCTCTGTCTTCCTGGTTGTTGGTCTGTAATGCAGCTGTGCCTAAGGCTGCGAACATTTCCACTTTAGTCAGGTTGGTATGCACCAGTCCTTTGGCTTAGAACATCTCAACCAACTGGCTCCTTGTCAGCTTGCATAATCCTCTCCTGACATCCTTGCCTGCTCTCCCTGATTAACTAAGCTAACAAAAAATAAATAAAACTATTGTGATATGAAACTCTGAATGTCTACCATGTGGGTGCTTGAGAGTACAAACACCTTTAGTGACCATTGTTTACAGGCTACAGGAGATCAATATCCACACCACTGAATCTCAGTATGTAATATGGTGATCCCACCACTGCCTGGAAATTAATATGTGATGGCCCACTGTTGTATTTGCAATCGAGGAGCTTCAGTCCTCACCACTGGCAACAATGGGGGATGTTCACTGAGAGGATAACAGATACACACAAAGTATTTCCAGATGCGACTCTCTGCATCAAGTGAAATTTCCCTTAGGAGCACACAGAGACTACAGTCAGTCCAGGGCTGGCTTCTCCCTCTTTCTCCAGATTCCTAATAAGACTCCCCAGTGACACAACTATAGAGTTGAGATCTCAGCTGCATGAACAAGTCAAGACCTACAGCACCCGCTCTGTCCAACCAGTGTTTCATGTCCCTGCTAGGGTTGCCACCTTTTCAAATGCCCAAAGTGGGACATTTTTGTAGAAATGCAAGATTTTGCAAGACAAAATATACTCATGGTCAGTGCAAAGGACAGAAGTTCATATTTTTGTCAAAATAAAGGCTTATTCTTGTAGCATTTGACCTGCTTATGCTATTTAAAACAACATTTATGTATTTCATATACAAAATAACTGTTTTATGTAACTATTAAAGAAAACTTGGGAAATATTTTTGTCCTAAAATCTCAAGACATTTGTCAATTTTAATTTTTTTCGCAGGACACAACTGCCCAAAGAGGGACTGTCCCTTGCAAAGAGGGACAGGTGGTAACCCTAGTCCCTGCCCAAGTAGCTGACACACACACTCTCTGAGATTTAATTTACACACACATCTGGGAAAGGCTGGCACAAGTTTGCTAGCTATGCCCCCTTCTGCCCAAACTATAAGGTATTTACCACTGCCACTCGTCACTCCTTATAAGCTACTTTAGGGCCCTTAACAAAAGGAATCCAATCTTACTATGCAATATTAATATTAATACAAAATGGTAGTTTGACCAAGAGCAAGGCTATTAGGAGATGCCAACACAGTGTCAGCAAATAAATATGCAAGTACTCTCAAAGCTTACATATCTCAGCACAGATCAGCCACAATGAAATGTTTAAATATATTTAATAATAAATAATAAAAGAACAAGACAATACTAAATATATATTCTTAGTGACATCAGAGATCAAAACCAAAGGAAATATTTAAAATAACATTGCAGTACAGGCTCACACAAATAAAGAAAAACAATTAAACTAAGCTTCACTATATTCCTGACTGAATCTAAGAAAATTATACTGTTCCCTAGAAAATGACTTATTAATTTCTCCAAGTCTTTTGGTTTTCTAATACCATGATGGGAGTGGACCCTTTTCCTAAGTCAAAGTATGATTAAATTTCATGAAATGAGTATTGTTTCACTCTATGATGTCAGCCAAAAGTGCTCTTTGCAGCACCCGCAATGTGCCCAGTAATGACTCCTTCTGCAATTCATACTGAGTTACATGTATTGGTAGCATATCTTAATATGATTGTAGACTTTTTTATAAGACCCGTTGCTCCTACTACTATTGGAACTATCTGGGTATCTTTCTTCCACATTGTTCTCTTTTCTGTTTGCAAATCCTAATATTTTATGACTCTGTGTCCCTCTGTATGCAAGACAATGCAATCACTGGGTGTGGTGATTTCAATGATCAATGCTACTTTTGTCTTCTTTTCATGGACCACTATATCCAGTTTTCTAGCATCTATCTTTTGAACTGTTGGCAATGGATGATCCCATGTGATGTAGACTCATTTTCTATGATGCTTTGTGGCTCCTGTTTCCAGTGATTTTCAGCCACTTCAATACCATAATGTTTGCACAATCGCCAGTTCAACAGTCTCGACACATTATTATGCCTTTCAGTATACAGTCCTTCTGCCATTTGTATGTCACAACCAGCAATGAGGTGTGCAACTGTTTGCAATTCTGTTTTACAAAACCTACATTTGTCTTTCAACTACATGTTCAATGGACTTTGTTAACCAAAGTGTATGTAGCCACCTATCTTGTGCCACCAATATTAACCTTTGATCTCTTGATTTGAATTTGCCTTTGCTTAGCCATTCTTGCATTCATTCCTGATCAATATGAGGTTCTTCCAGAAGTTTTCTATACTTGCAACTATATTTATGCATTTTCCACATTTCTTGCCTTCTCATCTGGTCCTTCACTTTATATTCTTTCTTTTGTTTTTTTGGCACATTCAGTTGCTGCCTAATTTTTATCCACTTGTGGTTTGATTTCCATTCCTGCTTGACATCAATATGCTTCTGTTAGCCTAAGCAGGGAAGTCATCTTAGATTTATTCTCCTCATGTTTCAAAACTTTCACCACATTTGGGACTTGTGAGGTCAGCAAATTTGTGTGAAGTCCCACAATTGCAGATGTGTACACATAATCAATTTCAAGGAGGCCCATCCCTCCTTTGGAACGGGGAATATATAATCTTGGTATGCACTGATTTTTTATAAATTATTTGGTGAACATGAAGCATCCTTCTTGTTTTCCTATCCAATCTAGCCAACATGTTTTGGGGCCAGTCAATCACTCCAAAACTGTATGCTAAGACAGGAAGAGCAAATTGGTTTGTAGCTTGGATTTTGTTCCTAGATGTCAATGCTATTTTCAGGATTAATTTAAGTCTTCTAAAGTACTCCTTACTAAGTTTTATTCGCATTTGTTCATGTTTTATTGTTGATCCTTCATCAGTTCCGAAATATTTATACACTCACTCTTGCTCAAGTTCTTTTAGATCACATTCTTGTCCCAAACTGATGTTTTCTTGGTGCTACAGTTTTCTTGCTTTAAAGGTTGCTTTTGCACATTTATCAAGACTAAATGACATTATTATATAATCTGAAAATGATTTGACAACTTGCAATTGTACTATCAGTTCCTCATCTGATGAGCTATACAGTTTCAAATCATCGACAAAGAGAAGTTGAGAAGTCTTTACACTTTGTTGCTTTCTAGGAGCCAAATTATAGCCACGGCCAAAGCTGTTAAGTAGACAACTTAATGGGTTAAGGGCAAGACAGAATAGCAGTGATAACAGGGAGTCACTCTGGAATAACCCCCTTTGAATTTTTTATCCCTGGGATAATAGTTTGTCCTTTATCATGGCTTAATTGCAAAGTAGTCTGCCACTATTTCATGGTCACTGTAATGTAGTCGATCAGTGTAGGGTGTAGCTTATACATTTTTAAGCACTCTTTTATCCATGAATGTGGAATACTATCAAATGCTTTTTTGTAGTCAATCCATGCCATACTAAAATTCTTCCCCTTTTTACAGTTCTCCACTATGACTTTATTTGACAGCAAATGATCCTTTATTCCATATGACTTTCTTTTATTGCCCTTTTGTTATATTGCCATAATTGAGTTTTCTTCTAAATGGCTATAGACTCTGTCAGCATCAATTCAAGTGCATATCTTATACGTTGTTGGAAAGCAAGTTATTGGTCTATAATTTTTAGGATAGCTTGCAGGTTCACTCTTAAGTGGGAGCATTGTTTTTCCTGTTGTTAGCCAGGTTGGTGTCTGTTTGGGGTGTGCATATAAATAGTTCTTACTCATGGCTAAATCTTCATGCAGAGATGTTCATACTTTTAACCAGATGTTTGGTACTGCATCTGGGCCTGGGGTGTTCCAATTTGAGGTTTTTCTTAACGTTGTTTCAATCTTTCTGGCTGTTACTTCACCCCATTTCATATCCTGTACCTTTAAACTTCTTATTCTTTCTTTTACTTCTTCTATCCATTTAGCATCTTTGTTATATTCCACAGGTCTTCATAGATACTTCTCCAAAATGTATTTCTTTTTTTGGTTGTCTTTCAATTCCTTTTACCTTGTTTCCCAATTGTCTATAAAACTTTTTTGACTCATCAATAAATTGCTTATTTTGTACTTTTCCTTTATATTTATCTGCATATCTTCTAAATTTATGTGCCTGTGCTGAGATTTTTAGTTTATTTACGATAGTGCATGATAGATCCTGATGTTCTAATACTGCACATTGCTTTTACCACTTCTATCTTTTTAACTATTTTCGTTGATCTGTTCCCTCTTCTGTACTCTTCTAACAGTGGCACTTCTTGTCTTAGTTGCTTTAAAGTTTTCTCTGTTCGATACTTCCATGATGGTAGTTGATTTCTCCCCTTTCTCTCCCTCAATACCCTGTGTTCTTGTGGTAGACCTTTATCAGTTATTAATTTAGCTGCACAGTAATATGTCCTGTTTACTTCTGTTATATCATGGATCTCTATGGACAGTCCTAATTATTGTGTACATTTGTTTTATCAAACTTCTGACTGGGTTTTATTGACCTTCTGCAGTCTATTTCTTTCACTGATCTTAATATATCTATCTATCTGTATTTAAAGTCAAGCAACTCTTGTCTTAGCTCGTTTTCTTCTAAACTGATGACACATTTTTAATTTTCCATTTCCTGTGGGCATTCTATAGCAAGTTCTATTACATCTTCCTGTGGCACATTTTCTTCAATTTCATCCTGTGCCATCTGTTGCTCTGTCATATGAGAACTCACTGGCCTACCACTCCTCAACATTAACTGTGTCAGAGCTTCCACAGTTTCCTGTTCCTTCCCTTGCCTTCCAGCTTCAAGTGAATGTTTATACTCGTTTCTTATGGACGGCTCCAAAATATCTTCATATGGCACCTGATCAATTGCTTCCCATTCTACTGGTTTCCCCTTAATTTGAAGTTCCATTGCTTTATCCTTTTGTAGTGGTTTCTGAATTAAATTTTCTACACTGAATCCATCATTTGGAGGTACTCCATAACCTCACTCTCTTTTTCTTTCCCATGTCCATATTTCTTCTTCAGATATCTCTTGATCTTGTTTCTTCTTACTTTGGGGACTCACTCCATCAAGGTGTGATTTAACCTATGTTAGACGTTCTACATCAAATCCTTCTCTTCACAGACACTCCATAACTTCAACTTCTATTGTTTTAACTTCTAATGTACTAATCTGCTTTTCTACATTCCCTCTTTGTGAAATTGACTTTCTATAGAGCAAGGCAGATGTGGTGAATGGTTCTTGTTGTTGTTTTTCTTGTCAGGTCTAAGACAGAATGCAGAATGCTCTTTCTCACTAAGAGACTTCTCAAAATAATATCTAAAATATTACTGCCAGGATAGCTTGCAGAATGACATAATTTTTGGTCATCTGACATAGTTCACAAGTAAAACTCCCATTGCTGAAGCTGACAGTATTTAGCATCTACCTGTAAAAACACTCATACAAGGGCTTTTGCTCACATCTTTGGCAGATACTGAAAGTCATAAAACAATTGCATTCCATCATGCTTCCAGACTAGAAATTAGTTCACTCCAAAGACAATACAGAAAGCTTCCTAGTACAGACTTTGTGTCTCGAGCTGCATCGAATCCTGTCTGATAGCCTCTTTATGGCCTAGCCTATAAAGTAATTTAACTTCAGATATTTTTCTAAAGTTTGCTGGACTGAGGTTAACCTCTTGTATTCCAGTTTGCACTATTAAAATATATACATTTAAACATTTACAATAGTGCATGTACATTTATGTTCTCTTCCAGTAGGACACACTGTGGATACATTTTAAGCACCAGCACTTTACAAATACTTTTTCAACACAAACATCTATCTGTATACAGCAGTTTGATATACACATGGCATGCATTTCTGATACATTTGTAACACAAGCATCTTATATAAATTACTTTGATATCCACAAATGACATATAATTATTTATAAAATTCCAGCTGGCTGTGCTGGCAGTGCCTCCTTTTGTCACAGTGGTCACTAATGTGTTTGCACAAGACATTGTTAGAATTTTGATTTTTGATGTCCCTCATGTTCATTTATTCTATCGCTTAAAGCTCTTTCTGTTTTTCCAATGTAAAAGGAGATGCACTGCTGGGACATAGGAATGTACACTACTTTATTCCTATCAGATGAGCATCTTTTGGGACTAGAAATATACCCATAACTAAACACATGAATACTAGTAACTTCAAGAATGTATGGGCATTCTGAACACCTACCACATTTAAACATCTTGTCATTCGTAATGTTTCTGGACCCTAAAAATCCTTTTCAAGGAAATCTTGAAATTACGGTCCCTTCTAAATGTGAACACAGGGGTGGAACCTATCTTATCCTTATCAATAATTGCAGGCACTGGACAGTCTCCAGTTGTTGGTTATGATTTCCCTAATAACCTCAGTATCTCTGTTGTATGCAAGACTAGAACACTTATCATAACTATGCCCATCTCAGTTGTTAATGGGTCCTATACCATCATCAGATCCCAACAATGGTTTATACAAACCTTTCTTTTTATGACTACTTCATTAAATATCCCCTCCAAAAATTATCTAAGGTACCCCCTGTTTAATAACAAGTCATTCAGTTTTTCTGTCTCTAATATGAAGGTATCCCAGTCAGATACTATTCTAGCCAGTCTCACTAGCTGGCCATTGACAATGGCCTTATTTTGGTGTTGGGGGTGACAACTGTTGAAGACTAGGAGGGAATTAGAATAGGTAGCCTACCTATACAGATAAGACACAAATCTCTTTTTAGTATAGTCTTTCTTCAATTCAACATTGAGGTAACATAAGGTATGAGCAGAGGTATTTAATGTGAATGTCAAAAATTCAGTCAAATCATTAAAAAAAGCAAAAAATACATTCAGCATTGACTCAAAATCATTTAAAAATATAATAATGTCGTCCAGGAAGCAACCATACAGTAGCCAGCATTTCTCAAAGCCAGACATACCCATATGTTTTTCCCCATACATTAGAACTATATTAGCAAAAACAGGGGCACAAGAGACCCCCGTGACCACTCCATTGTTTTGTCTAGAAATCTTCCCTTCAAACTAGATATAGTTATTTGTCAGCACTAATTCCATTAAAATTCTAATGATCTCATGGCTGTTACTATCTAACTGTCTGTCCCTCGTTGCACAAATATTGGATAAACCATTCCAAACTGCAGTCATGCGGTATGATGGTAAATAAATCCCTAACATCTATGGTGACCATACCTCTCAACCTCTTAGCGTAAGAAATCTGGACAAAGCCTGACATAATAGGGGGACAAAAGTCCAAAAATAGTGACACTTTTTAAATATTGCTCTTATAAACTTAGAAAGTTGCTAGAACAACAGGATTTGTGTTAGCATGCATTTTCTGAACAATAATAAGTCTGAAACTCAAATGCATGTCATTATTTAATTACTTTAATTTTCAGATCATCCCAGTGATTAGTCTAAAAAACACAATTTTTATGAGGAACAGATCAAAAATATGAGGTAAATGTCTGAACATTCAGTGAAAATTTGTACAGTTGAGAGGTATGATGGTGACCAAGATTAAGGCCTCACCATACAATTCACTCTTAACTTTAGTCAAGAAGTCCCATGAATCTCTATAAATGTAACTGGTATTACTCAGACTGTTCTTTAATTTTGAATCTATATATCTTGCCATACCAAAGGTCTTTGAACCTTTTGCATCAACTATAGGATGCACAGGGGGACCAGTAATATTCTTATGACTCATAGGAGCACCAAAAATCATAGGGATATGGAGGAACTCAGTTCTCAGGTAGTTATAGTCAGCCTCATTTATTTTTCCCTGCATTAATAAATCATATAGAGTATTATCTATGTCAGCGTATGCTATGTTCATTTGGTTTCTTCATGGTTCCTCATAGTTATCTGTAAATAATAACCTTTCCATTTTACAGTTATAGTCTGTAGTGTCCATCATTACCAATCCACCACCTTTATCAGGTTTCATGCATCTTACTTTCTGGTTGTTACAAATCTATTTTTAAATACATATTTCCTGATTTGGAATGGTACTGTCGTCACCATGTTTATTGAATGTAAGTGCTTCCCTTTGGTCCCATTCACAAAGTTTCTGAAAATCATGATGGGGTTTGAATGTACTACATGTTTGAGGAAAATTAGTAGGGGGCTTACTTATACCTTGCCTACCCAACATAACACCTAAATTAAGCTATCTGGTATAAAGTTTGAGATCCAACAAGTTACGTACCAAATTCCCTCTATGAGTCAGTACAAAGGTCATGCCTTTATCAAACAGGTGAGTATGTCCAGTGTCTATAGTCACAGAACTCAAATTATAGATGGTAAAATCGCCTTTGCTATTACTACAACTTATTGATTGTTCCTGGGACCATAATTTGTTCCTCTCCCCATCCTTCCTCCCCTTCTCTTCTGCCATATGTTTGTGTTCCAATCAGTCCCCTTAACTAAGTGTTGAGGGCTGGGGGATAGACTCACTCCTCTCCTTTGGTTGAGTAGCCTTTCTGACTTGCAGAGTGGGGGAAATTCTAAAGGGACATCATTAACATTAAAACTTTCCAGTGAGGTTAGAGCATCAAATGGCTCCTCTCCATAAATCCCTCTGCTCAAATTGGTAGGTGGTTTAGGGCATGTCTGCTTGTTGTCATACTCATTTTATCTCTCATAAGTTTCTTTTCCTTTTTGTTCTTAACTTCCTCAGCAATGTTGTCAACTGTTAAAAACACATTATTATATTCACGAGAATGTTGTTCAAAACCCAGGTCATTACATACACTTTTATCTAAATTCATGATTTCAATCTCTAAAGAGTCCATCACAGTTTGATTATGCCATGTTAACACCTCCATTAATTCACAACCATGGCAGTCGAACAAAGTTAACAATTCCTGATGTAATGTGGAGCCCTCCACAAGGCCAGTAGGAAATTTCCATGTCATCAAACCCTCTGAGACTATGCCCTGTTTAATATACTCCCGGAAGTAACTCTTCTCCATTTGTAATTTATGCTACTTAGTTAACTTCTTCTCATACACAGATAATTGTTTAACCACTGCTAAACTGGTAGTTGGTATAGTAGCAAACTGTTGCCCCAAAGAAACTCCGTTATGCAACCAGTCACTTATCTGTAAGGATTTAAGCACAGTGCCTGTATTGCTAATGTTGTCCTGGGGTTCATGAGATGCTGGTGAAGTACTCCTTGTAATTTGCTGTTCAACCCTGGTTGCTGTACTTTGTGTACATGGAATACTGCAATTACTAGAGCCAGTAAAAAGGCTCTCCATTCTAGTGATATAACTGAGCTTTTGGGTTAAAAGCTTTATGACTTGGGTTAAATTAACAACAGCCACTTCCAAGGCTGCCACACGATTCAAACCGGCCTGCCAATCCATTCCCTCCTTGAATAGGGAAAATGACACCACTACCGTTGCTAGGAGACTGATCCACACCAACAAACTAGTAACTTGAAAAACGAGCAACAGTACAAACCCCCGGTTGTTGTTCACTACATGGTTACAACCATCCATCTCTCAATGTCATTGCAGCTCTGAGAAAAAACTTTTCTCCAGTGCAGCAACCTTGAATACAAAGAGCTGTTTGATCCTTCTGTCATTGTAGTTGCCTTTCTACAAAGTCAAGGACACATTCCAAGCAGCTCCCACATTACAAAATTCAGTCTACTATGCTTGATCAAGAAAAAGCCAGTTGTCATCCCAGCCAGTTGTCGGGTCTACTTATCCAGCCCTTTTGGCTAATCTTGACCTCTGTCTCTTGAAGGTTTCGACACTGCAACCCCCCCCCACTACTTACCCCCCACCCCCCAAACCAATCTTAACCAACTCCAAGGGAATGGTGAAATACCTCGAAATACTCCCCACTGAAAATCAAAAGTTAGCACATATGGTGTCGACCATATGACTCATAATGTGTGGATTTTAATTTTCTCTCATTTTTATGGGAACCCATCCTTACTATACAGAACCTACTACCTCAGATGTATCTCCATGCCCCCATACCTCCACATGTTGTACTTGTACTCAATGTGTACTCTGCACTCCAAGTATGTCACCACATGTCCTTCCCTTAAACCAAACATCTTACACCACAAAGTGATTACTGCCCCATTTTCACTGTTGTCATACTTGTCATACTATGTAAAAAAACTTGCCAACAGAACTAGTCCAGACTAGTGCTCAGTTATATTACCAAATGCATGCAAATTTTTCTTTTTTGCATTTGCAAAAAAGAAAAGAAAGGTAATCTCTTCTTAAACTTTAAACTTAAATTCTCTCCCATATTCCCTCTCCCATATTAATAGGAATCATTTATTTTTTCATTTTGAAAATCTAAAAAAAATATAGACTGTAGTATAGACTGTAAATCTTTTTGTCTCCATTTTTTAAGCTCAGCTTCAAGGATGGAACACTATCCTCACTTTTAAATTGTGTCTTGGTCACAAGAGACCAGAAGAAAGTAGAAAACTTCTTCACAATGTCTGAAGTCATCTATCTCCATCAATATAAAGCAACTTTGCTACTTTTCTTATTTTTTTTTCCTTATATAATAAGTGAAAATTCTGACCCTCCTGGAGTCAGAGCTATATTTTAACCTAATGACCTCATGTTGATAAGAAATGCAAAGTTTTCCACTAAATCTCCATCCAGTCCTATTTTAATGAGTTCTAATCCTGGTTGGATAATAAAAACTATGCAATAATACTAGTAAAACAGAATACATGTTATGTGGTATCACAGAGACACTGGCTAAATCCATTCTACTCCAGACCCTTCTTCCTAATGTTTCTCCATATCTAAAAAACAAGAAATGAAATACTATTTAACACCAAACTGCCTTTCTGCCCTCATACCACCTCAGCCTTACTAAGGATTTGGACTCAACTTGGCCTGACATATGCTAAAGGACTCCTCACTTGCGAAACCTCTAACACCTTTGATAAGAATATCCCGTTTCAGATATTTGATTATACCTTTCCTATCTTGCTGCTTGGATTTGCTGACTATGGAAAATGGCTGCTGACCTCTATCAAAAGTAAGCAGATTTGCTGGATCACCATACCTAGATTAATGATACTGCATCTATTAAACACATATACACCTCGGACATAATATTTCTTCTTCCCAGAGAAAATTTTCCTCCAGGCAAAATGATTGCTACACTATCACGTGTAAATAAAGCAAGTTTCAACTATTTCTCCCTTTCTTTGACGTGTATATTCTGCTTTGCTTCTATAGTGCACATCGCATTAGGTCTGCATGAATTCTTAAGATACTTTCTTTAAAAATGTGTGTTCTTTGTTCTAACATTAATTTTGGCAAAGGAAAAGCATGTATATCAAGCTGTTTTCAGTTATGGAATCTCTACAAATTCATAATACTTTTACTGTGTAGTTTCAGTCACAGCTCAGACAGCACACAAGATTAAAACTTCAAGAAGTCAGTTACTACTTAGAAGGCATAGTAAGTGTAGATCAGTGTATATATTGAACCTAGTCAGCCACTGTAGCTAAACAGCACGTGCACGTAAGTTACTGAGCATATGCAAGATCATTGGCATTTTGGGTAGTCAGTGTGAATGTAAGCTTGAATGGAGATGCACATGTGAGTGTGTCATAGCTCTCAACCTTCCATCTCCAAATGAGGAACACTAGCCCTCACAATGTGGAGCAAATGGGCAAAATGTGGAACACGTACTAATGGCTTACTAACAATTTCAAGTAGGAAGGTCATAGGATAGTTAAAATATGCTGGTTTTACTTATAAAGATCTTTTAATGAATTAATATGATTAATTTCTATTTACCATGTATTTCACTTAATAAAGATTCCTAACACTGAATGTATGACAGACTCTTTCAGTGTGGAACTTCGAGGAACATGAACTTTTTAAGACCGCAAATGAGGTATGTTTCTTGTAATGAGGTACACTTGAGAGGTATGAGTGTGTTAGAAGTAACAAGTCAGTCAGTAAGCATATGAACTACGAAGTATATGTAAAAGTTACAGCTCCTGATGTGTATATGTATAATAAATGAAGTGAATGCTTACCCAGCCTCAGTGTCTCACTTGAATACATGAGACATGCGGCAATAAGTACTAATGAACTCACTATAGGTAGTAGATTAATCTAAGCTATTTTTGCAGAGGAAATGATGGACTCGTTGCAATACATGTATCAGAAAGCAAAGAATGTAAACCCATAAGAGTCACTGGAAAATAGTTACAGAGTCTGGGACCACAGATTTTGAAAGTAATCGGTAATTCAGAGAATCACCTTATAATTGAATAGAAAGTGAATCCTGTTGGAGAGGACTGGTCAGCATAAAGGCATCTGCAGGGGAAACAAAGTATATTATAGAATCGATAAAACTTAACCAAAAAAGTTTACATTAATATGGCTGCCCTCATTAGTTCACTTTGCAACAGAATAAATTTTATAAAACTAATAATAGTGAATATGTAAATGTAAAGAGAAGTCACAAAGGGATTCACTCATATTGGAAATTGTTCTTTCAGCAAGGTACAGTAATCTCAGAGTTGTATATAGTAAGTTGAGGGATATAAATGATCCTGCTAATGAGATAATTATCTCTAGGCATGAGTTCCTGATTTCAAGGGCTAATGCTGGAGCATGGTTTTATGAAATAACTATTTGGAGGCACCAGCCTGTTTCAGATGAGTTCCATGTAGAGCTGAGGGGCATTGTCACCATGGACAACGATGTCTCTGCATTCCATTTTAATTCTTATTTTGTTTTTCAAATGTAAGCCAAATTCAAATTCATGTAATTTGAAACAACATCCTAGAATAAGTAACACATACTTATAGTACTGCAAGGACATTAGTACTTTACAGAACACCACAATCAAGAAAAACAATATGCTCTAATGCTCCTTTAGATGAGGTTAGCTGTCTTCCTGTCTCTGAAAAAGCTAGCTGCTTATTAAACTTTTTCACCAGCAACATTACTGCTCACCCTTTTCACTATAGCTCTCTGAACATTACCTGTCTCCTCACCCCACTCCCTAGGCACATACGGGCACACATACACACACTTATTTTAAGATTTCAAACTGAAATGCTGTTGACCTTTACATTCATATGAATGACCTTACCACTGACCTAGCTGCCTGAAAATTAAGAGTTGTATCTGGGAAAACTGCTTGGACATAAGAAACACTGATGACCATACCAACTATAAAAATAAACTTTAGTAGTGCTATATAAACCCCTCCTTTCACAATGCTATGCTACTCTGTCCCTGAGAAGTACTAATGTATATGTCTGTCAACTTCTCTGCTCAAATTTCTGGACAAAGGCAACAATAATGGAGGGACAAAGACCAACAACTTGGGACAATTTTAAAATAATAATTCAAATTCACTTAAAAAGTGACAGGTTTTGCAACAGCATCCATTTTCTGAACAATAAATGGTATGAACATTAGTATCTGGCATCATTGCTCAGTCATTTACCAGAAAATCAAAAACTGTATGATATTCAGGGCAAAAATATGATTTAAAATCAGGGAAATTCTTCAAAAATGAGGGACATTTGAGAGGTATGCAACTCTGTCCTTCCCTTCCTCCTCAGTTCTAGCTTATACTCTGTGCTGACTACACTTTCTGATTTTAACTCATTGCAGCATGTAAATGTCTATCTGGCTCTACATTTTACTCCTGCATCATCAGTTATTTACTCTTCAGTGGCCTTCTTCTTTTAATGAGAGACAAATAAAAGGTATAATAGATAGAGTATCTGGTTATATATTTGATTTATTGGTTACTAAACAAATATCAGAGGAGCTATTTGATTACTTTCAGATAGAATATCCGACCATTCCTGTTATTTATGGCCTACCCAAAGTTCACAAACATATTAGTCAGCCCCCCATGAGACCCATAGTCTCCAGTAAAGGATGGGCAACAGAAGCCATTTCCATTTATGTTGAAAAAAATTTACAAATAGTCCTTAGTATATGTGATACCATACTAAGAGACAGTAAAGCATTCTTGAAATTGCTATATAAGAAAACAAGAAATCTAGATAGAGATTACATGTTTGCAGTTATGGATGTTACCTCATTATTTACAGTAATACCTAACAAATGGGGTATTGAAAGAATACGTGATATTTTGAATTTGAAGCAGGTCTTTCAGAATGCAAAAACCAATTTGATATGTGAATTACTTGACATCGTATTAGAAAACAATGTTTTTATGTTCAAAGGAAAATTTTATTTACAGAAAATTGGCGTAGCGATGGGGACGGCGTGTGCCAACAGCTACGCCAATTTGGCATTGGCGGCCTGGGAAAATGAACATGTGTTAAATAATAATATGTATGCAGAAAAAAATATATGGTACATACGTTTTGTAGATGATGTTTTTTATTGTGGGGAGGTACAACCGAGGAATTGCAAGGAATGATAGAATACTTATATAATACTACTGAGTTTCTTAGATTTACAAGTCAATATTCTAAGGACTCTATAAAATTTTTGGATGTCTTGGTAAGAAAGACAGACTTAAATGAAATAACCACAGGGATGTACAGGAAACCCACATGGAGAAACAATATTTTACATAAATCGAGCATGCACCCTACATTTGTACATAGGAATGTTGTAAAAGGACAGTTTATGAGAGTAAGTTGGTCGTATAATATGAATGAAGGCCTTAATGATAGAGTAAAAATACTAGAGGAGGAATTCATAGTCAGAGGCTATAATAAAAAAGATATAGATAACAGTATTCAATTTACAGTAGATAATAGAGATGGCAGATGTAAACCTTTCTTCTCAGACACAATAGAAGAAGACAGAAATATACAAGATATGACTAATATGAAAGTCAGATTTCCCATAATTTACTCTAGTGACATTAGAAGGTTTTGTAATATCACTGAAAAAAATTGGAATATATTACTTTCAGATTCTGAGTTACAGAATGTATTAGAAGACAGACCTAGTTTCTGTTTTAAAAATAAAAAATCTTTAAAAAGGCAACTTTGCTATAAATCAACATCTAATAAACAACTAAAGCAATCACAAAGGTTAGGGACTTTTCCCTGTAGGAATTGTATGGCATGCAAGTACCTATATAATAAATCTACATATAAACATCCCACTTTAGAATTCACTATCAATGTCAATTTCTACGCTGATTGTAGAACACAGAATTTAGTCTATTTTGGTTTTTGCACTATATATCACGCTTTTTATATAGGTAAGACCAATAGATGCTTGAAAGAACGTATTCTTGAACATCTCAGAGATATAATGAACAAAAGAGACACAAATGCTTTAGCAAAACATGTAGAAGAACAGAATACAAGACATATTTTCAACTTCATGGTTATAGAAATAATAAGTAATAATAATAGAGGGGGGACATAAAGAACAGGGTAGAAGAAGTAGAACAGAAATGGATTATATTACTTCAAGCAGACAAGCCCCCAGGATTGAATAATGCTGTCTCTCTGAAACCTTTTTTAAAATCTAGACCATTAAAACATTAAATAGTTAGATATTGTTTTATGGTTTTAATGTGGTGATTTTTTATATATGTTATGTGTATTATAGGATACTCAAACTGTTTTTAACAGGATTTAAGGTAGTTAGTTGTATATTTGTTGCACTTGAATTAATTAATCAATCAGATGATGTCATAGAAAAGTATTATTTGATTGGATGTACTTGGTTTAAAAACCAATGCTTTAACTCTTTTTAATGAGTCTGAAGAAGCGATCAGCTGTTTTAGATCGTGAAAGCGCTTACTCTTGTTTTTTATTAAAGAACATTTTGCTGAAAGTGAACGTATATTTGGATTTTCTGCTGAAAGTGAATGTATATTTGGATTTACCAGCCGTGGTCAACCTGTTTATCTATTTTTGTCATTTTCGCTTTGAGGTGTAAACCGGGCATTAATCCAGTCTTCTGAACTTTTTCTCTGTTAATGATTTACACAATAGCCATGTGCCGTGACTGTAATATACTCAGAGCTATAGAAAAGGACCAAGTTAAAAATAAAACATTACAATGTAATGATTAATGATAGCACTGAAACAAGCTAACACCAGAATATAAAGTTAAAAGAACTGCATGAACTTATAAATGGTCCTGGTAATGATCTCTAGGCACAAATTACTGATTTCAGGGCTAATACTGTGGCATGATGTGATGAATTAACTAATTGGTTACAGTCTATATAACTTAGTATTGAGTGAATTGAGCTCTATAGTCTATCACTCATGTCTTCCTTGCTACTTTGTGTAGACCATTGCTTCTTTGCCTGATTAAGGAGGTACCAAGCTGTTTCAAAAGCGTCCCAAGTAGGTCTGAAAGTGTTATGTAATTAAAATACTGACTTTAGTAAGTGTTCCTCTGATTAAATCATGCTAGGTATGTATCTTTGAATTTATTTATGCAATATGCAGATCAGTGATAAAAAATACAGCGTGGTGTTTCACATTTGTAATTTTGTTTGTATTCAGGATACTTGGGGTTCTGCTCATCTGCACCTGAATTGAACTACATACTCATAAGAAATGTGTTAGAATTGTTTTCCTGCTGCAGGAATTTCCCATTTTGTTTATTCATACAATATTCAGAATTGCATGCAGTTTGAACAAAGGAAAGTTCTTTCATTTTTTTTTTTACTTTTTGCTCCCCTGCCCGTCTACCACCAAATACTGTCAATCAACCTGTTCATTCCTTTCATCAGATGAGAGCCAACCATTGCCTCACTACCACCAAGGGGTTTTGCCTTCACACAGGCCCACCCTCCCCCTGCAGCATGAGTGGTGTTCTCTTCAGTTTCCACCATGGAGATTGCACTATTGTGTGTGCCCAAGTGATTGTAAATCCTTACTTCTTCCGGTAAAGGTGAGTGGGAAATACCCTCTCTGCCTGGTTTCTCCACTACAAGCACTGCTAAATAAATCCCATTCACCTTGGTTGTTTTCAGGACTCCATCCCTGTGCCCCACCTAGCCAGGCTTTGAACAAAAGAAATGTGTTCCAACATGGAATATGCATGGATTTGGAGGGGGTAGCAGATGTAGGATATGTTTCCTTCAGTACCATGTGTCTGAGGAAGATGTTAATACTTGGGATAAATTATAGGTTTATTTAGTATTTTCTGTGACAAAATCACTTCTTCAAATGACACATACCATGAGAGCTGCAGCAGCTGTTTGGCAGACATGTCAGCTGTATAATGATTATCAGGAGTGTCAAAGCTGGAATTCATGAGCAGAACCAGGACTTAACAGGATGCTGGTTTTCACCTCAGATGCATTAGCCTTGGGCTCCTGATATGGTAAAATCAATGTTGTGTCCTTCAGATGACAGGTTTATGCTACAAGCTTATCTGTTACAAGAAACTAAATGGTTTGAATGCAGACAAGTTTAGTTGCTTTCTGTTTTGTCTGTTTTTCGCAGCACAACTGATGCACTGTCCTCAGACTTTTCATAAAGCTGAACATTATTTACCATATCACTGCTCCAAATGTTTAATACAGCTGTTTCTAATACATGACAAATTGCTTTATCACACACTTTCATTTTTTAACGTATGCCTTTTAGTGATCTTTTAATAAGTACCTATATACTGTTAAAAGCTTATACATACAGTGGCAATTATTTAAATTTTAGATAATATAATGAAAATATATTAGGTGGGGTTTTTTGAACTTCTCTTTTTTGTAACCATAAACCTGGGATAATACATTTGAGTACTTTAGGTACTGAGTTGAAGGCTTTGTTGTAGTTGTCATGTTGTTTGTGCACACATAGGTTCATTGCCTTCCTGCAATGCAATGAATCCAGCTGCACTGTTTATTTATAGCAGCTAGCTAAACAGGAAAGGAAAACACTGAGTCTTGTCTGGAGATTGAACCTGGGATGCCCTGCATTCTGTGAGTGGTACCTATAAATGTTCATGCTCAACTCAAGCTGTGAAGTAAGGCTGCTATATGAGCTAGGGTTCATATCAGTTTAAGTGTAAAAAACACCACACCTGAATTCCATCATTAGCAAATAATTCTGAACTACTACTGCATGCAAACAATGTGACCTATGGCAACATCTTTATATACATGCTGGTTATAACTGAACTGAACATTTACACACTTTACTCAGCTATTGCACTGGTTTGCTAATCTGAATCATATGTTAATATTTCTTCTTCTGGATGACAGTGCAAGGCATACTCTGTGGTGGGTTTGCATTTTCAATGAGAATTTTGCCAGCTTTGATGCTAAAGGACCAAAGTATATATATATATATATATATATATATATATATATATATATATATATATATATATATATAATGCCAACCAGCATGACATTATGTATGTTGTCTCCTTTAAACACTTCTCTTCAGCATTCTACATTCCTGCTCTGTTTTTGTTTTATCACCTCTAAATATTTCCATTAGATTTTGCTGCCAGGTAAGCTACTGTGTTTACCATATTTGTTATCTCTCACACCTTGTCTACAACTTGCTACTTAGAATATTTTTGACATAAACTACTAAAATGGTTCTGTGTGACTGTTTTATAGTTTCTTTTATTGTTCATTTTCATGATTTAGAGGCAGTTGATTTTTATATTCTAGATGTTTTCATTTAATGAAAGTGTTTACTTGATAATTTTCTGACCATCTGCTTGTGTGGTGGAAATGCCTTGTTAGCAATGCAAACAACAACCATCTGCTTGTTCTAACAGTCTCATTTTATTAGTCTATTGATTTTGTTTTCCATCAGTAAGTTATTTTCCTTATAAATTGTTTCACAGTTAGTGTTTCTGAGTGCAAACTGACTACCTATTATTTAAATTAAACCTGTAGATGAAGTATAAGTGCAAGTCGTGCCTGCCTACCTACCTACCTACCTACCTACCTACATCCTTCATCAATATTGCTTAGTAATGAAATTAACTACAAAATAGTTGTATATCCACATACATAAAAAATATGAGAAACAGTCCTATTTGCATATGATTTAAAGAAAAAGAACAAATCCATTCAACATTCATTTGGGGCTTTGGAAATATCAGATGAGGAACAATGTAGTAAAAATGTATAAACTTAATAGTGTGACACAACAATATAAATATATGTGTTTAGAATAATCTAAAAATCTCCTAGTTAACAGGCACTGTAGAAAATATGAAAACTAACCTTAAAAAAACAAAAAAAAGTTTCAACGCACTGGGTTAAAATGTACAACCGTGCTTGTAACTGTGATTTCTTTTTTTAATTTCCACTAAACTTTCAAGTAGGTATTATAACATCACCTAGGAAAGTAAGAGTGACCTAAGGGATTGATATTGGGGAGCCCTTGAGTTAGCTACACGCACTGACTCAGTAACTCCTGACACTTTCATACAGAAAATACTGAACACTTTCATTTTGAATAAACACATAAATCACATTTTTCTTATTTTATTTATTTTTTTTTCATTTCAGTTTTACCTTCTGTCTTCACTTGAAAACATCCTAAATTCAATGTTAATCATTATATCTGAAATTGTACTGTGAATCTCCACCAACTTCTGTGTCGGGCAAGTGATGCAGCTAATGTGATTCTGCATGATAAGTAGTCATGTGACATGGAAAGAAAAATAGCCAGAACTAACATTTGAAAACTTTGGCATGGAATAATCCTTACCATACTGGCTAAGGTTGGGAGTAATGCAGGGATTTACTTCTTCTTGGTCTATGTTCTTCATCCCACAGGCTTTGGCTTCCATATCAAGCCTGACAGTCATGAGTAAGCTCCAGAATAACTGCCACACCAACAGGTATTGTGACGTTATTATAACTTCTTTAACAATAGATGTGACCAGCATTCTGTTCATGGTACTTAATGAAGATCAGGCAGAATTCTGATACCATACAATGCATATTATAATATAAGAAGGTGTGGAAAGAATTTTGAATAATGAAGGCATGGATCCAGACACTAGCTGCAGTGGCTAGTTATAACACACACAGACACACACACACACACACACACACACACACACACACACACACACACACACACACACACACACAAACACACACACACACACACAAACCCACGCGCACGTGTATACAATCAGACAACAAACATATACATTCAATAAATAACCTGTCTTGGTGAAAGTCACAGTGGCAGCAAGCTGAGTAGGGCAAACCTGACTTCCATATTCACAGCAAAAGTCTCCAGCTCTTCCTGTAGGATCACCCAGAATTTCAGCAGAAGATGATAGATGCAGTCTCCACACCATACCCTAGGTCTGCCCGGCAGCCTCCTTCCGGTGGGCAGTTCATGATTGCACCTCCACAGAAACCACCTGGGGTATCTTCATATGTTGTCCATATCACCTTATATAACTCCTCCCATGTGGTTCTGTCCTGTCATCTTCCCAGATGGATAACATTCCTAATCTTTCACAGAGAGCTAACTCATCTACCTGTGAAGGAACTTGGTTTCTGGTGTCTATTTCCACAATCTTACTACCCAAAGCATTGGTGAGGATAGAATATACACTGATCAGAAAGCTGAGAGTTTCATTATTTGAAACTGCTGTCAGTCACTAAAAAATTATGACACAATGCCTGGAGTTCTGTAGATGCAGCAATCCAATGATCAGTGTCATGAGCCCCTTGACTTTTATTTATTTAATTATTTGTTTACTTATTGTGTTTGATTGGTTGGTTGGTTTTTATCCCCTGGGGAGGTGGATTGGTGACAAAGCCATTCTTCAGCCATGCCCCAAGCTCTCTTGACAGCCATAAAAATGAGTTATACATAACTTAAAATTATTTACAGTCAAAGTAATGCAACAGATGTATGTTGCAATTATAATGTATAAAGTATCCTCTGGAGTTATATGTAAAGAGCTGGTTTGTCTTTTATCCAGTTGTGTCTACTCAATATACAGATACCATTGTGAAACAAACAAAATGTGACATACTTTTTTATCCAAAATCTCTGAAACAGTATATTCTGTGAGAAGAAACTCTTTCGGAGATCAGTTCAGAAAGTTTACAGTTTTGCTGCTGCCTTACTTCCACAAGAAAGATGTTCCAGCAGGCAGGGACTACTTTGCAAAATTAATATCTATAAGGTTTTCCTACGTGAGGGACTTTTCAGGAATAAAACAATACTACTGCTTGTTCTAAAGTCACAGAAGGAAGTTCTCACTGAAATACTTGTGCAGAGTTGGGGTATTATATGTGTTGAGTAACTTGAGCAGAAGCATAGAGAAAACATTAGTTTCCCTTCTTGTAGTGGGATGACCAATTGTCTTTTGTAAAAGTAGTGTTCCTAGGTTCTGCTCTAAAAATAATTTGGCACATTTTTACAGTAGTCTGAAGACGAATGGTGCTAACTGTGGAGTTTAAAGAGGCAATGGGCCAGGACTTCTTTAGTCTGGGCAGCAGAACATTTCTTCCTAGTACCTTTCTTGCCTCTGGAGTAAACAAAATGGATATTCTGTAAATAAATTGTACTTGTCAATAGACTTCTCTCAGCGCTTGGCTTAAATGACAGGGCTAGGTCTAAAAGAAGACCTACATATTTCTGTCAAAATACTGGTTAGTTATATTTACCAGTGGGTCCCTTCGTGTAATATGTATTGCATTTTGTAACGTTTTGAGTCTTGTGCAAATTATAATGACAGATTTTATAGCACTGATGGTCAGTTTATTTTAAATGATCTCATTCTACAGGGTATTAAATCTGCTTGCAATTTAATTTGTAAATTGATGGAAGTTTTTTCAGAGCTAAATTGAAGCATATCATCTGCATACATTGTCAAACCAAGGTTAGAGACATTAAATAACACAGGTCCAAGAACAAATCATTGGGGAGTATCAATTGTAAGGTCTAATTCATCTGATTAGGAGTTGAGGTGCTACTAGTGTGTACCTGGAATGTTCTGTTGTTTAGGTAATTAGAAAACCAGGAAGCAACATCAGGTGCTAAGGTAATTGATTCTACCTTATCAAGAAATAGTATGCGATGGCTAAAGAAACAAATGGTGCAGTCCAGCAGCTGATGGACAGCTGGGGGCGTGAAAATAGGAGAGGAAAAAGGATATAGCAGTGCAGCACAGACAGAATGAAAGTTTTTTTTGTGTTATCAATAGATAATCCGCCAAAAAAAAAAATCATTGTGTGGTAGTAGAGAGTAAAAATACAAAAAGCATTGTGCGGTAGTAGAGAGTATTTGTTATATTGCATAAGGTTGTCAGGGTAATAAAGACAGATATGAATCCATGCTGTAGCTCTGAATATATTCTGAATATATTCAATGATTTGTTTACAGATTAGCATTTACCCTACCTCTACATGACTTATTATCTTCATAATTATTGTACTATCTCTCATCTTAGCAACATAGTGTCCACCTGTAAGCTCTACCTCCCCCCATCACTTTGTAACTAGCATTAATCAAGTCCTACACCATCTCCTTCCTCACTACTTCCTCGACAGTGTGCTGCTCCTTTCCTTCATGTTACAGTTGATTTATTTCCTTATATATACTGCTGCATTACCATCTCCTTCCTTACCACTTCCTCGACAGTGTGCTGCTCCTTTCCTTCATGTTACAGTTTATTTATTTCCTTATATATACTGCTGCATTACCATCTCCTTCCTCACCACTTCCTCGACAGTGTGCTGCTCCTTTCCTTCATGTTACAGTTTATTTATTTCCTTATATATACTGCTGCATTACCATCTCCTTCCTCACCACTTCCTCGACAGTGTGCTGCTCTTTTCCTTCATGTTACAGTTTATTTATTTCCTTATATATACTGCTGCATTACCATCTCCTTCCTCACTACTTCCTCAACAGTATGCTGCTCCTTTCCTTCATGTTACAGTTTATTTATTTCCTTATATATACTGCTGCATTACCATCGCCTTCCTCACCACTTCCTCAACAGTGTGCTGCTCCTTTCCTTCATGTTACAGTTTATTTATTTCCTTATATATACTGCTGCATTACCATCTCCTTCCTCACCACTTCCTCGACAGTGTGCTGCTCCTTTCCTTCATGTTACAGTTTATTTCCTTATATATACTGCTGCATTACCATCTCCTTCCTCACCACTTCCTCGACAGTGTGCTGCTCCTTTCCTTCATGTTACAGTTTATTTATTTCCTTATATATACTGCTGCATTACCATCTCCTTCCTCACCACTTCCTCAACAGTATGCTGCTCCTTTCCTTCATGTTACAGTTTATTTACTTCCTTATATATACTGCTGCATTACCATCTCCTTCCTCACCACTTCCTCGACTGTGTGCTGCTCCTTTCATTCATGTTACAGTTTATTTATGTCCTTATATATACCGCTGCATTACCATCTCCTTCCTCACCACTTCCTCGACAGTGTGCTGCTCCTTTCCTTCATGTTACAGTTTATTTATTTCCTTATATATACTGCTGCATTACCATCTCCTTCCTCACCACTTCCTCAACAGTGTGCTGCTCCTTTCCTTTATGTTACAGTTTATTTCCTTATATATACTGCTGCATTACCATCTCCTTCCTCACCACTTCCTCGACAGTGTGCTGCTCCTTTCCTTCATGTTACAGTTTATTTATTTCCTTATATATACTGCTGCATTACCATCTCCTTCCTCACCACTTCCTCAACAGTGTGCTGCTCCTTTCCTTCATGTTACAGTTTATTTCCTTATATATACTGCTGCGTTACCATCTCCTTCCTCACCACTTCCTCGACAGTGTGCTGCTCCTTTCCTTCATGTTACAGTTTATTTATTTCCTTATATATACTGCTGCATTACCATCTCCTTCCTCACCACTTCCTCGACAGTGTGCTGCTCCTTTCCTTCATGTTACAGTTTATTTATTTCCTTATATATACTGCTGCATTACCATCTCCTTCCTCACCACTTCCTTGAGAGTGTGTTGCTCCTTTCCTTCATGTTACAGTTTATTTATTTCCTTATATATACTGCTGCATTACCATCTCCTTCCTCACCACTTCCTCGACAGTGTGCTGCTCCTTTCCTTCATGTTACAGTTTATTTATTTCCTTATATATACTGCTGCATTACCATCTCCTTCCTCACCACTTCCTCGACAGTGTGCTGCTCCTTTCCTTCATGTTACAGTTTATTTATTTCCTTATATATACTGCTGCATTACCATCTCCTTCCTCACCACTTCCTTGAGAGTGTGTTGCTCCTTTCCTTCATGTTACAGTTTATTTATTTCCTTATATATACTGCTGCATTACCATCTCCTTCCTCACCACTTCCTTGAGAGTGTGTTGCTCCTTTCCTTCATGTTACAGTTTATTTATTTCCTTATATATACTGCTGCATTCCTACCTATCTCACAATTTCTAAAAGCCTTTTACACTGACATTGCCATCTCACAATTTCTCTTAATATTACCCAGGGCTTCCATTATCTCTCAAAAGTCAGACTGACACAGTTCCATAACAACTATTGGTAGCATCCACAATCTTCTCCAAACTCATACACATTACCTTCCAATCCGCATTACAACTTGTACTTTATTCCCACAACATGTTTGCCTTCCCCTTTCATTTCAACACAGTCTCTACCTGAATTCTTGTTTACTCTCTCCTTCACCCTTTCCATAACCAGAATTCTCTTCTTTCTTAAAGGTATCGCCATCTTCATGTATATCTCAAGTCTGTCTTTATGCACTTCTATTTCCCTTAACTCTAACATGTAACCTCTCCCCATGAGTGTACAGGTTATCATTCTTGAATGTTCTCTGTCTCTCACCTATGAGCCTCATTACTCTTTTAACTGTCCATTCCCTGAGCCAGTAATTGCATGGGTTTGGCTTTCCCTTCCTTAATCTTCTACCATTGGTATAGATAAGACCTCTGGAAAAAAACAAAAACAAAATAAAAGTTCTATGAGATCACTACACCTGTCCATGCTATAGATCTGAAGTCATTCTTATGGTATCTTGCACACTACCTCAAAACATATCATTTATACTACTGTGTTACATAATATATTGCCTCTTTCTAACTCTTTACAAAGCAACTGTATACAGTATTAGCTCTGTAACCATTTCCAAGTATACAAAACCTCTCAATTCTCCTTTACCTCATCATCTACAGTTCTAGTAATGGAATTACTAGCTAACACACCCATACTCCAACCTCTTTACATTCCCTAATAATTGAATTTGCATTTTTCTCTGAGTACAAGTGTGTAATTCTCTTCAGATACTTTATTTTCCTCTACCACTCTCTCCTTTGCTATCTCTTTAACAGTGAATATTTATTCCTAAGAAGGAGCCCTCAGCCCCCCTGTTCAAACTCAAATTCAGATGCAAATTTATTAATGTACTTAATGTGCTAAACAAAGTACAACACAATAAGAAAAAATTAATAAAACATGTCAAAACTCTGCAGTTAAAGTCTGTAGGCCTGGGTCAATGGCACTGAGCAATGGAACTCAAACTGCAACTCAGAGGATGGCGGTTTAATTAGCACACCCTGATCACAGGGTCATAGGAGTTGCAGGGCAAGTGAGCCACAAGGCCATTTCCACCTTGCCAGTTCCCACCGTTATGCCTTGTCTCTCATTTCAAGAAGAGTCAGGCCAGTCATAACCCAGGTGAATTTATGAATGTCCATCCAGTTGTCCATGTAAGACAGTGTGAAGTCTTAAATTCAAGTTTCTGTTATTGTTTAATTACTTCAATTCTCAATGATTTGTCAGGAAAAAAAAACAGAAACATTTAATCAAGCTGAAAATATGGAGGAAAAAATGTGGACAATCTGTGAGATTCTGGACAGTTGAGAGGTATGGAAGAGAACTTAAAGTCCATACAAAATGACTGATCAGTAAGAGCACTGGTTAGGTAAAAAAAAAAGTGAAAGAATCTACTCTTCTATTTTTGTGTTACCTGCTATTCCATTTTCTGTTTACCTAAATAGTGGCTCCTAAGGCATAACTCACACAGGTGCAGCATGCTATCTAATCAGGGTTGTCTTATGACACTGGTGGAGCCAGGCATGTGGGGAAGAAGTGAAAGAATTTGACCAGTTTGCTTCTTACTAGGAGCACACAAAGCAGTGCAATTTCCCCATCTAGTGCTTTGATTGAAAGGTCAGGGCTGCTTGGAGAGAATGACCCTTGTGAAAGTAAGGGATGTCCTCAGCAGCCAGCCCAGTGCACATTCCCTCTCCTGCACTTTGCCAGATACATGCAGGGAAGCAGGGCTTAAAACAGAAAAAAGTTTGAACTACCCTTGATGGTTGCCTAAATGATGGTCCCACACCATCGATCTTCACTCCTGTGATGGGGAATGAATGGTTCAATTGGTCAGGAAGGGGCTGGTGATCAATAGAGAATGGAAGCAAAAATAGGCATAAATAAAAGTATATCTGGAGCATAAATGCTTGGTCAGAAGCAAGCAGTTACAGGCAAAACATCAGAGGTGAACTTCAAGGAACCTCTTGAAGCTAGCCAGTGTGGGGACACCTGGCACCACAACTACAGGAGGTCCCAGTGCTACATTGCCTAAACTGTAATAGAATGAAGGCCTGAGGAGTCAAACTACATGCTAGGAGCATCCAGCAACTGCAGGAATGCAGAGCTAATGGACCTGGCTAGCCTGTAAGGAATTAGGAAATCCTTCAGGTAGGAAGTACCCAGGTCCCAGGTCATGCATGCTAGCATCAGAGTTTAAGGTTGATAAGTGACTAAACAGGTAGCCAGTACAAACTCAGCAGAACTGATTTAATATCTTGATGATGAAGCACAGGCAGGCTCAGAATTTTGAACCTGGTGCAAGTGGCCAAACTGTGAGTTAAAAAAAACAGGCAAAGGCAATTGCCAACACTAAGACATGAAAAATTTAAAGAATGAGCAACCAGTAAGAACAAGGTGTTTGTTATGGGTTATGTTCTTTAAATTATTGTAGAAAGTATTGACCATAGCTGATACCTAATTTTTAACTGTGCATCTGTCATTAAGGATTACTCTGGTGTCTCATAATTTGCTAACAAAATTCAAGTCTATCCAGGGTTCAAAGCTGAGAAGTTTCAGTTCCTCAGAGCCATGGCTATAGACATATTGAGTTTAGACAGTTAGAATTTATCCAAAATTGGATGGAATTTGGACTCCACATTATCTGCTAGAAAGTCATTGACAAACATTTGCTCCCAAGGGAAGAGGGTACATTGATTATTATTTGCATAGCAGTGACAGTGTAAACTTCTCCTTCAAATGACCACATCCAATGGAAGCATATACTTGGAAAACAACATGCCAGTACTAAGTCCTGTGGTACATGGAAGATGAAGAGCTTATCTCAGAAACAGCCCTGTGTGTCCATCATGAAAGGTATTAAGCAAACCAATCAAGGATACCAGAGGTTCTACAGTAAGTCTGAAGATGTCCAGAAGGATACTGTTGTTCAACATGTCAAGTGCTGCAGAGATATAAAGCAGAGCCAGTAAAGAATAATAACTGATCTCTCACCACTCAAAGATAATTCAATGGCCTAGTGAGAGCAGTGTCGGTGTTATACCTTCTATGAATACCACATCAAAATTGGTCATGGCTCAATATTACCTTAAAAGGAATGATTTGAGCATGGAAGGTTAGAAGTAGGGTGACAGTTATCAAGACTGTCAGGATAAAGAGCTGACTTCTTCAGAAATGAAGTGACAGCTGCATCTTTTAAGAGACACATGACAGCCCCAGAATTCAGAGAAGTAGCTATGATTCAGCAGACAATTGAACTAAGCTCATCCAGATCAGGAATTCACAGTAAATGACTGAATGAAACTTTGTCCATTGTCAAGAAGCACAGTCATGATGACCACTGCCTAACATCCTCTGGACATTTCACTGTAGCAGAGTCCAGCCTCAGTGGTGCACTCTTAGCTCAGTGATCTTCTCTCATTTATTAGGTTAAAAAGCTCAGTGCATAGTCATCCATTTGTTCATTTGCAAACTTATCTGAAATAGCAAGGACAGTAGAGGTTTCCCTAGAAAGAAATGTTACCTTTTCACAAGAAATCTCTGCTTGGTAAAGAGCATGATCCTCACCAAGCCTAAGATTAATACCCGCAAGATGAGTTAATCACACTTTATGTTTCAACCTTTATCGCATTATTAGAGATTTTAATAATCTGTGTCAAATTAAGGTTCATGCAGATCAAGGTGAAGAGAACAAATGTGACAGATGGAAAGTAAGTCAAGGAAGGTTCTCACAGTAAGATAAAAATTAAAAGATTTTTAGTAAGATTAAAAATGCCAAGGTGGAGAACAAACTCAAACAAATAAACCCAAATTTCACCAAATGAGCCAAAACCACCAAAAAGGGAAATCACCAGTAAAGGTCTGTAACATTTGTTAAAATCCTTAAAGTTACCTTACACTTAATGATATCATATATATATATATATATATATATATATATATATATATATATATATATATATATATGTTCATAAATCTGTTTTTTTACCAACTGGTGCTCTGTTTTTCCTATAATGTGAATAATGCTTTATACAGGTACTTGGTTAAATGTCAACACTTTAAAATTTTGAGTTTACTATTTTGGAAAGACTTGACAATAACCGAAGGAGCAGTGACTGGAAGGCGAGAGAATAAACTTTGAGGATCATCAGGCACTGCATCCTAAAGATTCAAACCAATACTGCCATCCAACAAGGCATCCATAATAACTTCATGAGCAACATCCCAAAACAAGTCAATAATTCCTGCCTTGGTTTGGATGAACTATGTATTAGAATACAAACATCTAAAAGGGACTAACAGAGGCCAGGTACCTGACATTTGTCTGGGAAGTTCAGTCAAGGCCCTGGGCACTTTCCATAGAACTGAGCACAGTTCAGTACCTCTGTGGCTTTAATTATGTCTGCCACTGATTCTACAATATCCACATCTCTAGCAGCATTAACTAACATGTAGTTCCTCAAAAAATCACATCCATTCTACTCATTCTCCTTCTTTCTTAATTTGCCTCCAGAGCTTCCAAACTTTTTTTTCTCATTCTTACAAATCTCATCCCCTGCTTTAAAACTAATGTCCCCTTTCTCAAACATCCTTTTGCCCTTATTTACATTACCCCACAACAGTTTACCTCCATACATACTTCTGTCACGATCACATTTCTGTCATCTTTAGATCTCTTACTTTTCTCATGCTGTTTCCTCATGACTCACCCTAACAATGTCTAATACCTTTATATCCCCATAACTACCAAACCCAGTTACCTCTCATCACCCCTGAGCCTTGAAGTTACACAGCCTTTTCCTTGTCATTCCACATCCCAAATTATGATACTATATCCATTTTCCATATACCCTTTTGTCTTAAATCTCATGGTCTCCTCACCTATTACAAAATGAGCCAGGCCTGATTTTCAAGTTAACATGCTGTGCTTTTGAGTAAGAAAAAAAACTTCTGTGATTTAGTTTGTCTCAAGATACAGTGTATGATGACTTATTGTGGGGGGTCATACAACATTAGCTAGCTCATTTTGAGAAATATTTAGGCAGAATTTGATGAGGAGAAATATTGTTATTTCATTCTACAGCACAGGATTTTTCTCATTCTACCACTACTGTTCTTTGGAAATCATTAGGTAAGTAATATTCAGTGCAGGCTGGATCTTATGTATAACAGCTGACTTCCTATTCTGCCTCTTTTAACAATTGGTTTGGTTTTGTCATGCCATATGGTGAAGGGCTTGAAAAGATAATGTCCAGCTCTTAAGGCTCTTGGTGTAAGAGTGCTATGTCAGGAATGCTGGCTAAAGTGATGGTCCTAGCGTAAAGGCTATCACTATTTATTCTAAGACAAATCTGACAAATTTGAATCATATTCAAACTGCACCAATTATTTTACCACCCCTGTTAAAAAAAAAGTTGTCTCATTATAAATCAGGCATAGACTACATCGATGAAATTCCACAACAGCCCAGGCAAAACTATATCCTAGATGGGATACACCATAGTATAAAGGCACTCTGCATCAGTGTAAAGTACAACATCCTCTTAAATCAAATTTTTGGAACTGTGCAATGCAGCCTGTACATGTATACCTTAGATAACCACTGAAATAGTCATATGGGTCAGGGTATTCTAAAACATAGCCCTTTAAGTTGCTCATATTCAAGTCTTGAAACATTAAATCTTATAGGTGTGTTTTCTCTGTCTACTGTTTACAATTTACAATGGGGTTGAGTCTACTTATATGGTTTCATTGTTGAATTGAATGCAAAAATATAAAATATGACTGTATGACAACACATTGTATTTAATCTGATGTATTATTGCATTGCAAGTTATTTTGAGTTTACTGGAATACACTTTGAGTATTATCTGTTCTGCAATAAATGCATTTGATGTTTGTAATCTGACAAAAAAAACATAATCTAAGCTCAGGAATCACAGAAAATGTTATTAATAAAATGTGCACAATTCTTTTCACAGGAAAAGAAAGACTTCATGTGGTATAAAAGATATAAAAGGGACACCAACATTTAAAAAGATGGGCCCCAGGATTCACGAAGCCTCCGTGTAAGAGTTATAACTCTTACACAGAGGCTGCAGTTAAACGGAGTGATGTCAGCATGCTTTGCATATTCATGAGAGCATGCTGAATCACACCTAAGTCTAACACGGTCCATGTAAGACAGTAGGGGGCGTGTCCATAGGCTGAGCCCTGCAAGCGGACACGCCCCCAGAAGTGTAAAAGTGCCCAAAGTAAACACCCACAACAGAGTCCACGGAAATGTGAATAAACACAACACAACACATGCCCCCACAGACTATGAACATAAAATATATATAAATGAACATGTTATATATTTTTTTTAAATTGTAAAGATGTTTAACCATGAGTGCGCTCGTTTGCGCGGGCGTGCCCGTAGCACAGCTACAGTTAGCAGTCAGTGGGAAAGCATATAAGAACTAAATATGCAAAATAAGCCAAGAAGCAATAGCGTAGTGGTAGAGATGTTGGCTGAAGAGCAGGCATTCATGGCTCGAGCTCCCACAACACCAATTTTTTTTTTTTTTCAAAATAAGCAGGAAACAAGTCCCTGACAAATATGTACACATAAAACCACAAGTTATGTAAAATGTAATGAAATAGCCCATTTATATTGAAGACATGTGAGGTAACAAAAGAAGAAAAAATGCCAGATGTGCTCATAGCTGAGCTACAGTTTAACAGAGTGAGTGCATGTGTCCGTAGATGAGCAGTGGTTTAACTGGTGCAAAATGAGTGCCCGTAGCTGAGCAGTGGTCTAACACGCTAAATCTATGTACCCCTAACTGAGCTGAGCGTAATATGCGTGCCGATAGCCAAATGAGGCTTAAACCAGCGTACCCCGTTTGCGCGGAACTGCGCACCGTGCAAACAAGCTAACCGACGGGCAACGTTGAGCAAGCCGTATCAAAACTGCCTTTACACAGACACACCCCTCAGCATGTCTAGACAGTCATGAAAAATAAAAAGCAGTGGCCAGGTTCGAACCTAGGATACTATACACCATAGTCAAGGTACAGAACCACTAAGCCATGACAGCAGTACCTTTAAATGCAATAATAGCTAAAATATAGGAATGAATACAAACTAGAGCATGACAATGCAGGTTTACTGAAGTTGATACAATTCCAAAATGGCCAATCACAGATATGTGCGGGAAAAACGGACTACATAAGCCCCATAGGCGGGAATACACAGCATAAACGATTGTAGAACTGACCTGCAGGCAGAATGACAGGAGTAGGCGAGGGTAGTTGCTTTCGAGCACAGAGGTTGGGTGTTGAGGAGTCCAGGTACATGGTCTGGCTCCTAGTCCATAATCATGAGGCCCAACTCATGCAGGGCCAGGTCCTCTGGGGAGCATACAGGGCTGAGGCGTGGGACCGGTTGGCTCATGATCTCACCAGTGCCACAGGGATTCCAAGGACTGGTGAGCAGGTCCGTCACCACCATGCGGACCTGAAGAGACACAAGCAGGACCAACTGAACCTTTGGATCCAGGAGGCCCGGCAAACACCCAACGCCCCGCTACTGAGTAAGTAACATTTAATTATGTATGTAAGAAATTAAACTAGCTGATATTATGGAGATGTGTATTCCAATATTACTTCATTTATATTACAGCTGCAGGTGTCCGTTCTGCGAACCGCAGAGCCTATGGCGATAGGCTGGTGCGGTTGCCTCACCAGGCAGGTCAGTAATCCACTACCAGTAACTGTAAAGAAATATAAAAGTATGACAGTCAGCAAAAGAGTGCAGTGTAGTCAGTAAGGAATAAAATCTGCAAGTAACAGTGTGAAAGTGTATGCAAGTATTGCTTGATTACAAAAGTGTGTTTCAGCCTGTAAGTTTAACCTAAACATGAAACTGTCCGACATATATTCTGAAATAAAAATGCCCTGCCTGTAAGAAAATAGTACACAACCTGCAGCAGGCTGAAAAGTATAGCTGCAGAAGATGATGAAATCACATGTGTGAAATATATCCCTGTGGAAATACTGGAAACATGACAGAAGTGAGACTGCTGGAAAGGATTGTAATAACTACTGGTAAAACATGTCAATAAAGCCTAGAAGTACCATCCTGAATAGTAAAATGAAAGCAAGTGAGAGAGTGTGAGAATGTGTCATGAATCCAGCAATACAGTAGTAATAACCCTTGAATAAAGTATACTGCAGTCGAGACAGAATGAAATGCATGTGAGATTCAAAACCAAACAGCAAAATCTGTTCAAAGTGTTGCTGCATCTGGAATGTGTATCCCAAAATCTGGATATGTTGCTCTCAGTCTGCAATATGCAGATAGGATGTTTGTCTGATATACCAAACATCCACACTTGTCTACAGCTATATAAAGCAAATGTAGCAGGATGATGTAGCTGAACAAAGCTAGATATGAATGTGTATGAAGAACCATAAAATGTATATTGATGTTGCAGTAACAGTCCTATCACCAAGTTGAAATAGTTATCATATAGGAAACTGTAGTTAGAACAGTAGTGTGTATATAACTGTAGCTATTAGAAATGTACAGCATATGTATTGTTATTCAAGGTGTTAATATTACTTTCTTCACCCCACCCTATAACCACATATAACCCATTCCACGTGAAAATGGTATGTGCAATCACAATTAACACCCCTGGACGTTTGTCCTGTTGGGTCATATATATTTGCATGTCTGTTAATGCATCTGCCCTGTTCATACATCCACACCTGATGGCCTGTTGCCATCAATTAACCCTGCATGTTGTTGGACTGTGTATTTCTGTTCAAATTATGCATGTGTTATGCACGCTGTTCAATGGTGTGAATATCTGGGTGTTTGGTTAATGGGAATACTAATGCATGCTGTTACAACTAATTGTGAATGGTATTATATGTCACTAACCCAAACTGTCATGACATAATGCAAAACATAGTACGACAGGGAAGGCGGGTTCCAGCGGACCCACCTCTCCCACCTCAGCTGGCGAGTGCACCTGGCACTAGTGCCGAGTCTGGACCCTCCTCCGGTGGCCCTGTGCCACCTGCGGGTGGAAGCGCTGCAGGGGATGGGGCTCGCCCCCCTCTGCAAGTGTGGCTGGAGGAGAACCACCACTCACCCTCCGTAGCGTCCGGACTGTGGTGCGTAGGGAGATTCGGGACTCTGTTCTCGAGCCCCTACGCCAGCTCAAGGCACGGGTGGCGCAACTAACGGGCATGCCTGTTGCCCCACCTACACAGCCCCAGCACAGCCCCGTCCTGGGCAGTGAAGGAACAGTGGCAACTGCCTATGGGTGGGGATATCAGTTCCACTGTTGCCATCTGTGGGCTCATGGGCTCTGGATATCCAAACCTCCATCCCTGTCAATTGCGTAACCCCCCCACACGTGTCATACACCGCCCCTGTATGCGTCTTGTTTGTCTTGTCTGTTTACCTACCCAACCTACCTCCCCAGCTGTACCGACTTCCTTCACCTGACATACCACTCTCACCTGAAAAAAAAAAAAAAAAAGGGCACTCTGTACCCACAAAAAAATTACGCCCCATACATAGCTGCCCATTCCGCACACATGTCTACTGGACATGGAACCTATCAATTACAATTGGCTGTACAAGTATTATTGTTGTCCTGACACCTCTCTCAGGGGTGGAAGGTTTCAAATGTCACACCAAATTACATACATATGCACAGCTGTTGCTGATGAAGAAATGGGCAGCTATGGGCCTTACCTACATCCCTCCTGCACATCCCAAGCTTGTTTCCCTACTGTCTTACCCTCTTTGTGACCCCTTTTTCACCACTTTCCTGTCTCCCCATTTTCTTTCTTTCAAAGAAAATAGCTGGTGTGCGCAAGTGTAAGCACGTTTAAGTGGTTGTAATCGGGTGTGTGAGCTAACCACCAGTGCGCATGTGAGCTCCGCAAACCAGCGCTAACCCGGTTACAACTGCTTAAAAGTGCCTTAGTCACTTTGATTGACAGGTCCTGTACTCAGTTCAAAAGCAAAATAAAATCCCACTGTGAGTCCCGAACCCAGGACCTTGGAAACAGTAGTCTGCATGACTTACCACTAAGCCATGACTCTTATACAAGAACATCGTGCTAAAATAAATATATCATGTAATAGTAGGAATGAATGTAAAGGGAATATAGATGTGTAGTACACAAAGCATGCCATTTAGAATTACTATCAAAACTAGTGGATTTCCATAATAGTAGTGTGTGAACAGAAACAGCCATGCTAGTTGGAAGCTAGTAGGTAATAATGTCACTATAGCACCTTGCAAGCCACACACATACTCACAGCAGGATAAGCACTGCCCATACCACACAACCTCTTACAGGAACACATCTGGATCAAGTAATAAAATATGTGGAGCAAAGGCCCAAAACCAGGGACACATTACAAATAATGTTACAACAAACGCAGACAGTTCAGAGAGTAACAGGGTCTGCACTTTGTGGGATGTTTGGAAGGGTATGCAGTCTGAAACTTGAATTTTTGTCACCATATTCTGACTTGAGCCCAGAGTGACTTGCCAGAAAAAGGTGTGCATGAGATATTGACCAAAATATGAGGCAGAAATGTGGACAACCTGCAAATATCTGTACACATGACGGGTCTGACACCACCATATTTGAATAGTTAAGAGCCTAGACATAGCAACAGTGAATGACTTACAGGGATGCCCCACAGACCCCATGTGAAATGTACAAACAGTAGGCAGAAAGGTGTAACACATGCAATGGTAACTATGGAGTCCTGAAAGTATTCATCACTTGCATGGCAGAAAAAGTGTAGTAATACATATGCTCATGCTAACCCACAGTCACAACTGCAGCATACCAGACATTTTAATGGGTGTACCCCACTGATATGTACCATTCCATGAGGCACATAACAGATGAACCTGAAATTCTCTGGGGCCTGCTCAGCAGCATACTCAAATACCCTAATAGATGTCAAGGCCCACACCATGGCCAGACCACACTGCATGCTGTAACACCTTAGCAGATATAGCAAGCATTCCAAGGTGTGAATGTACATGGAAAATAGGAAAGCTACAGCAGCACACTACAGTCAAGACACCTAGCAGGCATACAAGTAGTGACTGTAAAGGGCAACTATTGAAGCCTTAGCAACAAAGTGCAAGCAAAAGTGAATGGAAAGCACACACACACACATTAACAGTAGTAGTAGTTGTAGGTGTCAGTGTACATACACAGTTAGTACAGGAAACTGGAGAAATGAATGGAGGAATGTTAATCTACAACACACCTGGAAATATGAGAGAGATACCAACCTTTACACTCACAGAACATTGTCCACAGCATAACAGCATGGTCCCTGCCCTTAAAATCTGAAAGGGCTACGCCTATCTCACATACCTTTTTATAGCACTGTTCTGAAATCACAGTGAGAACTGCAATCAGTACACAACTGGCTGCATGCAATTAGCAAATGCTGGCTAACAATTGGTGCAGAGGCCATCACATGGGCATATGCAGATACCTACAAAGTATGCTGTACTCCCAGTCCACACATGCAATACTTTCATTGCACCCTGAGAAGGACGTGAGAGACAGACAGAGAGAGAGAGAGAGAGAGAGAGACAGAGACAGAGAAAATTGCAATTAAGCAGACACAAACAAATTGTTCAGCAACAGCTACCTGAAAGCTGACAACTGGGAAGTGGAGCAGCAGGACAGAGAACCAAACGGCAACACAAGCAGCTGTGACAAACACAGGTAATGTAAAGTAATACTATAAAGGTCTACATACTGTGAACCCTCCATATGTGTCATTGGTCTGTATCCATATGTATATGAAGATGTGTAAAGGGCAGGGGACATACAGCAACTATCAGTGAAGGCTGTACATACATTTGTATGTGAGAGCATCTATGTGCACATATCAATGTTGGTTGATTGTAGGTTGTAGTGCCATGTACAAAGTAGGTTTCACAGTTATGTATGTTTAGCAGTATGTTAGTGTGTGTATACAGTATGGTAGACAAATATGTTGATATACCTGTCTAACATATGGATACGTATGTATGTCAACATATGTATGTGTATATATATATATATATATATATATATGATATGCATATATGTATACATACATAGAGAGAGAGATGTAGGAATACATAGACAGATGTAGATAGAATATTGTACAAACATATCTATGTAATGCACACATACAGATATAGATATATGTAGATACATATACATATACATAGACAGACTGATCTGACTATCTACAGGTATGACTGTATATAACGACCTGCAACACAGCCTGTCCCACCCCCTCTGTCACTCACACCCCCTCTGTGTCCCCCCCTCCACATCTATAGCAATATATGTACATCAATATATATATATATGTGTATATGTATACGGACATATAGATATATCTATATACATATATATATATATATATATATAGAGAGAGAGAGAGAGAGAAATGTATATAAATTCTGAGTGAGGCACATGTGCACAGATGTATTGCAACAGGTGCCTGGTGACAAAGGCATGGAGTGAACACCAGTGTCAAAACCGGAGTACCATACCACATTCCAGATCACCTACACCAGTAACCACCAGATATGGGATTGGCTGCCCACCACTGCATGTGTCAGGGGTGAACAGGGTCATAAATGTGTACAATAGTGGCCCCAATGATATTCACAGTGGCACACTATCCCTGGAATACCTGCACATGGTATGTGTCAGCGGACATGGTGTGTCAGCTATGGACATGTAGGTCGGTGTACCCCTCCACACCACATAATGGATGCCATGGTATGGACCTCACATGACAGCTACAGATATGCAGAAGGACACAGTGACATGTACAACACTGTGACAATGCACTCAAACACATTACCAATGTACAGTGACTGACAACACCACAGAGTACACATTTGCTACCCACATAGAGGTTACCACTCCCGGATTTACATATGTAAGTCACACCCATGACAGATGTCCAACAACCATAGTAACACCTCACACCATCCACAACCTAAATGTCTGCTGTGTGTCGTCCGTGCCACTGCAATAGAGTGCACATGTGGAGGTAAGAGTTACTACCCACAGATAAGACATACCCTGCAATAAACCACACAGTGTTAAGAAGCAAGACTCCCCATGAGTACATGTCACACATACCTCTGCTGAATGTTAGTCAGATATGTAATATGCCATATGAGTCGCCCTGTGTAACTGTGTGACAGCAGCAGGTACCATCACACCACATGTGTCACAATGGTCAGGGTAGCAGAACAGTACGCTGCTGTAGTCCCAGGGGCAATAGCATATTGTATAGTATTGTATTGTAATGTAATGTATTGTGTTGTATTGTATTGGTATGTTGAGGTGCCTCCTTCGTGGAGTGGAACCAATGCTGCTGTGCGCCAGTGTACAGGTACATATCCTGTAGTCAGGCTAGTGTTACATAGCACTTCTATATGTGTGTTTAGCTCCTGTCAGAGTTTATGTAGCATGCAACTGGGGATACCATCAGGTCCCATTCATGTTGTGTATTCTGCTGTCCTGAGGGTGGCTCTCACCTGGACATCTGTGATGACAGGGAGGTTACAGTCAGCTAGGATAACTATGTCTTATTTTGGGGAGAGGGCGGGGTGACACCTGCACTGAACCTGTCTGCCACAATGTTGTCAATATCTGTGGTGTCAGTGAAATATGTGTTGTTGTGTACTAACTATGGGCATAGAGGATGGATCCTGACCAGGTTGCTAACATAACTGAAGAAGGCCTTCTGGTTATCTGTAGTGTCCCTCTTGATTTCCCTCTCAAAGTTGCCCATGGATTTTGTATGATGGAAAATAGATCCTTACTAGTGCTGCTCAGACATGCCCTCCCTTTATGGAATTATGCTCTGTCTTGCAGTAGCTTCCATCTTCTGTAATACAATCTGTCTATGGCTGGGGTTCACCAGACAGGATGCTGTCCCTTTGTGGAGAGTGTCTTGGTCATATATGGGATTGCATGATCCATGCATTCTCAGAGATGTCTGTAGAAAGCAATTGTGTAGGGGTCAGCATTGTGGGTTGTATCTGCCACTGGCCCAGTGGGCTGAAAGGATACCATGTCACTGTTACAAAGTGTAAAGTTTGTATCTGTAATGTTATGCACTATAGTCGTTTGTGCTGGTGGTGGAGGTGGGATATGTATATCCAGGGCAATCAGTGTGTGGTCAGCTCACAGTAGTTGATGATGTAGGCCATACAGTACCTAGATACAAACCCCCAGAGTGAGGAGGTGCTCTTGACCCGAATCAGTGTTCTGACTGCTGGGGTTTGGTAGTATGTCGTATGGAGTGTGCCAGGTACTGTTGCACAGTTGCTGGCTGAGCACTGATACCTGGCCATCTACATGTGTATCCACCAATAGACAGACAGATGCTACATATGTGAGATATGTTGTATCATAACAGTCGAGTAGCATGTGTAGTATGTGTGCCAAATTCTGCTGACATATATTGCTGATACCAGGTTATTTTCTTTCTCAGGTACATGGCCCACCCGGAATCCCACCTACTCCACAGCTGAGGATGAGGAGATACACCAGAGCCTGGTGCGGGATTATGCAATACTCTTTTCCCGCACCAGCCAGAATCAGCAGGAGAGGGCTGCACTGTGGCAAGACCTTGTCCGTCGGGTAAATGACATAGGCACGCATAATAGGACATATGAGCAGGTACGACATCACTGCAGTGATTTAATCAGACATGTCCGTCAGCGTGCGTCGGATATCCACAGGCAACAGGTCACCACAGGTGGTGGGGTGGCTACACATCCCCCACTCACCAGACTGGAGGGACTACTCATGAGTGTAGTGGCTCCAGTCTGCCAGCAACAACAACAGCAGCAGACATGCATTATGATGGAGGCTGGAGCCACGCAGCAGCAAGACAGTGAACGTGCAAGTAATATGCCATATGTATAGTTGACTGTTGTGTACACTGGTAGGTAATGCATGTGTGAGGTGTGTCCTTGGTTTGTAGCTGTCACCATAGTATTTAATGTGCAAGTGTGATATCCTCAATATTAGCAGCTGACCTGTGAAAGGCGACTGTTGTACTACTGATGCAGCCTATCCATGCTGGTGAGTGTGTATTAACAATTCCTGTAATAGTGTTGATAGTAATAGTACTATTTGGCTCACTTAGTAGTGCTCTTTGTATGCATGTAGGTGTGTCTGTGTCTGTGTGTTGATATCACGCATACTGAGTACTGTACAATTGTGTGAAACTGTGTGCATGTGTGCATGTGTGCACGTGTGCATGTGTGCACGTGTGCATGTGTGCACGTGTGCATGTGTGCATGTGTGCATGCATGCACCTGTGCATGTGTGCATGTGTGCACCTGTGCATGTGTGCATGTGTGCATGTGTGCATCACTGGTAATGTGTAGACATTGTAAACTGTGTTTCCTGTTTCCCTCCCACAGGTTCTGTTGCTGCTCTGGTGTCATGTAGCAGGGAACCTGAATCAGGTGCCGTGGGTACTGATAATGATGACATCTGTGTAATGGCACAGGAAAGTATGCCAGGGTCCGCCATTGGTCAGCTGATTAACAGTACACAGCTGTCAACCCCATCAATGCGCACAGTCATCCTGCCAATACACCCTTTGTCACCAATGTCCCTAGGTGATGGACAGCATACAGTGGGCATTGACCAGGGTAATGTGGTATCTGTGGCACATGCCTCCCCACACAGCAGCCATGGGCATGGCCCAGAGATGGTACCACACAGACAGATGTCCAGGGGTTCTCGTGGGAGCATCCGTGGGCGTACTGCCCCTGTCAGACATGCCCACAGAGGTCTTACAACCTCAGCTATGTTTCGGGCTGTCATGCAGGCACAGTCACGCATGGAATGGTACACCAGACAGGGTCTGAGGGAGCTGACAGCATGTCGCACAGCCATGACTGACAGTATGCGTGACATTGTGGCTGCCATCCGTGATTTCACCGATGTCATAGACAGACATTGTGGGGACATATTAGACCGGTTCCACAACTACATGTCCATAAGCCAGGGCGATGGTGGGCGGTTGAGGCATCGACGTGGCCGTATGCCAGCAACAGCAGCAGCTGGCAGTCGTCATGGACGACAACAGGGCCGCGGCCACCCCCGTAGTGCCAGCAGCAGCCCCAGCAATGCTGGGTCTGTGCTGTCATCAGACCGCCCCAGGAGACCACGTGCACGTGGCTCTGGCCAGGCCCGACAGGGATCTGTGTCCAGTCAACGAACACCTGCTTCTGATGACAGTACCCAGTCTGGGTTGGTACTGGATACAGTCCGTAGCACAGGTACCGTGTCCATGGCCAGAGACACTGATCTGTATGACCTGGCAGGTACAGTCTGTGGCTGTCCACAAACACCAGTATATGGCAGCCATGAGGTGGAACTGTGTGCATCCATACACACATGCGAATTGACAACACCTAGGGCTACCGCATACACGCACACACTGCATCAACATTGCCCCACCTTCTACTGCTGTCCCTCACCAACACACATACACATACATGTCAATTGGTGGTATCGGTGGCTGACTCAGGCATACCAAGTTCACACCCTGTGCATATGATGAAACTGTGCCACCTCCTGCAATCTGTAACAACTGTGCAGGTACAGGTTAACATGTTGCTGATGCACAGGGTGACCAGATAGATGTGTAGTAATAGTATCATGTTGTTAACAGTACTGTGTGCTGAATTAATTGTGGGTATATCACAGCATGCCTGATGCAGTAAGTGTGTGATTGTCATGTCCTGTTGTCTACACCCATGGTAAGTACCATAGTGTATCATCTGCACATGTTGGCATACTGGTGGTAATGATGTCAACAGAAGGCTACATACATAGGTAGCACAGGGGATAAGGTAATGAATGTAGTAATACACAATGATGGACATGTAAATTGCAAGTGGCATGTTGCCCACACTGGACTCTGCAATGCAGATGTTTGAGGATGTTGATATGTGTGCAGTACTACACGACTGGTACAGGACACACAGGAGCACCCTAGCACTGCATGCTCACATCTCATACCATGCTAGACAGCCCCAACACACATAACTAACTGACACAGGAGGGAGAGTCCCCATATATGTCAGGGATACTGTGGTGGCAGGCCAGGTAGCATACATCCTACTAAGTATGGAACCACTGAGTGAAGGCTCAGTGTCTGTTATTTGATGTGTATTACTGCAGGTATGAGCACATGGGTTTCCATCCAGTTATTGTACATCCTGACAGTACATGGTCTGTGCACTTGTGTGCACTGAGACTGGACCCTAGCCATCTGACCTGTGTATTTCCATGTACATGTGCATAGTGCCTGCATATTTGCAGTGTTACCTACTGGAACTGGTACAGCTTGTTTGTTGTACAATGGACTACATGCAGCCCTGTTTACTGTAGCTTTGTTTGCATGCATGTTTGCTTGCAATTACCCTGGAATACTGATCACACCTGCAATGCATAGTTATAGAGCTTCTGTGGACTCCTAGTGCCATCTGCATAGCTTACTATATGTATGTCCATGTCCCACTTGACAGGATGTCACTGTTTGTCCTGTTCACATGTACATTGCCTGTGACACAGTGCATATGACTTACCTGGCATGTGTCCACGTGAGCAGTCATATATGCTACTGCTAACTAATCACAGGCACTACACCTTCACATATTCATCTTCTGTTGAACTACCTGCTTCGCTAGGGACGGCCTGTACCTGTCACCCCTGGGCTTTCAGATATTGGCAAAGGCTCTTGCTACCCCCATAGTGCCTATGTTAGGCAAGGCTCAAATGACAAACCCACCTTCATAGGTATCACAAGGGATAAGAAACTAAGAGTAATGCTACCCAATGCCAGAAGTCTAAACCTCCAGATGCATGCACCCAAAACACTCCTTGGCATGGAGAACATCGATATCTGTGCAGTAACAGATGCCTGGTTCAGGGCTACTGAGAGCACACCAGCACTACCAGGTTTAACCTGGTTGATTTCTTTGAAACAGTCACCAAGGCCATTGACGAGGGGAAGGTGGTTCACACAGCCTACCTGGACCTTGCAAGAACCTTCACAACAATACCCCACTTGGGCATACTAGGGAAGCTCACCAGCTTAAATATAAGCCCCTATGTCACTAGATGGATTGCACAGTGGCTCAAGGACAGAACCCACATGGTTAGAACTGCTGGAGCCATGCCAGACTCCAAACCAGTTACGAGTTGTGTCCCACAAGGCTCAGTCCTGGGACCTCTCTTGTTTGGTATATATTTATTGGAGGTACAGGCCAACACGGACGGACTGTGCCTGACCAAATATGCAGATGACTGCGAACTGGCCACCATAATCGACTCTCCAGCCGACACATGCATCTTCCAAAGGGGCATCATAGAAACAGACAACTTGTGCCAGAGCCATGGCCTTCAGCTGAACAGTGTTTAGAAAGGGGAATGTGCATCCTGTAGTCTGTTCACCTAGTTGCCAAAAGGGACATTGTCCTCACAAACACTAACCCCCCCTCAGCCAAAAGGCACAGACTTACCAATTGCAGGATTCAAACCCCTATCTAACGACACTCGAGACAGACACATTAACAGAGTGTGCTATTTGCATTACTGGGAGGTTTCTCTTCTCTTGCTGTACTTATAGGGGCTGACATCATCAGTGTTTAGAAAGGGAAATGTGCGTCCTGCAGTCTGTTCTCCTAGTTGCCAGGAGGGACATTTCCCTCACACACAATTACCCCCCTCAGACAAACACACACACTTGCCATTTGCAGGATTCAAACCCCTATCGAACTATATTATGACACTTGAGACGGATGCATTAGCAGAGCGCGCTATTCGCATTACTGGGAGGTTTTCCTTCTCTTGCTGTACTTATAGGGTGCTGACATCATCAGTGTTTAGAAAGGGAAATGTGCATCCTGTAGTCTGTTCGCCTAGTTGCCAAAAGGGACATTGTCCTCACACACACTAACCCCCCTCAGCCAAAAACACACGCTTGCTATTTGCAGGATTCAAACCCCTATCTGACAATGTTATGACACTCGAGATGGACACATTAGCAGAGTGTGCTATTCGCATTACTGGGAGGTTTCCCTTCTCTTGCTGTACTTATAGGGTGCTGACATCATCAGTGTTTAGAAAGGGAAATGTGCATCCTGTAGTCTGTTCTCCTAGTTGCCAAAAGGGACATTTCCCTCACACACTAACCCCCCCTCAGACAAACACACACACTTGCTGGATTCAAACCCCTACCTAACTATGTTATGACACTTGAGACGGACACATTAGCAGAGCATGCTATTCGCATTACTGAGAGGTTTCCCTTCTCCTGCTTTACTTATAGAGTGCTGACATCATCAGTGTTTAGAAAGGGGAATGTGCATCCTGTAGTCTGTTCTCCTAGTTGCCAAAAGGGACATTTCCATCACACACACTAACCGCCCTCAGACAAACACACACACTTGCCATTTGCAGCATTCAAACCCCTACCTAACTATGTTATGACACTTGAGACAGATGCATTAGCAGAGTGCGCTATTCGCATTACTGGGAGGTTTCTCTTCTCCTGCTGTACTTATAGAGTGCTGACATCATCAGTGTTTAGAAAGGGGAATGTGCATCCTGTAGTGTGTTTTCCCAGTTGCCAAAAGGGGGATTTCTCTCCCACAGACTTACACACACACCAACCCCACTCACACACTGAGCATTTGCAGGATTCAAACCCCTACCTAACTATGTTATGACAGACGCATTAGCAGAGCATGCTATTCGCATTACTGGGAGGTTTCTCTTCTCCTGCTGTACTTATAGAGTGCTGACATCATTGGTGTTTAGAAAGGGGAATGTGCATCCTGTAGTGTGTTTTCCCAGTTGCCAAACGGGACATTTCTCTCCCACAGACTTACACACACACCAACCCCACTCACACACACACTGAGCATTTGTAGGATTCAAACCCCTATCTATGTTATGACACTTGTGACGGACGCATTAGCGGAGCGCGCTATTCGCATTACTGGGAGGTTTTCCTTCTCCTGCTATACTTATAGAGTGCTGACATCATCGGTGTTTAGAAAGGGGAATGGTGCATCCTGTAGTGTGTTTTCCCAGTTGCCAAAAGGGACATTTCTTTTCCACAGACTTACACACACACCAACCCCAATCACACACACTGAGCATTTGCAGGATTCAAACCCCTACCTATGTTATGGCACTTGTGACTGACGCATTAGCAGAGCGCGCTATTCGCATTACTGGGAGGTTTTCCTTCTCCTGCTATACTTATAGAGTGCTGACATCATCGGTGTTTAGAAAGGGGAATGGTGCATCCTGTAGTGTGTTTTCCTAGTTGCCAAAAGGGACATTTCTCTCCCACAGACTTACACACACACCAACCCCACTCACTCTGAGCATTTGCAGGATTCAAACCCCTACCTAACTATGTTATGACACTTGTGACAGACACATTAGCAGAGTGCACTATTCACATTACTGGGAAGTTTCTTTTCTCCTGCTTTACTTATAGGGTGCTGACATCATCTGTGTTTAGAAAGGGGAATGTGCATCCTGTAGGGAGGCAGACACCAAACACACTCTGGCTAAGCTGTCATTCCCTAGGGCAAACAGCCTAGTGTTGACCTCTACACCCATATGTTTAATTGTCAAATGCACATTATTTGTTGCTGGTAGACTGTTTGCACATCTTTATTGCCATAGCATTCCCTGTTTGTATGAACAACTTGTGCATCTGTGGAAGATGTTTGCATATGGGAGGGATCCACTATATCACGCATGTCTCTGTAGTCATTTAACTGTGTGCACTGGGAAGACTGCTGTAATGTGGTTGGTTCCTTCCTGGAATAACACGTAAAAATACCAAATATGTGTGTCCAACTGCTAAACTGAGATTTGGCCTAAGTGTGTGAGCATGCCCAATTCAGCCTTCCCATGGCATGTTGTCTGACATATGTCTCATTTATCAAAGTGTGTGAGCATGCCCAGTGTGAGCATTCCATATGTTGGACTCTGCAGCCCACCACATTTGTGGATGAGTGTGAACTTCAACAAATATCACCCGTTTATGGTTGTGTGTTGTGTGTCATGTTGTGTAGTTACTGTACAACTGCTTTGTGTGTGAACACAACAGGATTATACTGTGCCTGCAGTGTTTGCATGGGATACTTTGCATACAGTTGTCAACATCCTTTCACACTGATCTAACACTGTAGTACTGTATAGTGTACTGGTAGTACTTTGACTGTGGTGGACAGTATCCTGTGCTTTAGTGCTATCACTGCTTTACATTTCGATAGTGAGCACAACAGCCTGGTTAGGGGCCAGTTGTGTACATCTGACCATGTTGCATTCTGTTCAGATATGAACTACTTAAACCAGGCTTGTCCAACATTGGTAGTGTATTCCACAACATAGGTGTACATTTGCAAACACTAGCGATGTGCCCTAGTCCATGTCTAATGCTAGTTGGAGAGTGTGTTTGTCCTTCAACAAACATTGTAAGTGGAGTTTGCCATGACATATGTCATGGTTAGTATACTGTGCCTCTGTCTACCTGTGACATGACAGTGATACCCAGGATAAAGCTACCATCTCCCATCCACTCATCAAGATTCCTATTGAGGAAGATTGATAAGTGACTCTATGGGTAGCCTGTACTGGGAGTTCACTCATGGGTGGGGGTGGCTTCTGTGTTATGGATCATGCAGTACAGCTTGTCCTATGTAAGTCAGTGCTGGGGTTCAGGTCTCTCATGTGCATAGCTCACTGCCATTCAGATTGTACAAGGTGCAGCATGTTTATTGATACCAGCACCACAGGCAACACATGGCATCTGTGCAAGCTCTTTGATACTCCTGGTGAGGTACTGTTGGGGACTTTACGGTTGATGGAGATGTCTGCTGAGGTACATCCCACAGGGGCTATTGTAGTCAATTGTACCGCTGATGAAGGATGACTGCAGAGCCACAATGACCTCCCCTTATCTAGATCTGACAACCTTCATGATTAGGTGGGTATATGGTATGTTTCTGTAAACACTACAGCACATGTTTGTCCAATGCAGGATATCTATCACCTTGTGTCCCCAGGTCTCTCATTACATGTTAACTACATAATGGGTTAACACCTATGTGGTAATTGGTGGGCACTTAATGTATATCCACAGGGGTTGACTATACACGTTTCTGCAATTAGCTTGCTGACATGGCTATGGCACCAGTTGTCTGTTTCTACGTGGCCCTTTTGTGGGATGCTTGTGTCAGCTGGTGGATCATATGTGGTGAACAGTTTGTAGTCCTCTGCAAACATGTTCGGACACAGTCCTTCCATGTTTGCCTGTACCTATGGGACATATATACCAGACGAGGGAGATCCCAGGACCAAGCCTTGTGGGATGCCAGTTATATCTGGTTTGTAGTCTGACATGGCTGCAGCATGTCTGACCATGTCTGTTCTGTCCTTGGTCTGGTTTGCAACCCCTCTACTGACATAGGGGTTTATATTTAAGTTGGTGAGCTTATCTATAATGAACACGTAGGGTATTGTATAGAAGCCTTTGCAAGGTCCAGCTACGCTGTGGGACCACATTGCCCTCATCAATGACCTTAATGACTGTTTCAATTGAGTCAAACATGTTTAGGGGCAGGATCTGCACTTAAGAAAGCCACACTGGGTAGGGTCCGGTGTCAGTAGGTCCCCAATATCTTTATGTCTGTGGTACATGCTGATCCTTTCCATAGCTGTGCAGACCGAGCTTCTCAGGATTCTGGGGTAGTAGTTTTCAGTATCCATTCAGGCAACACCTTTGTTGAGAAGGACCACTGTTGTTGTACACTGCTCTTTGGGTACATATTCTGTGGTAAGGCTGACATTGAGCAGTAGTGTGGTTTGGCATTCCATTCATCTTGGAGTCCATGTTGCACTAAGCCCAGGACACCATCTCATACCATTGCTGCTGTGTGTTTTGCTTTGTAGATGTTGGCTGTTACCTCAGCATCTGCAATGTCAGGGGCCAGCAGTCTGCTGGAATAGATATTTTGCATTGGGGGTTTGCACTGCACCTGTCAGGATGTATGTTGGCAATATGTGTGTGTGTTTGTGATATTTGTGTGATTCAGAGCATATCTGTGAATTCCCAACATGGTTCCTACCATCAGTTGTGAAAGCCTTGGGATTATCCTTAGTGTCCTGTACAATTTGTATCTTCATAGGTTCATAGGTTCATACTAGGCTATCCACCCTAGGGCATTTGTTAGCCTAGCCAGAGTGTGTGTGGCTTTTGCCACCCCTTGCTATGTGAATATTATGGCCATTTATGATTTGCTTTGCTGTGCCTCTGTCTGGACATGACACAGTGAAGACCCCCAGTGTAACTCTACAATCATCCATCCACTTGGCAAGATTCCTGTTGAAGAGTGTCAGTGAGGGGCTCTGCCTAACATGGAGTGGGATTCTGGTCCAGGGTGTGGGGAGCCTCTGGATTATGTATCTGCCCCACCAGCACATCCTATTTCATTATTTGTTGAGGTTGACATCTCTCACTCTCACAGCTCCGATGGATTTGAGTTTTCTGGGGTGGAGCATGTCCATTACTCCTGTGTTGGGCATGGCCTTCTACAACAGGCATGCAATGCCTCTGTGTAGGCAGTATGTGACTGCATTCAGCTGGGGTGTCTACAGCCAGGCAGCATATGACATATATTTGAGACCCTTTATCCTCTTGGTGAGGTACCTTTGCGGTCTTTCTAACTGCTGCAGGTGTCAGGTAAGGTACATCCCATATGAGGCATTGTACTAGATTATGGGTGTGATTAGAGAACAGTATAGGGGCACAATGACCTCTGTTGATGTAGATGTGAATCCTTTCCTGATACGGTGTCAAATGTAGACAGTCTTCCTGTCACATAACAGGTTACTGTCCACTTGTGTCCCTAGGTCCCTGGTTACTCCTTCCATACATAATGGTTTACCACCTATGTGGTAATTTGTGGTACCTTGTTTGGTATTTGGTGGGACATTCATACTGTCCAGTGTCTTCAGGACGGCTGGGTGGGGTTCCTGTGTGTGAGAGTGTGGTCTGTAGCATGCTACAGACTGTACAGCAGTCTTGCCTACAGTTAGTTGCACATGGGTGGACTCCAATGCCTTGTGCATTGTCAGTTACCTGGACATATGGGTGTCTGTGCTGAATATGGATACTCACCCTCCTTTTATGTTTTGTTCCAGGTTTTGGGGCCATGACACATGATACGTGGTATAACCTGGTAGTGCTGGTGTGCAGTCAGGAGGCTTGCAGCAGGTTTCTGTCACTGCACAGACATCGATGTTCTCCCTACTGGGGATGGCCTTGGGAGCATGTATATTGGGGTTTACACATCTGGCATTGGTCAGCATTACCCTTATGTTTCTTTCCACTTATGTTTTCTAGGGTGGTGGTTCAGTCTTTTCAGCCTTGCCTACAAAAGGCTCTATGGAGGTGGCAAAGGCCTTATCCAATATCCAGACGCCCAGAGGTAACAGGTGCAAGCCATCCCAAGAACAGCTGCGTGGCTTGTCAAGCATGACATCCCAAGCAGACAGACATTGGATCCCCTTGGAATGACACCAGTAAGTGTGCCACTTGCTATGACTGATCATTCCGTGTTTGTACTGTGGCATTATTCTTGGTAAGGGTAGGATGCTGCAAACGGTGAGTGTCATACCGGCCTGGACTACATAATCAGAGAGCTCATCTATGTCTCTTTTCATGTAGTCTAGGGAGGTACATCTCAGGTCATTCACACCAGCATGGACTATGACTGCATCATATTTCTACTTGCTTTGGAGTGACCTGCATACTTCTGTTATGTGGTGTATTGTGGCAGCCTACAGGCAGCTTACTGTACCCTTTCTCTTGTTCAGTCTGGTGTCTTGGACAGCAGTGTGTCTGACTATGGAGTCACCTATTACAACTGTATCAGGCATGTTGTTTCTCCTTCTGGCCTGTGACTGTTTGGCACACCAGCTTTGTGTACTATGTGTTGCATGTGCTATGTTTGGAGGTTGTTTGATTGGGTGTCTGCTTTAGAGGCCTCTGTTGGTGTACTGTGTTTGTAATTTGTGCCTCCGGGAATGTTTTTCTGTGTTTATGTGTTTGGTTTGCAGTTGTGATAGGTCTATGTGGGACTGTGTTTGTGGTGTGTGTGGTTACCTTCTCCTCCTGACTAGTTTTGGGAGTACTGAGTTGAGGGAGCTCAGCCTCCAGTTTGGATAGATGGCTGCATCTCTCACATATATTTGTATTTCTTGGGTGGAGTTGGGGGTTGTCTGTGTACTTGGGGCAGGTGTAACATTGCCTCAGGATTCACAGATTCAACTTGTTGTGGCTGGCCTTAGTGGATTGTATGTGTGGACAGATTTTATTGCCATACTACTGATCAGTGATTACTTCATTGTTTATGTTTGCTCTATCATGTAGTAGCTTCCTCATTCTCTTGCATGGTTTGGTTATGTCTGGTGTCCACCATGCCAGATTCCTGCGTGTATGGCATTGTGTCTTGTTTTAATTTAGGATTGCATAATCCAAGCATTCCTGGCAGTGTTCATGGAATGGCTGTATTACAGGTTCTGAGGTGTGGCCCATATTTTGCACCTGCACAGGACCTTTAATGGATTCCACATCAGTTTGGAGGAGTGCAAATATTGCTTAACACATGTTTTCCACTGTGGTTTTCTGGCCAGGGACTGTGGTCAGGATTTGTACATCCAGTGTGATTACTCTATGGTCTGGTTTTACCAGTGAGCAATACACTTCTCATCTTGCCATCCAGTACCCATGTTGCTGATTATCACATCCAGTATGCTTACCCCTCTTGTGGGAGTGGTACGTTGTTCCTGGGCCTTTTGGTTTATGGATTCTATGAACTTTTGTCCTACACTGTTGGAGCTAGTATAATGCTCCCAGTCTATGTCTGGGTATTTTCAGTCACCCAATATAATGTGGTTTGGAGGACTTGATATATTCATGTATTCCAGCATAGGCCAGGTGCAGTACATGGTGTTGGGACAGTAGTCTGTAGCAGGCTATAAACTGGGGGGCAGTTTTAGCCACTGTTACTTGACCATGGCTAGTCCATGCTGCTTTTTGTTGTGGTACCAACATGGGGGTGTGGTTATCCTTGACAATTCTTGCTAGTCACCCTCCTTTTGTAGCTTGTTCCATGTTTTGAGGCTGTACAGCACAGTATGAGGTGTAACCTGGTAGTGTTAGGGTGCTGTTGTGAGCCTTGACTCAGTTTTCTGTTACAGCGCAGATATCAACATTCTCCATACTGGGTAAGTTTAGACTGCATGCATCTTGCTGTTTCGACTTATCCCTTATCTTATTCTTATCCCTTCTGATACCTATGGAGATAGGTTTGTGTTTTGAGCCTTACCTATTCAGGGCACACTGTGGGTAACAACAGCCTTTGCCAGTATCCATACGGCCTGCACTGATAGGTGCACGCCAGTCCTAGCAGGTGGTGCATCATGTCATGCTCAGCATGTCATCCCAGACTGGCACACATTGGATCCCCTTTGACTAACTGCGATACTTCAGTCAATTATTGCACTTGATCATCTCATTGTCATGTTGTGGCATGATGCTTGGTGAGGGTAGGATGTTAGTCAGGGTCCTCAGGTGTGCATATAGTACATGGTGTTACATTACTTAACACATAGCATTCATGCCTCAGGTGGTGCTGCAGGGCTGCCTCTGTCGGATGCATATTACACTTCCCTGTACATGTTTGAGAGCAGGTTGTGTCATGTTAGGCATCCCTGTTACTATATGAGTGAGTCAGAGAGGGGTATCATTCCCAGGGTTCCTACTGAGCCAGTGTATGTGCTATGCGTTGCCTCTTTGCGAAGGCCAGGGCATACTGGGCATGCCTCCTTCTGCCTACTGGGGCAGGCTCAGGTTGTTCCTCCTCCGAGTCACGCTCTGCCTGTGATGGCCTTGGCAATGGTGGGGGGCTGTTTGGCCCGGCCCTATGCTGGTCCTGCTGCAGCTGTTTTCGCAAGATCATATTATGTAGCATAGCACATACCATGACAATTTGGGTACATGTAGTTGGTGTGTACTGCAAGGCTCCACCAGATGTGTCCAGACACCGGAACCGTGACTTGAGCAGCTCAAACACACGCTCTATTACATTACGGGTTTGTGCGTGTGCCTCATTATGGCGTTCCTGTTCAGGTGTGTGTGCGTTTCTGATGGGTGTCATCAGCCACGGCTCCAGTGCATAACCTGCATCCCCCACTAGGTGTCCATGCGGGATGTCCCCATTGGCAAATATCTGGTACAGCTGCATCAAATGCCAGATGTGGGAATCATGGTAGCTCCCAGGACAGCCAGCACACACATTCATTATTATGCCCTGGGCATCACACATGACCTGGCAGTTGATGGAGGGGAAGCCCTTGCGGTTGATGTATGCCCTACCCCGCTCACTGGCTGGTGCTTTGATGCGTATGTGCGTGCAGTCTATTGCACCCACTACCTCAGGGTATTCCGCTATTTGCTGGAAGAGACGCATATTGCTGGCCAATACCTCACAGGCATTGGGGAAATATACATGATCACCGACATGTGCTGACATGGCATCCAGGAACTGGTGCAGTACCCTGGAGGCTGATGCCTGTGATATCCCCATCATATCACCAGTTGGTCTCTGGAAGGTACCTGTTGCTAGTATTCTTAGGCCGACACATACCTTGGTTTCCACTGGGATGGGTTCCCTCTGTTGGTTCTGTGTGTGAGGCGTGGCCTGCACAGCTCCACTATTTGCTGCAGGAGGTCTCTGTCCACTCTATAGCGCTCTACTATCTCCAGCTCATGTAACCCATGGTAGGTGACCCTGGGCCTGTACACTCTTCTCTGTCTCCTCACTGTGGGTTGTCTGGCACCATCTGCATTGTCACCACCCTCAGCAAGTCGCCTATGTCTCATTATGACAGCTATGGCAGCCCCTAACATTTCTGCTCTGAGTTCAGCTTTTCAGTTTTCACTTCTGATAACTTAACTCCTGTCTTGCAGTGTCTCTTGAGAGAAACATCCTGCACTGCTGTTTGCAGAGTTTTAAGTGCTGGGCTGGGCTACTATTCTGCCTGTGTAATTGCCTGCATCTAATTGTTTTCACCTGCTAGCTCCAGCAGTATTCCCTGCTAGCTTCCTACTAAATCTGTTGCTTCCTTTTTCCTTTCTGTTTCCTCAGGGTGGAGCCGTGTGTAATCCAGCAGAAACACGCTCACAGTGGCTTACACGCGCGCACACATACTTACACGGTTCAGAATCTGCTTATTCAGATTAAAACGCGTGCACACCTGTGCAAACAGTGTTAAACATCTCCCAACACGCTCCCATATGCTCAGTCTGCCTTACACACGCGCACACTGCCTTACTCGCACTTCATGGCGCGCACACGTGCGCATACACATCCAGCAAGAAACTTTGGTGTAGGCAACAGTGTACACCTTCCATTTCTTGACTTTCTCATGCTTAGTTAGTGGCACACCTCTTTCCATGATATCTGTCTGACATCTGTCATGTAACTCTGACCTCCAATGAACTGCATTTCTTTCTACCATTCCCCCCTGTGATGTCACCTATCTCCTACTCTGTTCCTCCCCCTTCTGTAACTCTTACACTACTCAGACTGTGCTCATTTGCTATGTGACAGTGGAATTCAGTATCCTTACACTCATTTGCATCAGATTGTCTACTAATGCTTAGTTACATGTCTTAGACTCAGCTTCCCCCCTTAGCAACCACTACACGGTGGCCATGTTGGTTTTGGTCTGCTGGTCCCTGCATTGACATTCCATGTTTTGCATTAAACCTACATTTGTAGGTTTAAAACCTTCGTTTTTATGTTCTATACAGTGCAGCCCGTTTGAGCGGGGCTGCGCTGGGTTTAAACATCGCCGAAAAAAAATTATATTTTTAATATATTTGCATCAGGTTACTTTGCCAATGGCCACATATTTGGCCATTGGCATGCTGCCTGACACATATGCACCCTTTATTTGGAGCTGACATGGCTCCATTGCAGTTTTTGCAGAAACGTACTCAGTTGTCAACTGAGTACATTTCTGCAGCTAAAACGGCTCTTACACGGGCTGTTCTGGGCTTCCTGGATCGCTAATCATCCTCATTTGCATGCTATTCGGCTGCAAGTGAGGTGATTAGCTTATCCACGCCCACTCCGTGTAAGAGCCGTTTTAGCTTGTCTCTTACACGGACTTTGGGCTGTTCCTGGATCGCGAAGGCTGCATGGAGTCTTACACTACTCTTAGACTCCGTGCAAGCCTTCGTGAATCCGGCCCGGGGACTTTACAAACACATCCACAGAATGGCAGTTTCAGCAGTAATTTTATTTAACTATAGGATACATTATAACTAAAAAGTAATCGCTTCACATCAAACTATATATATATATATATATATATATATATATATATATATATATATATATATATACACGTGTATATACAGTGGATAAAAAATTGTACACACCCCTTTTAAAATGGCAAATTTTTGTGATATAAAAAAATGAGACCACAATAAATCATTTCAAAACAATTTCTACCTTTAATGTGACCTATGACTTGTACAATTCAATTGAGAAACAAACAAATCTGTATATATATATATATATATATATATATATATATATATACACACACACACACACACACACACACACACACACACACACACACACACACACACACACACACACATGCCTATCTATATATCTGTTTAAGGTATATTATATGCAGCCCTCTTCAAATAATTGTGATATTACTTTGAATTTACATTGCTTTTATGGTTAAGTAAAGGATTGGCTGAATAGTATCATATTTATTTATTTATTTGCCATTTGTTGACCGGGTTAGTCAGACTGAGCTATAGGCCTTTTTCAGTGGAGGCCTGGGGAGAAAAGCTCCACGAGTGTTACAAACATATAGAGTAGTAGATACAGTGATTCAGTGAGATATACAAAGCCATCGTAATGAAAACGTACATCCGAAATTATATACAAACTTGTGCCCTAAATCAAACAGTACAGTCTCTGTAATTGTGTGTTAAGCACAAGTGTGAGAAATGCCCTTACAGGAATAAGAATGGTTAGTATTTGTTTACTTAAGTAGATCTCAGAGAGGTGTAAGTTGTAGGTTATGTTAGTCGAGCAGCAGGAGACAGTTGGAATACAGTCAGAGTAGGCCTGAGAGGAAGTAAGGGGCATAGATGAAAGAAAGGATGAGAGTTTAAGGTGGAACAGTCATGGAGGGTAATGCTTGATTGTATGATTACTATTTAAATATTGATGCCTTTTTATTTATTTTTATACCTGATGAAGCAACCCTTCTGATGTGAATGCTTGCACACATTATAGTAATAACATTTTCTGTAGTTCCTGAGATTGAATGTTGGTATTGGAGTCTTTATTGGAGCTTGTATACTGATATTCTATGTGTTTGTACATTGCCTACCCTTATTTTCCCTTAGGCGTGACAGCAAAAGGTTGTATTCAGTATAAAATATGCGGTTTAAAATCACGGGGAGGAATTCCTTCTCTTCTCTCTTTTTATTTATAGACATGTTTATGGTTTGTCCTTTAATCAAATAAATTCAGTCTGCAAGTGAGCTATTTAATGTGTTATTCCTCTTTCCCTTATATCAGTAGAAATATAGAGTGCCAGTTCATAGATGTTGAACTGCAAAATAAATTAATTGTATATGCTTAATTTAGTGAAGTAATCATACCTCACAACTATCCAGAATTTTGCAAAATACCCAGATTATGGCATCGCATTTTTGGTCCATTCCTGATAAAATTTGTTTCTGGCAACTCACTGAGGACCGGTCACTCAATAATGATGCATATTTGAGTTTCAGATTTCATATCTTTCACGAAAATGCATGCTAATTCAAATCCTATTATTCTAGTAGCTTCCCTATTTTTTGGTCTTCGTCTCACCATTATTTTAGGCTATGTTCAGATTTCTTGCTCTAAAAGGTTGAGAGGTGTATATGTAATCATTGATTTAACATGAATGAGTCCGCTTTTGTGGTCTTATATAACAAGTATATTTTTTATTTATTTAACATTTGTTTACCAGGAAAGGCCACCTTGGAACAAAGCCAATTTTCAGAGGAGGCCTGGGGAGAAACACTCCAGACATGTCTTTGTAATATGGGAGGAAACTGGAGTACCCAGAGAAAACCCATACAAACGCAGGGAGGACATGCAGACTCTGCACAGAAGGCACTCCAGCCAAAATCGAACTGGAGACCCTCTTGCTGTGAGGTGACAACACTACCGCTGCACCACTGCACCATCAATATATCTATATATAAAATTTCAGTGAAAATTATACACTTGTTTTGATACAGTGATAACTGCATGTTATCCAAAAGGTTCACTAAGATATTTTAAAAGAACTGTTATAAAAAGTACTGAGAGTTTTGAAAATATACACGTTTAATTTTGCATTTTATAGAATATAGAAAGTTTAATTTTGAGTCCCACTAATTTGATGCCTATAGTTGTTGAGAGAGTGACGACTGTGGTGAAACAGGAAAAGCAACAAGAAGAACAATGAACAATTGAAGAGGTTCTGCATAAGCGAACAGGTTAAATAAAAAATGGAATAGCAGTCAGTGGATAGGGAGATGCCTCAAATGACACAACAAGATTTAAAGAACCCAGCTGACAATAAAACATTTAGTTTCATTGGCTTTTACTCTGGCAAACTACCTTGATCTTCTCAAATACGCCTTTTCTACTTTTAAAGCAATCTCTCTCTTTTTTATTGTTTTTTTTTTTTAATCTGAAACAATCTCATGCAGCAGAAAGGAAAACGTGTTTTCAATGGTCAGTGGGGAAATACTGAAGGCTACAAATACTGGGAAGACAATGACCACTAGAAACAAATAGAAAAAGAAATCTGTCTTAATTCATTTTGTTCACTTTCATATTGCTAAACATATAATCCAAATTCAAGCAAAATACTTACAGAAGGAAAGGTACTGACCAAAACGATTTAATTTTTTGCCAGTGTCGATTGTGCTTTTACTTTATTACTCGCTACAGATCCCAAATAATGTTCATGAAAATGACCTTAACACCACTAATCGGTTAAATATCAAACCAAATAACCTTTTGCTGGAGGATTTCTTTAATTTAAGCATTAATTGGCACACATACGTCTAAAATGGATAGTGTCAGTATTTCCTAGAATTTGTTAATGGCCATGTGGCAGAGGAAATTGTAAGACTACCCACTACAGGGTCTAATTTCCTTGGCCTGTTCCTTACCAAGCTAGTCCCCACAAGTACCCTACCCACATCTCATTATACTTGGTTAAATCAGACTCCACCACCAAATAAGGCTGTATTTAGGGACTTCACTACAACAAAATTACTTCAGTTGTAGAAGACCTATGCAACATTCTCAACAATCCTCTGCAAATGGGCACAACTAACATGGTTGTGTCATTCACCTTTGACTTTTACCAGCACCTAAACAGCTGCATAGAAAAGTCAGCAGCAGTCCACCCTAAATATAACAGTAAATTCAAGAATGAACCTCTCGAGTGGAACTCCTGTGTTAATAAACTGCATAACTAAAGAAGAAAAAGGATGAAAAGTTGTATGAAATCCCTATCCGCTTAACTCAGAACCACACTGAAACATGCCAGCAAGGAACTTAAGAGTACTTAACTCAGAACCACACTGAAACATGCCAGCAAGGAACTTCAGAGTATTTAACTCAGAACCACACTGAAACATGCCAGCAAAGAACCACACTGAAACATGCAAGCAAGGAACTTAATAGTAATTAACTCAGAACCACACTGAAACATGCCAGCAAGGAACTTAATAGTAATTAACTCACAACCACACTGAAACATGCCAGCAAGGAACTTAATAGTAATTAACTCAGAATCACACTGAAACATGCCAGCAAGGAACTTCAGAGTACTTAACTCAGAACCACACTGAAACATGCCAGCAAGGAACTTGAGTACTTAACTCAGAACCACACTGAAACATGCCAGCAAGAAACTTAATAGTAATTAACTCAGAACCACACTGAAACATGCCAGCAAGGAACTTAATAGTAATTAACTCAGAACCACACTGAAACATGCCAGCAAGAAACTTAATAGTAATTAACTCAGAACCACACTGAAACATGCCAGCAAGGAACTTCAGAGTACTTAACTCAGAACCACACTGAAACATGCCAGCAAGGAACTTGAGTACTTAACTCAGAACCACACTGAAACATGCCAGCAAGGAACTTCAGAGTACTTAATTCAGAACCACTCTGAAACATGCCAGCAAGGAACTTGAGAACTTAACTCAGAACCACACTGAAACATGCCAGCAAGGAACTTCAGAGTATTTAACTCAGAACCACACTGAAACATGCCAGCAAAGAACCACACTGAAACATGCCAGCAAGGAACTTAATAGTAATTAACTCAGAACCACACTGAAACATGCCAGCAAGGAACTTAATAGTAATTAACTCAGAACCACACTGAAACATGCCAGCAAGGAACTTAATAGTAATTAACTCAGAACCACACTGAAACATGCCAGCAAGAAGCTTAATAGTAATTAACTCAGAACCACACTGAAACATGCCAGCAAGGAACTTCAGAGTACTTAACTCAGAACCACAATGAAACATGCCAGCAAGGAACTTAAGAGTACTTAACTCAAAACCACACTGAAACATGCCAGCAAGGAACTTAATAGTACTTAACTCAGAACCACACTGAAACATGCCAGCAAGGAACTTAATAGTACTTAACTCAGAACCACACTGAAACATGCCAGCAAGAAACTTAAGAGTACTTAACTCAGAACTACACTGAAACATGCCAGCAAGGAACTTAAGAGTAGTTAACTCACAACCACATTGAAACATGCCACCAAGGAACTTTTGTACTTAACTCAGAACCACACTGAAACATGCCAACAAGGAAATTAAGAGTACTTAACTCAGAACCATACTGAAACATCCCAGCAAGGAACTTAAGAGTAGTTAACTCAGAACCACACTGAAACATGCCAGCAAGGAACTTAATAGCAATTAACTCAGAACCACACTGAAACATGCCAGCAAGGAACTTGAGTACTTAACTCAGAACCACACTGAAACATGCCAGCAAGAAACTTAATAATAATTAACTCAGAACCACACTGAAACATGCCAGCAAGGAACTTAATAGTAATTAACTCAGAACCACACTGAAACATGCCAGCAAGAAACTTAATAGTAATTAACTCAGAACCACACTGAAACATGCCAGCAAGGAACTTCAGAGTACTTAAGTCAGAACCACTCTGAAACATGCCAGCAAGGAACTTGAGAACTTAACTCAGAACCACACTGAAACATGCCAGCAAGGAACTTCAGAGTATTTAACTCAGAACCACACTGAAACATGCCAGCAAAGAACCACACTGAAACATGCCAGCAAGGAACTTAATAGTAATTAACTCAGAACCACACTGAAACATGCCAGCAAGAAGCTTAATAGTAATTAACTCAGAACCACACTGAAACATGCCAGCAAGGAACTTCAGAGTACTTAACTCAGAACCACACTGAAACATGCCAGCAAGGAACTTGAGTACTTAACTCAGAACCACACTGAAACATGCCAGCAAGGAACTTAAGAGTACTTAACTCAAAACCACACTGAAACATGCCAGCAAGGAACTTAATAGTACTTAACTCAGAACCACACTGAAACATGCCAGCAAGGAACTTAATAGTACTTAACTCAGAACCACACTGAAACATGCCAGCAAGAAACTTAAGAGTACTTAACTCAGAACTACACTGAAACATGCCAGCAAGGAACTTAAGAGTAGTTAACTCACAACCACATTGAAACATGCCAGCAAGGAACTTTTGTACTTAACTCAGAACCACACTGAAACATGCCAACAAGGAAATTAAGAGTACTTAACTCAGAACCATACTGAAACATCCCAGCAAGGAACTTAAGAGTAGTTAACTCAGAACCACACTGAAACATGCCAGCAAGGAACTTAATAGCAATTAACTCAGAACCACACTGAAACATGTCAGCAAGGAACTTGAGTACTTAACTCAGAACCACACTGAAACATGCCAGCAAGGAACTTCAGAGTACTTAACTCAGAACCACACTGAAACATGCCAGCAAGGAACTTGAGTACTTAACTCAGAACCACACTGAAACATGCCAGCAAGGAAAGTCTGAGTACTTAACTCAGAACCACACTGAAACATGCCAGCAAAGAACCACACTGAAACATGCCAGCAAGGAACTTCAGAGTACTTAACTCAGAACCACACTGAAACCTGCCAGCAAGGAACTTCAGAGTACTTAACTCAGAACCACACTGAAACATGCCAGCAAGGAACTTGAGTACTTAACTCAGAACCACACTGAAACATGCCAGCAAGGAACTTCAGAGTACTTAACTCAGAACCACACTGAACCATGCCAGCAAGGAACTTCAGAGTACTTAACTCAGAACCACACTGAAACATGCCAGCAAGGAACTTAATAGTAATTAACTCAGAACCACACTGAAACATGCCAGCAAGGAACTTAATAGTAATTAACTCAGAACCACACTGAAACATGCCAGCAAGGAACTTCAGAGTACTTAACTCAGAACCACACTGAAACATGCCAGCAAGGAACTTGAGTACTTAACTCAGAACCACACTGAAACATGCCAGCAAGAAACTTAATAGTAATTAACTCAGAACCACACTGAAACATGCCAGCAAGGAACTTAATAGTAATTAACTCAGAACCACACTGAAACATGCCAGCAAGAAACTTAATTGTAATTAACTCAGAACCACACTGAAACATGCCAGCAAGGAACTTCAGAGTACTTAACTCAGAACCACACTGAAACATGCCAGCAAGGAACTTGAGTACTTAACTCAGAACCACACTGAAACATGCCAGCAAGAAACTTAATAGTAATTAACTCAGAACCACACTGAAACATGCCAGCAAGGAACTTAATAGTAATTAACTCAGAACCACACTGAAACATGCCAGCAAGGAACTTCAGAGTAGTTAACTCAGAACCACACTGAAACATGCCAGCAAGAAACTTAATAGTAATTAACTCAGAACCACACTGAAACATGCCAGCAAGGAACTTGAGTACTTAACTCAGAACCACACTGAAAAATGCCAGCAAGGAACTTAAGAGTACTTAACTCAGAACCACACTGAAACATGCCAGCAAGGAACTTGAGAACTTAACTCAGAACCACTCTGAAACATGCCAGCAAGAAACTTAATAGTAATTAACTCAGAACCACACTGAAACATGCCAGCAAGGAACTTCAGAGTACTTAACTCAGAACCACACTGAAACATGCCAGCAAGGAAATTAAGAGTACTTAACTCAGAACCACACTGAAACATGCCAGCAAGAAACGTAATAGTAATTAACTCAGAACCACACTGAAACATGCCAGCAAGGAACTTGAGTACTTAACTCAGAACCACACTGAAACATGCCAGCAAGGAACTTAAGAGTACTTAACTCAGAACCACACTGAAACATGCCAGCAAGGAACTTAAGAGTACTTAACTCAGAACCACACTGAAACATGCCAGCAAGAAACTTAAGAGTACTATTAGGAAACTTAAAGGAGAGTTTGAGCTTAAGGTCACTATAAATATCAAAGGAAACTAAAAGTCCTCAGTCATGTCATCTCTAATGATATCACATATTCTAATCCCTGTATTAGCATAAACATGTAGTGCTAACGTTACCCTACCTACCCTCATTGCTGCCTCTAGTATTCCTGAAAATTCAGTTTCCCATGAAATCGCCTAGAACAACTCTTAAAATCCCCATCAAAGAGTAAATATAATTCTTCCATGGGACCAGACAACATGTCATTCTACATTCTCATCAGTAATAAGTATGTACTTTCTAAAACTCAGCTTTTACTGCTCACCCTTAGCCTACCCGCGGGTTTGTGCATGATGCCTGAACAACAGCCACTGTGACCCCCCCCTCACAAGGGTTGCCCCTAAACAGATCCAAGCAATTATAGGTCCATCAGACTCACTAGCCTTCTGTGCAAAGCCATTGAATGCATTACAGCAAAACTCATTTCTATAGACATTAGCAAATTAACTGATTAAGATCCCAATCCATTCAGTTTTGTGAAAGGCGGGTCATGTCTCCTGTACCTAGTAAACTTCTTTAGTAATGTTAGAGAGGCTGTGACTAATGGCCATTCAGTGGTCAGTCAGTGCATACTTCTTATCTTCATTTGACCAGGGTTTTTGACACTATTCCCCACGCTGGTCTTGTTAAAAGAACATACAAGAGTTAATGCAAACTTTGTTTTATCCACTAAATTACAGCGGATCCCAAGTTGTGAATGTTGTTGGTACTCTCTCTAAATATCAAATTATAACCAGTTAGGTGCCACAGGGATCAATGCTGGGTCTTCCCTTGTTTGACATTAATTTTCAGTCTAACATCCCAGAAGTGTGGATGATCAAGTTTGTTGACCACTGCAAGTTGGGCACTGTTATCTAGTCATCTGCCGATAATAAATAGTCCATCAAGGGCTGGAATATGCACATATCCGCTCTAGGGAAAATGATCTCAAGTTAAATACAGAATTTTGGCATTTAAAAAAAAAGCTATTTCTGCCCTGTGTGTTACAAATACTACTTGTCTTCAAACAAACACCGTCATAAGAGATATGGGTACATAAGTCGGCATCTCTCTCTCTCTCTCTCTGTCTTTCTCCTTCAATCACATTGTTTCCACGATAGTCAAGAAGTTCTTTTGTTTGGCTGCGATAATTTCTAATTGGAATGTCCTCAAGATCCAAATAAATCTTCCTATTACTGTACTCTTCCCTTAACAGACCCTTCATTGACTACAATGACCCCTTTCATAGGTTCATATGTGTGTACTAGGCTAATGGCCCTGGAGCCATTACAAGCCTAGCCCATAGAAGTGCCCTGGCATCGTGCCACCCGACATTAGTTCCCAGTACCTCTATCAAGTAAAGCCACTGGAGTGATCCCCAGGGTGAACTTTCTATTTCCCAGCCACTCATCAAGATTTCTCTTAAAGAGGGCCAGTGAGGTTCTCTGATTGACATGTATGGAAGTCTATTCCAGAGCATGGGCAGTCTCTGGGTTATGAGCCTGTCCCTCCATCATGTTCTGTTGATTGTGGTAATGAGGTTGAGGTCTCTGGAGCGTGTGGCATGGAAGGATTGGTATTTCTTTAGATGTAGCATTTCTAACAGAGCTACGTAAGTCAAGCAGAGATCGCCTCTTAGTAGACAATATGAGACAGACAATAGCTGGTGTTGTTTGAGTCTGTCCATGTGCGACATGTGTTTAAGGCCTAGGATCCTCTTTGTGAGGTACTTTTGTGGCCTTTCTATCTGTTGCATGTGTCTAGGGAGGTACATGCCAAATGGGGCATTGTACTCGATGACTGGCCTAATGAGGGAAGAGCAGAGAGAGATGATGACCTCTTTCTTCCTGGATGCAAAATCCTTGGTAATGAGATGTGCCACATAGGACTTTCTGACCACAGTGGCAATGTGGTGGTCAAAGGACAGGCTGCTGTCAACCTGTGTCCCCAGATCTCTTATAACCCCTTCATTGTTCAGTGGGCTCCCATCAATGTGGTAATTAGTGGGAACTGAGTTTTTCCAAAAGGGGCTGATGACGCATTTTTTTGACATTGAGGTTAAGGCCGTGGTTTCTACACCAGTCATTGGTCTCAGTGAGGCCTTTCTGTAGGATGTCTGCATCACTTGGGGAGTTAATAATGGCTCCCAGCTTGCAGTTGTCTGCAAACTTGGTCAGCCAGAGTCCCTCTGTGTTGGTCTGGACTTCTGAGAAATAGATGCCAAACAGGAGATGACCCAGGAGCGATCCCTGTGGGACTCCACTCGTGACTGGTCGGCAGTCTGACCTGGAGTCCGCTACTTTCACACTGTGGGTTCCTCAATCTGTGATCCAATCTGCAACCCACCTAGTGATATAGGGGTTGATGCCTAGTTTGGTGAGTTTATCAATAATTCCTCAGTGGGGAATGGTATTAAAGGCCTTGGCCAGATCGAGGTAGGTTGTATGAACTGCCTTGCCCTCATCCACAACTCCGGTGACTGAATCAAAAAAGTCAACCAGGTTGAGCAGGCATGATCTACCTTTCACAAAACCAAATTGTGTGGGATCTAGAGTTTGGAGATTCCCTATATCCTTGTTAATTGGGTCCATGATGATGCACTTCATAGCCTTACATATCAGACTCGTCAAGCTAATGGGGCGATAATTCCCAGGGTCTATAGTCAGTCCCCCTTTATAGACAGGGATGACTGTAGTAGTGTGCCATTCAGTAGGGACAAAGCCTGAGGTAAGGCTGTGATTAAATAGGGCACACAGATGTAGTGTCAGTTCACTTCGTAGTTCATGTAGAACACATCCAGGGATATTATCGGGTCCCATGGAAGCTGTATTTTTGGCCTTGGACAATGCAGCTTTAACCCGTGCTGCAGTAATGTGGGGTGCCTGGCATTCCTTCAGTATTATGATTGGTCCTTTACAGGGGGGGAGAGGGGTAAAGTTGGCACTGAATCTGTCGGCCAGTATGTTGGCAATATCTGTTGGCTCAGTATAGGAGGTACCACTGTGCAGAGCTCAAAGCAAACCTGAGTATTGCTGTGGAGATTTTTGATATAACTATAGATGGCTTTTTGGTTGTTTTTAGTGTCTGCTGCAATTCTGCCTTCATACCTGGCTTTAGAGGTTTTGATGAGGGATCTCAACTTTTTGTTGAGGCTAATAAGGGAGTTTTTTCCAGTCTTGGGACTTCACCTTTTTCTGCAACAGTTCCTTCCTTCTCTTGTAGCATTTATTAATGGCAGGGGACCACCAGACTGGCTTCCTTTTTTGGAGGAGAGCATCTTGGTTCTGTTGGGTATGGCTAGTTCCATGCATTTATGTATGTATTCGTACAGTGCATTGGTGTATGATTTGGCAGTCATGCACCTATTTTCCATTGACATGGGTGTCATATTATACATTTCTGTGTATAAATTGAAGCATATTACTCATCTAGATAGACCCCAATGATACCTTCATCAACAAAAATAAAGGCAACTACCAAATATTTTAGCATACCTCTCTTTATATTCAGTAGTTTATAGGCTTCTCTGGGATGACCTGTGTCTCACCTTTCAAGCCATGAAAGACCCAGTCCTGTTTGACCTGTTTCTTTGCAAAATCAGTGGTTCTGCAAATACCTGCACTAGAGTCCTAAATCTTTACCATCAAATAAGCCAGACACATTGGAGATATGGACTTCTAACTCAAAGTATTTTCAGCCAGTGGAATAACTTACCACAACAAGTCAAACAAAGTATCATTTTGATTACCTTTAAGGCTGGTGTATGATGACTGGATGGGTAGACACATATTTACCCCAGGATTGTCATGTCCAGCCTGCTTGACTTGGGAAGTGAGTACTATTAAGTGCTTGAAAAGGAAGACACATACTTTTAAGTATGTCCACTTAGAACTGGGCATTGCTTGTCATTTTATGGTCCTCATGATCATGTGACTGTATTGTTCCTATGTTTCTGTGTTCTCTGATGGTCAAGTTTGACCACTGAGGAATAACTACAGGTGTGATGTATATTGCTGTCATATTTGTGAGAATTTGGTCAAGACAGTTTGGGCTCCAGTAGGGGAAGACACTAACTGTTGAATGGAGTTTGCAATAATGTTATCTAGGAACCATTTTAAATACTTATTTTTCAGTGGTGTTTGTTTGCAAATTAAAGGAGGAATAGTTGAAATCACTAAGATGATCATGTTTAGCTCTGTGGTTAGAAATTTTAATTTGTTAAGGTAGCATTTATAGGCTACTGGGAAGGATAAAGTCCTGTAGTTGGCCATGATATGAAAGGTGGCAGCACTTGAAGCTACCAATATATGCATGAGTTTTAGGTCATTATGTAACTGTAGTAGGTCTGAGTTGATAGGATTACAAATAAAAACTGATACACCCCTACCAGCGGTAGGTCTAGCCTCATCTGAAGGAAGAGAGTGTTATCACGGTGTTGAAAGTTTGTCATTGTGACTGCATAGATGCCTGTATTTTCAAGGGTTAGAAGGGTCTCAAGTGTGGCTATCTTGTTGTTTAGGCTTGTAGCACTGAGCAATGTGATGCTGGGCTAAGTCTGATTTGAATTTACAAGGCTAACAGATGTAAAAGACAAATTTTGCTTAAGAAAGACAATATAGAGACAGTAAATCATTTTGACAATGTGCAGAAGCTATGTGCAGAGAGCTGCAGACCATCCCTGGTAAAGCAGGTAGGGCTATGAAGTATTTTCCCTCAAGCTGACACATGCATTGGATCACATTGGCAATTGGAATGAACACCAATATCGGATGAAGTTGTTAAAGTCAAAAATATTTTTTATATTGTGGCATAATTTACAGAGAAGATCAACTCCCTTTATATATTTCAGGAGTGTGCATTGACCATGTCATATGCATACTTGGGGTGAAAGGTCTAAAGTGCACTAGTAATGTCATGAATTTGTGTACCTGAGAGATACCAGTCACTCTGTCCTTGCTGAGGAGTGAATGGCTGAAAAAACAGACTTACATATATTAAGTCCGAGATTGTCATTTGTTGGAATGAAATATTCCCTTTTCTCTGAGGTATGGAGATTTTGGAGTTAGTACATTTAAGTTCAGGGTGGGGGCTTGCTCCCAACATTGGAGAGTGCAGGAGGAGCTTGCCCCCTGTAAAAATAGAAGTTTAAATGAGAAAAGCGATATTCGAGATTCACTCTTCTCCTGCATTTTTGAGCCTTTTTTACTGTGTTGGCATTATGAGTGCCAAAATTTAAGAAGGGAACCGGTGTTGTATCATTGTAGTGCTGTGGGGGGGGGGGGTCCCTATTAAATTGCCTAACGTTTCAAAGTTTGAATATCATATGGTTGACACCATATGATCGAACTTTAAAAAGTTCAAAGGTGAAAAGCAATGGCTCCGTACGTGCAGAATGGGAAAATTTCCCTTTTCTGCACTGAAGTGCGGTCTCGGAGTTGGTATATTTAAGTAGAGGGGGTGTTTTTTTTTTTTTACTTTTTTTACGTTTTTATGCGGTGGTGGTGCTGCGGTAGTATTGTTGCCTCACAGGAAGACGCTGTCCGGTTCGATTCTCAGTTAGAGCATCTTCTGCCTGGAGATATGCACGGATGGGCGTACCTTCATTGAAGGTTGTGCATCAGGGCTGGTAACTTGGCACGTAAAAATCAACTACCAATCATTAGCGGACCGGAGTTCCGCTGTGGTGACCCCTAACCGGGAAAAAGCCGAAAGACACAATCAAATTATATATTCAAGATTTCAGGGCAGCCGCGGTGGTGCAGCAGTTAGCGTTGCCACCTCACAGCAAGAGGTTCTCTGGTTTAATCCTCATGTGGGTTGCCTTCTTTGCGGACTCTGCATGTCCTCCCTGTGGTTGCATGGGTTTCCTCCAGGTGCTTGGGTTTCCTCCCACATCTCAAAGTATGCTGTAGGTGGATTGGACGCGTGTGTGCATGTGTGTGTGTGCCTTCTGTGGAAAGTTGGGTACCGGGCTGGCAACTCAACACTTTAAAACCCCACTGCCAATCATGAGCGGACAGGTGATCTGCTGTGGTGACCCCTAACCGGGAAAAAACAAAAGAAGAAGAGGATTATATATTCGAGATTTCAAGTTTCAGTCATATGTTGTCGAACATATGAGGTTCGAAATTTTGAAGCTTCGAATATATAATAATGACCATGCTGTGGGTATATAATTTCTGACATCTATGTAACTAGAAATGTTTTACAGCCTACCACTGTTTTTAGAACCGCAAATAAGGATGGGTTCACCTTTGGGATTTAGCTTTTAGAAATTTTCAGTATTTTACGCTTCTCCTGCCATGAAACCATCTTATAAAAATATTACCTGTCATACATCATGCACAAGCTAAAGTAACATTTTAAAAACAGTCAAAATAATATTTGAAATTGCCACAGAAAATCATCTTGGCAACAAGGCATACACAGTGCTCTTTTTTCTTGTGATTTTACGCTATAGCACTAGTGTGTGTTTTTCCTACAACTTACCGAAACCATGACAGTAGTAAGCCAAAATTTAATTTGGCAAATATGACGCCAAAGTTTGGGATTCATTGATATTTTTATCATTAATATTAGTGTCTGAGTCTTTGTATGACATTAGCTGTAGTTATACTTTGAGCATGGACAAATGCCTGTGTCTATCTTTCTATCTATACATATATGAACACATTTTTCCTGCAAACCCTGCATGTACAAGTATTTGTTACTGTTCTCCTTATGACTTCTTGCTTTTATTTACAGGTTAAGACTAACAGAAATTGTTGTTAAGACATGATGCAGTTGCTATCTTTTTTGATTACATTTGCTTTCCTTGAATAAACACTAAGACTTTTAAAATTTAATGTGAACTCATACATATTTTAATAAACCACAGAAGGAAATCCCTGTATGAAAAATATTGCATTTTGAATATTTCAGACCAAAACTGCAAGCCTTATTCACAGTGTTATGCAGTGGAGACAAGGTTCACGTTCTCATAGAACCCTGAAATGCACATGCATATTTAAAATGAAAAAGATTGCATACATTATAAATTTTCTTCATATGACATTATAAAAAACATTTTGCAACTCTGAACATCAGCTAGAAACTATAATATGTGACGTTTGACATGTAATGTTGCATTGAGCCCTTAAGACAGGGAATGGCAGAACTACCCCAGAGTGGTTTAATATAACCTCGTTATGAAAACTAAGTATGATTCCGTTTTACATAGCAATGCAATGTGTTTCTTTTTTGTTTCCCTGAATCAAATACCACTTGACTGTTGGCATATGACATATTTGATTATATAATCATACACAATCTATGTTATAGACCTACGGCTGTACACTAGTTCATTAAGCAATGACTGATTATTTTATATTTTAATTCTGAAAATGTGTTTGGTCCCCTAACAGCTGGTCATCAACTGTTTCTTGTGCTCTTCCTCAGTTAATGAGTACCCAACACCAACCTTTCCCCCAGAACATGGTCTAATATTCTAGGTCAAAGACGAGACTGAAGCAACCCAGTGGTAAATCACCCTGGTGTTATGGGGAACTTTTTAAGCCCCTTCCCAAGATTGTGACATGGAATAATGTCAATCATGGAATCCTGTGAATGTCTACTGGTGCATCATTAATATTTTTGGTGCTTCTGTACATCCCTGCTCTTTACTAACCGAGGTGTTTCAACACAAACCACAGCACCTGTGTCTTCCCCTGAGGTAAGAGGGCTGACCGAATAACACTTATTTCCTGTCTCCCCAGCCAACTCTTGAGAAGTTGGCTCTAAGAAAACCTGGATTTCCTAGTCTACAGTGAAGGCTCCATCCCTCTGCTCCATACTGCCAGCTACTAATTACTTTAAACATTGTGTGAAAGTAATACAGAATAATGAAGACTGACTGAGTGCAAAGTCCTCAGCAACCTGTTACAATTTCCTGTAGAATGTTCAGACATCACTAAAGACCATTTACAGTTGTTCTCTGTAGTGCAGGTCCATTTTATATAGTGTTGTTATATGCTGACTGTGACACACTGAAAAGAACACAATAATATGGATAATGCATTAAAATACATTGGCTCATTATTATTAAGAAACTATTTTTTAATACTGTAGTAACACAGCATCTCATAGAGAGTAGATGAAGACTTGTATTTAAAGACTGTCTTAAAATTCATCTCACATGTTCTAGAATCTCATGTGATTTAGAAGAGCTTTTTCTTGAGTCGTTTATGTCAATTTAAACTTTACAAAGCACATGAAGATACCAATTAATGTGCAACTGTTGCAAGAAACAAAACCATCTGTCTGAAACTGTGGCACCATCTACATGTTCAGTTTAGTTGGTAACATGGCAGTTTAAGACATTAATGACAAAGACAAAAAATACTAAATGGTGCTTTTAGGCTTTTCACAAACTTTGAAAATCTTAAATTGTTCAAAACATTCAAAGTACACAAACAATTTTTGTTGTTGTTATTTTTGCCTAAGCACAGATTGTTTTAAAATGTGGATAGCAAACGAATCACATACGTAACTAATTTATTTTCTTACAATCAAGAAAAAAAAAAGCAAACAGGTGAACTGGAATCTTTGCATGAATTTTCCTACCTTTTGTTACCCTCAAGGGTAACTTAAAAGCAATATGTTGCTTATGCACACTTGGCAAATGTGACTTTAGTGGGAAATAATGTTTGCACATTCTATTTTAGGAGAGTAGCATAGATATAAAATAACAGAAGTATGTCAATGACATATGGTTAATGGATTCCATGTAACAGCAAAACAACACAGTCTCATAGCTATGAAACCTATCAGTGTACATTTAATGAATTAGCTTTAAATATCAGTAACAGACTGTTCCTAGGCTATCTAGTCTTAGGAAGAATGAACAATGCACTTAATTTACTTCATTTAGAATATGTTAATCACAGATTGTTATGTGACAAAAAAAAAAGATAATTAATATTAGGTAGGTATATGTGCATATCTTGCCTTTCTGTATAATGATGCTGATTTATATTTGCCTTTGACCTTAAGGAAACTTTTAAAGCCTGAGGGCAATAAAACACTGTGGTGTTAAGTTCAGTCAAGTTGGGCAGATTCCTGCATCATAATGCTGGTGTATTTGTTTATGTCCATTATATCAAGAGTAATTTCTTCAAGCAGGGCAACTTTTTGAAATTGCTCCTGGGTTTTACTACAAGTGCTCACATGCGACACACAAACTCAGTGGCACTTGCATGACCCTATGGAATTACTTACATCTTCCAACACATCAACCCTAATAAACTGCATATGTCTCCTAACCCTAGAGCCCTAACTCTAACAATAAAACTATCACTGGATCCCTGACTGTAACCTGAATCCTCACTCCCTAACCCTAAAATATCCTGTCTACTCACTAAACCTAAATTCCATGAGAATCCCTTAATTTTGAAACTCCACTCCTACTTCCATAAACCTAAATTCTCATCCCACTCCTTAAAGCTTAAATTTCCCTCATAATTATTGCCAAAAAACTACTCCCAACCTGTGGTTGCCACACATAACTGACACAAACCTGAATATGTGTCTGGGCAAGGTGTGGCAACTTCACTTATTGCATATGTCTGCCCCACCTTCCCTGAACACATATTAAAGATTGGCAGGCATCCAGTGGTAGATGCAAGATACTCAAGTTCCTGACTGTGAGACTGTGGTCTCCTAGCAACTTGGAATTTGGAGTTTGTAATAGTTCTATTGTCCCCTTCAAAAAGATATAGCCCAGGGCTTTTTTGTGGAGGGGTGCTGCAAGCCTCACCCTCTAATCCCCCTTCCTTAAGTATACCAAATCCATGACTGCATGACTTTGAAGAAAGGAAGTAATTCTGGTCAGCAGTTATACTTGAAGAAACTGTTGTCAGTATACTGGTCTGCTACCAAACTATTCCATGCCCACCACAGTCAGCAACTGATATGCATGCAGCTCTGTTAAAAAAAAAAAACAACAACAGAAATAACTGAATGAGCTAAAAGTGTTGTTGCACTACCAAAAGAGAAAACATTCTTCAGTTTTTTAAACATTAGTACAACTACATGTTTACGGGGTGAAAAGTCATAAAAAATAATGGTCTTCTTAAAAGTGCATGTGTGTTTATCTAACCACATATAAGCACCCACACACTGATGAGTGATTGTGTGTGTGTGTGTGTCAAAGTACACAAAAGTGTGAAAAAACATATTATACCATGATCCGCGTGCCCATTTTTTTAACTGATCTAAAGGTTCTGTAGTTGGTTTTATAGTGGCGAGGGGACAGCTTTAAACAAGCAGCGGAGGATCTCCTCGTGCTTATTTTGAACTGTCTCGCGATCTCAGGTTCATGTTTTACATATGCACACAAAGTTTTAAAGTGAGACACGGAGATGTCCGTTGTTTATTTTGTCCGTTGCTTATTTAAAAACTGTCTCTATTATAAACACGCATAAAAAAAAGAAAAAAAAATCAGGATCTTGCTTTGTTTTTTGCTTTCCAACTCTGATGTACGCGCAGGCGCCAAGAGTACACATCAGAACTGCCGATGCCAGACATCTGCTGCTTAAATAATGTCGTAATAATAATAACCCACTTCTGGGTGGTGGTAATAATAATTTTACGCGGTTGTGGCTCGCCACCAAACCATGCCAACGGGGTAATTTAGCACACACACACTATATTAATATGCATTTCATAACCTAATATAATATACATATATATATATATATATATATATATATATATATATATGTATATATATATATATATATATATATATATATATATATATCAAGAGAGAGAGAGAGAAGTGTCATATACATAAGACACTTCTGCAACACATCAGCACTGAGTCATTGGGGTGCCTGAGTATCCTAACAGTTTAAATGGAATGGTATGTCTTCTCTATAGGCAGTATTCTACATGAAAAAAAAATAACTTTATAAGTGATATGGTTTAGAATTTATGAGTAATCTGCTATACTTCAGTACAGAAAATGAAAACTATGGAACATAGATGCTCCTAAAATGTGTAATAAACTTAGATACAAAATAAATATGCTACTTTCAGACCTGTAGCTTACAAATGTTTTGTGATATTTTATCAGTAAAATGATTTTAAAAATGTGTCAAAATGCAACTTTTTTGTTATAAAATTTTCATCCATTTTGTAAACAAAAGATATGAACCTATGTCACGAGTGATTGTCATTTGGTAAGGAATTTCAAGGATCTATCACTTTCTGTACTATTAATGAGGTATTCATATTTAAATAATGGGAAATGTAAAATAATGTGACTGGTTACAAGTGACAGAATTCAAACAGAAAATTGAGAAAACTTTCATTTAAAAAAGTAGAAACATTTTCCATAAAATATGAAAAAAACCCTACAGATTTCAATGAACAACCCTTCAGCTACCTAATATTTACATTACATGCTACTGCATGATTAGTGATATGCATTACAGAAATATGCTGCTACGCATACATATGTTCTTTTGTTGTTTTTTTTTAACATACAGCACACTGAGATTTACACAGTACATCTTCAAGGCATCTAAGCATCAGTATTAAGCAGTGTAACATTTACATATTAGGTACTCCTGCAGGTCTGTTGGCATAAAGAGATGAAGCCCTGACTACAATCCCGGTGACATGAAATCATCTAGCTAGCAATTCAGACAGCTCCTGGAGTTGGTGGAAGGAAGGAGAGGATTAAAGAGGCTTATCTTATTCTCTTTTCAGGAACAAAGTAGAGGGTGTGCTTTGAGGGCACAGTGGTTGCAGATGAATCTCCAGTGTAGACCAGGATCACATGGATGTACGTGTCTACAAGAGTGACAGGGCATAACAAAAGTCCACTGCATGCCAACCCCTTAGATGCTAATGAACATGTACAGCGGGATGGCAGAAAACCCAGTTCTTCTGTAAGGACAATGGTCCCATTCCCAGCTCACCTGATCTTTACTCATAGGGTCCACAGGGAATAAATGGATCTGTAGGGGTAGCTGATGAGGAGGCAGCTAGGGGTCTTCAGAGAAATGAAGCAAGAAAATGTAGCTTCTCTTTACTTAGTTCATCTTGGACAAATTAAAGTGGTATTCATCTAATGTTATGTTACTTGTACAACTGCACTACATCCTTATGATCATTGTTGTGGTATTGCTAACCACTGGGCAGAGTACTAAAGCTAGTTACTTGTTGAGGGGGAGGAGAAATAAGGAATAGAGCTGGAGTCTAAGATAGCTTGTAAGACTGACCTAGCAAATCCAGCTCTACCCCTAGAAATGACATCAATTTTATAATCCTTGGTGAAAGTATGAACAGATGACCAAGTAGCAGCTTCAAAAATAGTTATGAAGTCTAGATCTTTGAATAAAGCACACAAAGAACAGTTCTATTTGAATGTGCTTTACCAAACCTGGAAGCTTCTTTCCATGAAAAGAGTAACAAAAGATAATGACAGAAGAGATCTAGTTCCAAATAGTTTGCTTGGAAACAGGAATACCCAATTTTATGTCCTGAAAAGAAATGAAAGCTGGTCTAGGTTTTGAATGGCCTTGGTTTTATCAAGGTATCTAAATAATGCAAAATGTTCTCACCCTTGTTTTGATAGGAGAGGAAAAGACTAAAGAGATTAATAGTGTGGTTCAAAGAACACCTTAGGCATAAAAGAAGAGGTAGTCCTGAGTGTAATCCTAGCTTTATGAAATACCAAAAGGTGAGGAGAGGCCATGAGATCCTACAGTTCAGAAATCCTTTTAGCAGAAGTAAGGACCAATAGCACAGCTGTTTCCCAGGTAGAAAATTTTAAAGCAGTGGAAGCAGGTTCAAATAGGGAAGAAGTAACTTTTCCAATATATATTTCAGGTCCCAAGGGGGGGGGGGTGTTCTAGGGTGTCTGAGGAGAAGGATGCCTTTTAAAAACTGTTTGACCTCAAAACATGAAGACAAAGCTGTGTTAATGGGAAGGCAGGCGGCAAAAATGACAGATGCACTTTTAAGGAAGAATATGGCAGCTCTAAGTTGAGTAGCACACAAATAAGACAGAGGATCATAGGACGTTACTAGGCCAATGGCCCTATGTCCCTTACAACCCTAGCCAGGTTCTACCCTTATTTCCATGAGTCTTAGGAATACCCACTTGATAAGGTTCTGATTTTTTTTTTTGTGGCACCAAACAGAAAATGTCTTCTTCTTGAAAACATAAGATTTTCTTGTAATAGATTTCCTAGCTTCCTTTAACACCTGTAGCACATCTGAAAATTGGTATTAGATTCAGAGTTCAGAGATGTGGATACATTATAGAGAGTCCTTTTGCTGTGTGAGCAAGTCCATCCTGTCAGGTAACTTGTGCTGACTGCTGTCGGTCAAATGAAAAAGAAGGAGGAAACAATGCAGCCTGGGCCCGAAGGAAGTCGTAGCAAGATTTTTTAGTTTGTTCTTTTTGATTTTTTCAGGGGAATCTTGGAAATTTGAAGAAGGGGAGGGAAAGGAAGACATAAGAATGTATTCCTTAAGCAAAATAGTCTGAGGTGCCTGTTCTGATATGAGGCAAAGAGATCTATATGGAGACACTGATGGACAATCTGTAGGAAGAGATCTTTGTTCCAATGTCCACTCATGAGGGTCTGCCTGGGATCAGCTCAAGCAATCTGCCACTGAATTGTTCTCTGATGGAATGTAGACCATTTGAAGAAACAGTTACTGCTGAGTGGCTGTATCCCAATCAGTCGTTGCCAATCTGCAGAGGTGGTAAGATAGTGTCCCATCTTGCTTGTTTATGTACCACATAACCATGGTGTTGTCGGTAAATATCTGAAGAGTGTCTGGAGACCAGAGATGATGCAGGGATTGCAAGACTAGAATAACTGCTTTCATTTCCCTGATAGTTATATGGTCCTTCCCGTCCTTCTTGGACTAAGCACCCTGGACAATTATATTCATGGAAGAAGCTTCCCAAGCCATGTCTGAAGCTTCAGTAAAGAGATCTTGGCAAGGTAGAGCAACTAGAAATAGCACCCCTGGATTGAATGATATTTGGGTGATCACCAGTGAAGCTCACACATTGATTTCAGTTACCACTGAGTCTTCCTCATGTGGAGTTTAGCCCAAGGAAGCATGAGAATAATGGGAGGCCATAAACACCTGGACTCTCAAGATCTCTCTCTTGGAGAGATTACATCTAAAAGAAGAAGGGAAGAAGTATTTCTTTAGAAAAGTCACCTTTTCCAGAGGAAGGAAGGTAGTCAGTGACAAAGCATTGAGCCTGCAAGTCAGAAACACCAGATCCTGGGAAAGACCCAGATGTGATTTTTTTATGTTTAGGATGAATCCCAGAAACAGAGAATCTGTTTATTGTAAAGTCAAGATCTAGAAGGAGCTTCTTTTTTTGTAGGAGTTTGAAGGAAAAAAAATTCCAAGTAAGGGAAAATTAGAATTTTCTGAAGTCTGCAGAAATCAATAACCAGAGCTAGGCACTTTGTGATAACTCTTGGTGCTGCAGAAAACCCAAAAAGTAAAGCACAGAATTGAAAATGAAATTCTGAAACAGAGAACCTTAAAGGAGTCCCATGGTCCATATGGATTGGAATATGCAAATATGCAGGTTTTATGCCCAAGGTAATGGAGAAGACTTGGAGCAGAATTATTGGAAGTAAAGACTTCAGAGACAGTAATTTGGATTATAGGACTTTTAGAAACAAATTGAGAAGGGACAAATCTAGAATGGGTCTCAATTTTTCCTCTTTTTTGGGGACCAGAAAATGTTTTGAATAGAAACCTGCTCTCTTATGATAAGAAACAACTCCTTCAAAAATGAGGGAATTAAATTAAGCTGACTTTAAGACACAGGACGTATGCTAGATCTGTGAGGAAGTAGCCACTTTTCAATGAAAGAAAGACCTCAGCAATCACTGGTGATTGATTCCCATGCTGGAAAGGTCAGGATAATTTTCTTTGACAGAAGGGTCAAAGGTAAAGTGGGTGGCAGAGGTGGTGGTCACAAGTAGGCTAGATTGTCAGGAAAATGGGAGTCGGACCCTATAAAACCCTGCTCAGGTTTATCCCAAAATCTCTTTTTTAATATAGTTTACCCTTTCAAGTGACCTTTTGGTTTTTATGAAGGAATGGGCCAGCTTCGGAATGATAGTTCCTTTGAAATTTAGGGACAGGAGAGAGAACAATATGCTTAAATTCCAGGAGTATCTTAGCTTTCTCCTGATCTTTTAAACCATGTCAGCAGCAGGACCAAAAAGAGAATTCCTATTCAGAGGAGCATCCAGGAGTTTAGATTTAATGTCCTCAGGAAACGATTAGAGCCTAAGCTGAGTAAACCTCCTCAGCACAGAAGCAGCAGCAACTGCTCTAGAGGATGCATCAGCTGTATCATAGCTGCATTTAATAAACTGTTTTGTAATCTTGAAGAACAGCATTGAGCAAAAAAACAACAGAAAACATGCTGTCAGAATCAGGCATATCAGATAAAAGTTTATTCAAGTTTACCAATAGAAATAAATATCTACTCATACAGTGTGTGTCTGATAAATTAGAGCATGAAAGACCGGAGTAGAAGAGGCGTAACATTTTTTCCATAACTATCAATAACCATAATATCCTTGTCATTATGGAGGGTACTGTAAGAGGGAAAGAGTTTAGAAGGCTTATCAGGTTCTAGGGAAATGACAACAGGGTAAGAGGAAGGATTCTTATGCAAAAAATGTATGGATGTCTGCTACTTTACAGAACCTAGCATGCATTTTGGGGGTCTGTATGGTGAATCTCATGATTCATTAAATCTGTGACAAAACTTTTGTGTAAAACCTCAAGTACTAGAGGAATGGCAGAGGGTTTAGAGACCCCCCAATGAACATCAAGTCATAGCACCTTTTATAAATATCTGACACCTGTTTGCCTTCCCATTGAAAATACTGTATCATCTCTTGTACTGTATTCCCAAAGGGAGTTCCTTTAAAGGGGAGTCAGGAGACACAGTATCCTCTTCCTCAGACTCACATCCTACAGAAGAATGAATCTGAGAAGTGTAAGCCAAGGAATTCCCACCCAAATCCAAGTAATCTTCTTCTGACAGAGAATCCCTCTGTCTCTTTGGAGAGGAAGTAGTTGAATGGGGGAGTGTAAGGAAATAATTAACGTGGCTTCAATGACACCAAAGCTTTGTATAGTCCCTGAGTGAATTCATATCACTCCTTTTGAGAAGCTCTGATGGATGCTGGAGGAGAAGGAGATGTAAGCTTTGTCTTCTGCTTTTTCTTAGATGGAGAAAAAGCTTTCAAATAATGATGAGACTCTGACCTTTGACATGCCTCAGTGAGGACCCCTGTATTTCCACTATGAAAAAAAATGTGAGGAATGCATTGGGTTCTTCTGAAATAATCAGCCTTTGTTCCCCCTTTGTGACTGAAGCAGCTTTCTGATTGGTCAGTGTGGAAGTGCTAAGGTGCCGTGCCATGTAGGCCTCCAATGGGGTCACAACAGGGAGAGCAGCAGAAGCATCTGTATGATCTGAGGACTCCTCAGGAGACACAGCAGAGATGTCTGGTTCTGACTAGACAGCCAAAACATCAGATTTAGACTTGTTTAGTTTCTTTTTTTGACTTATGCAAGATATCTGAGCAGGGAGGTTCAGTCTCTACTTTGACATTCATGAGCTCTTTGTGTCATTGATTTTCCAAGTAAATCTTGAAGACAAGTGGCTACTAAGGGTTTTAGATATGAAGTACTGGCAGAGCCATTTCTATCATCATGATTTGCTCCTAGGAAAAAAAGACATTTAGTGTGGCTACTCCTGTAAGACATCTGCCTCCTCAAATTACAGTTTCCCTTCTTAATTGACATGAAAATTATTAATATTGTGTCAAAAAATAATAATAATAAGTTTCACCTGTGGGATAATTATCTGCCCAAGGCAAGTGGAACTGGCAATGGGCGTACATCTGACAGACTAACGAAGAAATGTAGGTTCGGTGTTTGGGCTGCCGGCAAGAAAGTTCTAAGGTAATTCACACCCATATGTCCCTTATACATCTTGTAATCTTGTGGTGCTTTGGGTCATACACTGGACGTATGGCACAAGAGGATGAAGCCTAGGCTTTAATATCCTGGTTAATGCATGGCTATTCCTGGCAGGATATCCCCATCGGTAGTAATACTACAACAGTGATCATGGAAAGGACATCCCCTGATAATACAAATAAAATCCTTTTAAGATTAACTACTTGTGGCATGAAAAGCTTTCCAGCCATACAAAAAAAAACTTTGTGGTTATTGCCTCATCAAGGTGAGTGGGGACCATTCTCAACTCTTCTATCAGTTATAATTTATTACTCTGTCACGGAAACATCTTAAGGGTCATGTAATCAAGAATTTCAAAAGATTTTAGGCATGAGTGTAGCCAGAAAATGTTATTTTGTGCTCACTCTCTCTTACTGTAGTTCCCTCAACCAGTTTTGCCTTTAAGCTATATTTCTACAGATGTTGCCACCCATGTGCTTAAAAAGTACATAATTATCAGCTGTTGTTCCCCACAACTGTAGTAAAGTTTGTTTCTGGAATATTCTTATCTCTTTGCAAGTTATGGACAGAACTATGTGGGACACATTAGTTTATACAGCTGCAGAAATAATTTTTGACAAATATATCGTGTTCTAGTGACTAGTTAACCTTAAACCATGAAAATGTAAGAAATATGTAAATACTGTCTACCTTCAGAACATTCTGATAACCATGTCATGTTTTTGAGACTAAGTATCTTTAGATCATGAAAACTGTTAAGTAGAATGTGCATTGTGAGATTCTAACCTTAACTCTTAAGGGGCTAATGCAGCCCAGCCAAACTTTCCTTTTAAGCAAAAGCAATGAATAAATAAATACAATTTTAGTCTTAGAAAATCATAATTTGTCTAAGAGATATTTAGAAAAAAATGCACCCAGTTGAGTACAAAGAGTGTGCCTGACTACACAATTGATTCTGGAAGCATTGCAGCAGAAAAGCAGATTTGAAATGCATACGTCTGGAGCATTTATTCTTGGGCGTCTGCTGAACATTGACTTCTTTCCAAGTCGGACTTTCCCGATAAACAAATGTTAAATAAATAAATAAATGTCTTGATATGCTGATTTATCTCCACCCTCCATTATGTATACAGTGGGAGGAAGGAGGAGCAAGCTAATAGTAAGCTACAAACAGACAGAAACATGTTTTCTTAATATGAGAAGCAGTCTTTTGTCTTTCATCAGCATTTCATTCTTAGCAAAGCTCTGCGAAGGGCAAAGTTAAGTGATGAGCTTATTAAGAAAACATGGTAGATATTCATGAATTAGCATACTATCTTATGTTAATACTTATATGGTGCTGACACAGACAACTGACATAGAACAAAGAGAAACAGGGAAAGTGAGAGACACATCCACAGAACCTTGAGGACTGTCAGAAATAAAATCAGTGAGCATTGTAATAACAGGCTACAGGTTAAAGGGGAAACACTCAACAGTTATATCAATAAACCCAAGAGCTCGCTAAAAGGCTGTGAGTGGATAGCAAGTCAAATAACATTTACAGGTCAAGAAATACAGCTCTTATTATAAATGAATATATAGGACGACAGATTATGAGCCTGTCCTGGTGGAAATTACGTGTGAAGTCAGTAAATAATGACAATTGCTTCAAGGGCAACAATTGCTTGTATAAAAGTCTTCCAACAGTGGTCAGAGAAGGGGATGTTGAAGAGTTGCACAAAACAGTAACGATTTTTGAAAGTAGGAGGGCTAACATTGTAAGCTTGGATATCATGTGTCACTGTCCACAAACTAAGCAGAATAGTGAAGTATACAGCCACCTTGTGAATGTGAGAGTATCTGATGATGACCCATCCTCCCATTTATATGCTAGTAGCTTTTAAAAATAATGAATCCTAAGGGGACAGACCCTGAAGTTTAGTATATGGTGTGTCTGTCTGTGATATGCATATGGGGTTGAGTGAAAAAGTATGAGGACAAGTGTTTTGTAGTTGTTTTTATTCTTCAAAGCTAAAGAAATAACTGCATAAAACAATGTTCACTAAATGGTTTTGTGAAAACGTACAAATGGTACAAGGGATGACTGTAGTCAGGCATACAGATAATAGGCAAGAGGGGGCTGGAATTTATTGGAGAAAATTGGCAAAGCAACCAAGGTATTGGGAGCAAATAACTAGAAAGGGAAAGGTAATATAATGGGAAGAGGCCAAATATTTATTTGGACTGCAGGTCAGAGATTGCCTTCCATGTCAAGAACTGATATCAGAATACAGGCAAACGGAAAGAAATAAGGGGCTTCTAAATGAAACACTAGCACTAGTAGAGTTTTTAACAGAATCTAGAACAGAAGCTGCCTTTAAAAAGGAATAAATAGTAAAGCATATAAAATATTGCATGACAATTATAAGAATCAGTCAGAGGAGCTTAGAAAGGATTGGGAAGGGAGACTGGATAAGCAATTCACAAACAGACAATGGGGGGATATATGTACATCTCCCAAATATGGAAGATTTAGGATCTTTGCCTGGAAGTGTTTACATAGGTAGTTTTATACCCCAAGTAGGCTCCAAACAATTCTTCCTCAGGTGGATAGCAAAATATGGAGGTGTGATGGGCAAGGAGGTGGTAGCTGGGAACATATTTTTGGGAGTGTAATGCGTTGGCAGACTTTAGGGGTTCCCTGTGGACTACTCTGTTGGAGATGCTGGGTGAGTGGATTGGACTGACCGGGGAGATGACCTTTATGAGTTATGCTACAGAATTGGAATTGCCTAGACATAGTGAAGCCTTGCTGAGTCTAAATATGGTGGCTGCCAAAAAAACACTTACTAGAAAATGGAAATCAAAGTCTAGACCAACTTTACTAGAAGTAGCAAATACAGTAACAGAGAGAAAACAACTGGAATTGGGATCTTTAGAAAAGGGAAGAAGCAAACTACATAGGAAAAAATGGGAATTGTGGGCACAATATATGCAGAGTAGGAATGAGGCTTAATAGGCAGGATTTGAGTAAGCCATATAATGCTTAACTGACAATAACTGGATAGTTTATAAGTGATGTATAATGTTTGCAACTACAGTTGTTTCAATGGTGTCTGTGATGTAAACTCTTTGCAACTAAAGAGGTATCATTTTGTATGGTTTAATTTATATAAATGTAAGATTGCCTTTGTCATATGTGAAAATTTAATAAAAATATTTGGGGAAAAAGACATAGTAGCGGTACATGCAGTGGTGAAGGACTTGAGATGTAAAAACCTGAAGGACGTACATATATTTATGTGGAAAGATGGACAGCAAGACATCTAAAAGACAGGACCCACACAGTGCAAGTGTTTTTTCATCAGCAAGAATGAAAGTGACCAGATGTGTCTCTCAGGCTTGGTACTGGTACCTTTCCTTTGTGGCACTTGCTTCTCAGATCTCAAAACAGAGATCCAAGATCTCTGGCTAGCAAAGTCTACAGATGACCGCAAACTGTGTGTGTGTGTGTTGCTAAGTCATCCTCTGTCACTGAAATCCTCCAGAATTAACTCTCCTTATTAAACTCTTAGTGTACTAAAATGGGCTCAAACTAAATGCTAAAACCTGTAGTGTAATCACTTTTGGTAGACAAACTCTCCTCTAATCATACTATATAGAAGACAACACACCATTGCAACATGAAAATGTAGTCACGGACCAAGGAACTTGGGTTGCTAACTATTTGCCTTTTGATCAGTGTCTGATAATAGTCAGGAAATCCTTTTATTCAACACATCTAATTGCCACAGGAATATCATCACAGTCTAATGAGGTAATCACTCCCTCACCATTGACCAGGCCAATTACTGAGTGTAACACCCCCTTCAAGATGTCTCTCACTATACATATCAAACAATTAGAAAATCGCAGAGGTTCTTAACTAAAAAAAAAAAAAAAAAATCACAGGCCTAAAGTCCCTGAGCTATCAAGAGAGAATGAATTCTCTGTCCCTTTACTTAGTGTCATCTAGACTTTTGAGAGGAGACCCATGTCTCATTCACCGCTCCATTACAGACCCAGTTGTCCTAGACCTTCAGTAACTCTGCAAGTCCAATATCTGCACCAATACTAGAACCAAGGACCTAAATATTCATCAACAGACAAGACACAGTGGAGGAAGAGGTTTATAACCCAGCACCTTAGAAACCTCTGGAATAAGCTTCCTGCACATGTTAAACAGTGGGACTCACTTCTTTCTTTAAGGATAACCCTGATGAATGGATGAGTATCCACACATTTACTCTGGGATTCACTGTTATGGCCATCTTTGGGGAAAAGAGCTGTGACCTCAGGGTGGTACTGGTATGGTATAAATGGTCACAAGAATCCATAGCCTTGGAATATCTATAACTACATGAATATAGGGAATGGATCCACCCATGAAAGTTTGCTCACCTCTTCCTTTGCATATTCCACACAGGGTAGCATGTAAGTTTTTTTTTCCAGAACTTGGCTCCAAGACAATACCTTGCCCGAGGCATTAATTGTTCTGGAATCTGGCCTTTGCTATAAAGCCACATCTTTCTCAGAGCATGTGTAGTCTCATATCTGAAATAAACAGGATACAGCATGCATGTGCACATATGTAGGGTACAGAGAGGTTTGTCCTCCATATGAAAACACTTGTAGATGGGTATTCAGTGTTATTTCTTATTTAGTGTGACTTCAAATAAATTCTTTCTATGTTTTGTGCTTCAACACACAGCCAGCTATAAGACTATCCTAAAACCTGAAGACAAAAATGGCTTAAAGGTAACCATGCTTACTCTAATTCCAGTATTTCAAGGCAGCAGGAAAAGCACATTGATCTCCTCTTTAATGGTTAAATCATGTTTGTGGAAAATTCAGTTTTCCCAAGCTGGAGTCTCCTCACACAGATGCAAAGTTTAGGGTGTATGTGTGGTATTACTGGGGAAGTAACAATGAAAGTGACGTTTGAATGACTAGGAACAAAATACTAAGTGGGGAGTATGCTTTAGCGGTCTGGATGTTTTGTGTGTTGCATGTAAGTGGTGATGAGAAACTTCATTAAGGTTAGGAAGGGCAGGGAAAGAGCTTTCTTTTTGTTGACTGAGAATGTGTGAAATTAAAGTGCTGTTTGAATTAAGTAAGAAAACAAAGTACTTTGTGTGTACGTGCTTGGGTGGGTTCACTAGTTTCCTCTGGCTATAACACTGTGATCTTGGCACTAATAAGTACAAGAGGTGGAAGAGTCAACTGCAAAACTTGTCTGTGCACTTTTCATATTGATGGAGTCTGAATTAAAAATTCTTTGTGTCAAAAACAACGCTTTGCCCCCTCCAGTCCTGTCCTGCCGTAGGCTGCTAGATCAGTTAGCAGTTTCCTTCAATATATTTCCTAACCTGAAGACTCCCATCATTTCTATGTCACACCAGGCTCCAGACAAAGGAAAGAGTCTCCAGAGATCCTCCACTGGTCTCTTTACTATCTCGGCCTGTGCTAGAACTGCCCAAAAAACTTTGCCTTCAATATATTTCCTAATCTGAAGACTCCCATAATTCCTACGTCATACCAGGCTCCAGACAAAGGAAAGAGCCTCCAGAGATCCTCCACTGGTCTCTTTACTATCTCAGCCTGTGCTAGAACTACCCAAAAAATTTTGTCTTCAATATATTTCCAAACCTGAAGACTCCCATCATTTCTACATCATACCAGGCTCCACACAAAGGAAAGTGCCTCCAAACAGAGATCCTACACTGGTCTCTTTACTATCTTGGCCTGTACTAGAACTGCCCAAAAAATTTTGTCTTCAATATATTTCCAAACCTGAAGACTCCCATCATTTCTACGTCATACCAGGCTCCAGACAAAGGAAAGAGCCTCCAAACAGAAATCCTCTACTAGTTTTTTTACTATCTCGGCCTGTGCTAGAACTGCCCAAAAAATGTATGTTATCTAATGGGAATGTTATTGCTACCTATTACTATTGATATAACCCTGCGTATGATAGCTTGCAGCCTACTGCGGATTCCTAATGCCCCCCTTTTTTTCAACCTTCCCTGCTACTCTAAGTTGTTGTGTCTTTTGGCTTTTCCCGGTTAGGGGTCGCCACAGTGGAACTCCGGTCTGCTAATGATTGGCAGTAGATTTTTATGTGCCGAGTTGCTGGCCCTGATGCACAAACTTCAACGAAGGTACACCTATTCACGCATGTCACCACACAGAAGATGCTCTAGCTGAGAATCGAACAGGACAACGTCTTACTGTGAGGCGACAACGCTACCGCAGCACCACCACCGCAGTTATCCACTAGGTGGCAGTATATACCCATCCCAGACTATTCACTTTATCGCTCATGTTAAGCAGATATTGAATCACTTCTAAGAGACTCACTAATACACTGGTCAAGCCTTCTACCTATGTGACCCTCCTTGCTCTTACCTATCACCTTTTTGTAAACTGGTGCTCCATTCTCCATCCCTTTCTTACCTCTTGCTGCATTCCCCGCACCTTTTCTACCTCTTAACTTACCTATCCAACCACTGATTGTTTCTTGCAGTCTTGCCTTCTTCCTTATCCTGGGATCTATCCACTCCGTTCGCCCTGTGGGCTCACTCCGCTCCCCTACCCTGCCCCCAATTCTCACCCGCCCCAGCACCTCTATACTTATAGAACCATAACCACTCCCATCCTCTCTATCAACCAATCACATCATTGCACCTATATTAATCGCCACACCCCTAATTACAGACTCTTACCTAATTCTATCACTGCAACCCACCCCATTAACAAACTGACACTCACATATCACACCCCAATCTACCACCATGCCTCTCCTATCTCCCTCCACCATAACCCATGTAGCACTTATTCTTCCTTTGTCCTATTTAAACTATCTTACCACCTCGCCTAACATCACTCACTCCTCCCTTCCATATAACTAACATATTCCTCAAGCCTCATACACCTCCCTCATTCCCCATCTCCCCCTCTCTGTTCAACAATAACAATACTATACTATTCCCCTACAGACTCAAATTCATCTCCAACAAAACTACACCCCTCCTCATCAACATCACTCCAATAAAATTAGTAACCCACAAACAAGAAACTAAAATAGTCAAACACCTTCTACTAGATATTTGTCACTTCATCACCATGTTTCTATCTGGCGATATCCACCCAAACCCAGGCCCCCCTTCCCCACAAAATACAACTTCCCCTTCTCACTTCCTCCATATATCTAGAAAGTCCCTTCACTTCACAGCTCTAAACACCCAAAGCATATGCAATAAAATCCCCAACCTCCATGCCTGGCTCCTTCATAATCAACCAGATAAATTATCTATCTCTAAAACCTGGTTGAAACCCACATAAATGACTCCGAACTACTTCCACCCAACTACTACATTATTTGAAAAGATAGAACAAACAAGAAAGGTGGGGGAGTAGCACTGCTCTACTCTTCCTTCCTCTTAGTTACTCCCTTCACCAAACCCATTCCACAATTTAATAATGCAGAACTAGTTTCAACCCTACCTGAGATAAACAAACAAAAATTCATCTGTATTGTGTCCCTCTACATCCCTCCAGGTGATAATATTACAACACTAGAACATATTCTCTCTTGGTTTTCTACCAGTGTAACTAACAAAACCATCATCCTGGGTGATGTTAATATCAAATGGGATGCTATTAATTCCCCCACAAACCCCCTAAATATAAACCTCTACAACTTCTCTCAGCTCATCAACACCACAACTAGACCTTCCAGGGACTTCTCCACTGAAGTACCCTTTAATGGATTTTAGTATCCCATCCTCACTACACCTCTGAAAGCTGTACTCATCCTGATCCACTCAGCGACCGCTTCCCTACCTTTGCCCTCCGTCTTTACTCCCCTTTACAACTATCCCACACTTATATCTCTACCCGGTCATTAGCAAACTTCGACCCTGAAATATTCTCAAACCTGCTCAATCAAACAGATTGGAATCTACTAAGGACTCTACCTCTAGATAGTGCTGTTACCTATTTCAGCACAACCTTTCTACAACTGCTTAACACCCTGGCCCCCCTAAGAACCAAATTAATTAAGAATAAATCTGTACCATGGTTAACTAAAGACACCTTAAGCATAATGACTCTCTGAGACAAAGCTTGGAAACGCTACCAGAAAAACAAAACAATCACCACCCTTAATGAATACAAACTACTGTGTAACAAAGTTAAAAAACATATTTCTTCTGACCGCAAATCTTATTTTTCCACACTACAAACTAACTACAGCACAAACCCTAGAAAATTCTGGCAGAGTATCTCCTCTCTGCTTACTCCAGGAAAAAAAGAAAACCCCTGCCCTGACCCAAAAGCCACTGACATAGACCTAGCTACCCAATTCAACTCTTTCTTTATTGACTCCATTGCCAAACTAACTTCCTCCTTCACCAACCATTCTAGCTCTACACCCCTACAGCCACCTACTTATTCCTCCTCTAGTACCTCTTCTCACTCAACTATCCCCTCCTCTAATACCTCTTCCCACTCAAATACCCCCTCCTCTATACCCCCTCCCTTCTCCATACAGCCCATCCTGATCTCTTACTATTAAAAAAACTCTTAAAAAGCTGAAAGCAGGTTCATATGCCCCAGATGAAATTCCCTCTTACTTCTTAAAAATATCCGCAGATGCCATAGCCTTTCCCATTTGCATCCTAATAAACAGGTCAATTACAGAAGGTCTGGTACCACAACCCTGGAAAAAGGCCTTAATTATTCCACTTCACAAAGGTGGGAGCAATAATAATATCCAAAATTTTCGCCCAATTACCATCCTATCCCCCATTTCCAAACTGCTAGAAAAATGCATCCACAACTATTACCCTATCTCATAAATAACTAACTTTTAACCACCACACAACATGGTTTCAGGCCCAGCCTCAGCACCATCACCGCTCTCCTTATCTTCCTCGAAACTATCAACAAAGCCCGGGACTGAGGCCTTATTGTGTCCACCCTCTTACTAGACCTATCCAAAGCCTTCGACACCATCTCTCACACCCTTCTCCTCACCAAACTCTCTAACCTAAACCTTTCCCCTACCACTATCAAATGGTTTACCAGCTACCTATCTGATATACAACAAGCAGTCAAATGGAAAAAAGCTACCTCTCCATTCCTCAATACTCCCACTGGAGTACCCCAAGATTCTATTCTTGGGCCCCTGCTATTTAACATTTTCATAAATGACTTCTATCACACCATCCCTGAAACTCACCTCATCCAATATGCCGACGACTCCACCATAACCTGTTCAGCCACTTCCATCCCCATTCTTACTAAACTAACCCAAAATGCCTTCTCCTTAACTGAGCAATGGATGCTAGACAACCACCTAGCACTCAATGCCATAAAAACTAAACTAATGTTATTTACTCCTTCTAAAACCAGCATCCTAGACAAAAATACATTCATCATCACTAGTCAGAATAATACACCCCTTGAAATAGTATCTAATACAAAACTGTTAGGTGTCCTAATCGATGACCAACTCAAGTTCAACACTCACTTACAAGTAAATATCAAGAAAACATACAAGAAACTTGGCATGCTCTATCGCCACAATCGGTACATCTCCGCCCCCACCAAACTAACACTCGCTACAACATACCTTATCCCATCCCTCTTTACGGAGCCCCACTCCTCACCAACCTACAATCCTCCCTAAAAGCTAAACTATCCTCCTGTTACTATAAAATTTCAAAATTTGCAACAGGCTACAGATCCCTAACACATCACTGCACTGCCCTTCACAAACTCAACTGGCTTGAACTACCTAACTACCTCACCTATATTCAACTCACTCAAGAATATAAACTCATCTTTAACCCCTCTCTCTGCCCCTCCCTGGCCACCACCTTTAAGATACACCAACCCAATAGATCCCTAAGATCAAACTCCCAAAATCTCAATGAGCTACACAAACCCACCCGTCCCCCGGGTAAAAATCTTCTGTTCTTCTCCATAACCTGCCTGTGGAATTCTCTTCCTCCACTAATCCACACAACTAGCAGCCTATCTGTCTTCAAAACCTTACTCCACTCCCATCTAACTTCCAAATAGGAATGCTCCTGTACCCCATCCTGCATGAAATTCCCAACCCAAGCTACTCCCCTACATCCAGCAGACCTCCTAACATCCTACTATTATTACTTAACAGCTATAAGCACCTATTGTACTCATACACCTGTATATATACAAAATTGTATAACACTGAAATAAGCATCCAAACATCCTATTATTGCTTTACTCCAATAAGCATCTACTATATCCATACACTTGTACATAAATATAATTGCATAACATTGTAATAAGCACCTATTGCAACCAACAGCCTTTGTACCTAAATGAAATGTTTAATCACAGTATTTTCTTCTTAATGTATGTATGTTTTTTGTATTTTTTCCCATTTTTGGGTATTATTACATTATCTATTGTTATAATTGCTTTGTAATTAACTTCTAATTGTTTTTGATTAATGTACTGGAGCTTTTCTCCCCAGGACTCCATTGAAAATGGGCTCCTAGTGGCCCAATGGGTCAGCCTGGTAACAAAATGCAAATAAATAAAATAAAATAAATAAAAACACCTAATTCTGGGCAGTTCAGTGGCAAATTTGATTGCTGTCTCAGTGCAAGATTCTCTGATTCATTTTTTGGTTGGGACACTTTGTTTGTAATTGGCATGCCCTTCATGTGGATCTTAATAAGGTGATACAGTGTCTTCCTACATCCCATAACATGTCATAAGTGAACTGGCAATCCCCTAAATTGCATACGTGTATGTGTGTGTGGGGGCGTGTATGTGTATGTGTGCATGTCATAAGATACACTACCGTCCAATTCAGGATTTGTTTCTCTGCCTCACACTCAGACAATATCAGGCCAGGTTTTGGCTTCTTATGACCCTACACTGGATTACATGGGTAACAGGAGATTAACAAATGAGTATAATGGTGTTGTTGATGATACATCTTTCTAGTGAAGTGTTATTTTGTGTGACTTCTTTTTCTGTTGCTTGTAATTCATTCACACATCAGTGAATCATCCCTTATCTATTTTATGAGTGCCAGTAATAGACACTTTTGAGTTCAACATTCAAAAAGGCAGTCACTTGTTTTACTTTTTTCAGTTAGCTGCAAAAATAACATTAAAATCAAAGCAGCTACTCATGTAAACATTTAAAATAAAAAGACAATAGACATGTTGATTCGGCAAATGGAGAGGAAATTAAAAACACTTTTATTTCTTTGGTTTATTTTGAAGTCCTAATAGTGCACAATCACAAGTAAGGTCATTACAGCTGCATGTATCAGCGAGAGAGAAGTCAGATCATGAACAGAATTAAAGGAAATACATTTTTGTTGTAAAACACACTTTCTGAATTCTTTTATTTACATGTACAAATCTAAGTATAAAAGCATAATGGTAGTCAACTGACAAAACGATGCAGTGGTTCTAGCCAGAAATTAAGGAGCAGATTTTTTCCCTTCAGATTAAATACAACAAACAGCTTGTGATTCTCTTTTAACAATTTTGGTTTTGCATAACCAGTACCACAAATCTACACAAATATTCTGATTGTATCCCAATGAACCAAAAAAAAAATGATCCACAAAAGCAACAAAGACATGCTGAAATAAAATATTTAACACACAGTAGGCTGAAATGAAAGTAAGTGAAATGCTTAACATAGGGTAGACTAATGCAGTACTAGTGTCTTCCATTAAGACACCACACCCGCACATGAAGCAGTTATTTATATTTTAGCATCTGAATAAAGACGGCTTACTCAAAGTACAGAAAGAGTTGTCCACAGACTCTTTTAATATGTGTCCTTTTCTTCAACAACAAAGGTGCAAGATACACTGCATTTAGTCACATGTCACTTTGTCCAGTACATCAGAGTCATTCTGTAGTACGGTTCAATGTCAATATAGTCAATGTCCTAGCGTAATTAAAAAACGATGAATCAGTACAATTGGGGAGTGACCATAACAAACTAATTAAAATTAACATTAAAGTTGTACATGTTGTATGCTACATATGTGCAGATCCTTAAAGGACCATGCACTGCCTCTGTTAAGAAACTTTTCACAATTAAGATATACAACTGCAATATAACCTACAAATGAAATGGAGTCCTTGAAATTCTGTTGTACTGGTGTGTGTGCATGCACACACACACACACACACACACACACACACACACACACACACACACACACACACGCACACACACTACTGCATTCACTTTTTTCTGAAAACCAATAACTAGCTTTTCCTTGTCAATAGAAAATACAGTTTTGTGAGGAATCCACCATAACAGCAGATATTCAAATACAGTAATAGCTGCTGCACCATCATTCAGAACACTTGGAAATTAGCCACAGATGGATGCCTGCTCATCTAGCCTGAGTTCAAGAGCTTTGTATACACACTGAGTGGAACTGGTACCTTTTCACTGCCAAGGCTATCAGTAGGATATTATGCAGAAAAGTGAAAACAGCCTACACCATCTTCAGTTTGGTGTGTGTGTGTGTGTGTGTGTGTGTGTGTGTGTGTGTGTGTGTGTGTGTGTGTGTGTGTGTGTGTAAATCAGGCTGGAGTATACACTCTTTTGAATAAATATCAGAAAACAGATTCCAGGAACAGACAAGATGACCCACCTGTAGAGGAGAGAAAGAAAAGTCCCAGTGAGTTGGTGGAAGGCAGCTGTTACTGTTGTAGTAATCTTTGTATTCAAATGTCTGCTGTTATGGTGAGCATACTCAAAACAACTGTACCATGCTCATAATAAGAATTACTGCTACAGTATCAGTCATAATGCTTGGGAAAGACACTGAAGTACTAAGTGTCTTGGCCACAAACCTAGGGTGTAGGAAAAGATACCTGACTAGACTACAGGTGCAAATCCTGCCCTGCTTGTAAAGTGTATGTCTAGTTTACAGGGTCTTAGGATGGAAGATGTGTTGAGAGGCTGATGTGGCTGGTTTACACATGCTTTTGAACCAATACATTTCTGAGGAACGACAGCCCTAACAACTGATGCCTAGTAGAGGGAGCATTAATCTGCCCTTACAAGTTTTTTCCACAGATGTTATATCAAAAAATTAATGGAGTTAAAAAGGTACTTCAAAAAAGTTTGCTTGAAGAATGGTCTGTCCTGTAAAGAACATATAATTGTTCTGTTTGCATGAGGTGTTTTGCTCAGTCATTAAAAAAACTTATCCTGCCAGTGCATATCCATCTGGTGCAAAAGCCTCTCCCTTGTTTTGAGGTTTTGAGGTAGAAGATTAGTGATTGAACAGCTTTTTCTAAGGCCAGCTTACAGACTACCTTGGGCATAAATTATGGACTGGTCCTAAGTGACATACTTTCATTGTGGAAGATTGTGTAGCGTTCTTTACATGTCAAGGCCTGCATTTCTGAGAATCCTCTTGCTTGAGCTATTGCAAAGAAGAGAAGTGCCTTCTACAATAGGAATTTGATAACAGGCTGGTTCTGAGTTGAAGGGTTAGTGTTAGTTTTTCCACTACAAAGTTAATTTCCTAAGGAGGGCGAGCTGGTCTTCCTGATAGCCTAAAGTGAATGATCCTCTTAAAACTATGTGAATAAATGTTAGTGGGTCTATACCAGGACAGACATGATACAAAGGCATATTGATATACTTCTACAGAGGCATATGCCACACATATGTCTCAACTGTCCAGATTTTTTCAGAATCTCCAACGTTTTGCCTCATATTTTTGGTCTATTTCTCATAAAATTGTGTTTTTGTAGTAAATCACTGACAAATCACTGAGGATTGAAGTCATAAAATAATGACAGACATTTGAGTTATAGAGTTCACATGCTTCAGAAAATTCATGTTAATGCAAGACCTGTTATTCTAGCAACTTTCTAAGCTTGTAAGAGCAATGTTTACAAATTGTCCCTATTTTGCGGCATTTGCCCCCCCCCATTATTTATGTTTTTGTTCAGATTTCTTGCTCTAAGAGGATTAGAGATATGATGCAAGACTATCAGTTAAAGTAAATCATTCTGGCCGAGGTTGCCTTAGACAGAAAGCCAAGGTTGGTACACCAAGATGATAATCTTTTCCATTTTGCCAAACAGGATTACTTTGTGGCAGGCTCCTTTACATCTTGCAATAGACACATTTGGAAAGAAGTCCCAGAATGAAGTCAGTTTGTCCAGGTCTGAATGTACTAGGTCACCTCTTCTACTGTGTCAGGAATGTGAAGACTATGGGAATGATGAGCAGTTCCTACTAGTAGGATGACATCTGTTTTGTCTTTTATTGCTTTAAACAGGAACCTGGAAAGGGAACGCATATAGAAACCCCTGCTCTATTGAAACGTAAGAACGTGTCATGTTCAAACTACCAGACACAAGTGAATTCAGAATTTCCTGAGCTGGTGATTCAAAAGAGAAGCAAATAATTGTTTTTCTGGGATTCCCACTGTAAAGCCAGTTGGTGGAACAGCCTGGAGTTTAACTTCTAATTGAGAAGGTTGAAGGTGGACCTGCTCACCTGTTGTTTCCTATGATCATCAGCTTTGACAGCTGAAGTGATGCAAAATACCTTCAGATTAAGATTCTAACATTATGGTTAATTACAGGTAGCTTGCAGGACCAGTAGCACTGAATTCCCCTTTGTTAGCAGATGCACCATATGACTTTGGGGTTACCTGTCATTACTTTCTAGAGCCACAGATTCCATGCTGAGTTCAAGATCTGAAGAGCATGTATTACAGCTAACAGCTTCTTGAAGCTGAAATATTTGGTCCTGAGCTGGTGGGTCTACCTCCCTTGGGCATTCAAGGTTCCAGTGTAAGCTTCCCAGGCAAAGCCTGGTACATACAAAGACATGGTTTGGGATCCATGTTGTCTTACAAAAGTATACTTAGGTTTGTGCCATCACTGGGGTGCCCACTATATCAATTGCTTTTGGACAAAAGCTAGATGGCTTATCATATTTGCATACGATGGAGGTGATACAGCCATCAAATCCTCAAGTTGTGGCATAAAATAGACTGTGGACAAGCCCTCCTGGCCAGTTAATAAACATAAAAAAATAAAGAAATAAAATGAGTACAAGTATCAATGATTCTCCCTCTAGTGTGACCTAGTATAGGGAACCATGATGATAGAGAGTGAGATGTACTCAAGTGCCTTTAGGACAGTTGTTGCTGTCATTTAAGCATTCTCTGCTGCTTGCAGAAAGGAGGAGCATAGAGAAAAATATATTATTTTCCTGGTGTCTATCACTGCTCTAAGGAAAGTCCTTCTATGAGCATGCAACTGAAATTCAGTATGAAAATGCTTCTACTGGAAAGCCATGAGGTAGTGTAGTCCAAGACCATCTTTATGTAATCTTATGTAGGGACCTGTGTTAGGCTGTCATTCTGGTATGGGAAAAACATGGATGCCCTTCAAGCTGAAGTGGACAAAGACTGTAGCTAAGCACTTAGTAAAAGGCTGAGACATAGCAGGCAGCCCAAAGATGAATGACATAAACTAAAAAAGCTGTGCCTGCAAAATTAACCTCAGGAAGTATCTGTGTTCAGTGAAACTGGGGATATAACAACAGGCATCCTTCACTTTTAAGGTGATCATGAGGGACATCTGGTAATATAAGAGAAGGAGGGACTGCATGGTTAACTTCTTTCTTATAAAGAATTCTCTTCTTCTGCCATCCCTGGTCACCAGAAGGAGCCTTGAATAAAATTCCTGCCCTTGCCCTTCCAGGAGTATTCTGTTTAATGCAGCAGAGCACAACAGACGGTCTGAGGTAGAATCTGGCATTTTCACCTATTCTGTGGGTAAATGTGGAAATCTAATGAAGAGTGGGAATACCTTGAATTTTGTACTTCAGGAAATGATCTCCCTTATTTAAAGATCTGTCATCAGGCTGAACCATCTGTTCCTCAAAATCCTACGTGAGAAAGGAGTGGGGTGGATGGGGAAAGTCAGTCAAAACCAAGAGGCACCCCTCTTGAATTAGTGGAGGGCCATTTCCTTCTACTTGTGAACTGTTGCTTAACTTAGCCACTGCCTCCCATCCACTGGCATTTTTCAGAGACATCATTTTGCTTCAACCATTTTTTTTTTTTTTTGGGGGGGAGGGGGCTACTGTTTATCATAAACAGACACTGCTTGGTTAGAAAGTTTCTACTACACTTTGAGACTTTATGTTTCTCCTCCAGACTTTTCTAGAAGACTTCCTGTGATAGTGGCACAAACAAAAGGTTTGCATCTACAGAACAGCTTCCTTTTCAGGTCATATGGGACAGTCCAAATTTACAGTCATACAAGCAACCCAATAACTATGTCTTAGAGTGAAGAGCAACAGAATCATAGTAATACTTAATGTCCTTTTTTCAAACTGCTTGAATTATGGTAACCACACCCAAAACCATGTATCCCTGAATGAAAACAGTAGGGAAATGTAATGACAGGGAATTATCAACAGTTGTATGTACCTTCAGATGGTCCTTTCTGGATGTGTGGGAATCAGCATCCTGATGTGAAACAGCTGATGATCGATCAAGGCCCTCAGATATCTCTGAAGCCACTAACCCCCTGTCACTCCACAAAGGGTCTGTGACAGTTGGGGAAGCAGACATTGGAACCAGGGATGGACAAGACAGCAACTCCTCAGGAGTGGTGCCCTAAGCAGTCAGGAGTGGACTAGACTACTCCTCACATCAGGTTCTTTGAGACTACTGAGGTCCCAAAGGATCAAGTTCTCTGTCTGATGAATTCTTTATAGTAAGATTTATTTTTTTTTCTTTGTTGGGATCACCAGCAGAAGGCTCTTCAAGGTAAGAAGGACCGATGCCCCTTGTCTAAAGTTCAGAAGTCTTTTTCTGCCATACAAATGTAATAGTGCATACTGTTTACAACACAAAACACGTAGTCTCTCTTTCAGACAGACAAAGAACTGAAAGTGGTGATCTTTCAGTGTAATATGTCTCCTTCAGGTAGTTCATAGATAATTACTAGGTTTGCTGCCCTTACGAGCCATTTTAAGTCTAGTCAAGTCCCCTTTTGGCCTTACCCATCCCATGTTCGATAATTATATATTATCCCTACTGAGAATAACTGGGATCATACCATTGTTAATTTGAGGGGACCCATGCATTGAATAAAGCATTTAGGAGCGGCATCTGTCCATTAGTAGAGCAGCAGGCAATCCTGAGGTAAATTTCCTTTTACCAATCCAGAAATGCAAGAGGAGTTTGTTCCAGAGCAGTAGTATCCTTTGCAAGATATAACTAGCCTACCAAACAGTTCTGTTGATGTTGCAGAAGAGAATATGATCCCTAAACCAAGTATTTCTGAAGCAATTTCATTTTTTACAATTGGTGATCTTTTTCAGAATTATCGACCTCAGAAAGACCTTCAAAATCATACTCAAAAAAGGCCAGAATCAAGAATGTACTACGCCATTCACTTTGTAAACAAACAAAAATGTAAAGAAAAAAGCTCCAGAACAGATATTTACTGCTCCAGATGCGATCAAGGTAGACTACAACTGTTTTTTTTCCACAACTGAGTTATCAGAAGAGAGTGTAGGTGGCTCTCCCATTTCCATTGAGTATTAAATTGCAATTTTTAGCACGGGGAGGAGAAACAGCTTTATTTTAGGAATGTCTGAAGCTCTGGAAGTAAGGCCAGATGGATGTCTATCCACTTCCCTGTTAATTTCCAAATATTACAAATGGTAATGCAGGTGTGACCTTCATAATGAATATTAAGAAAACACAAACACCACAAGCACATACTGTTCTCACATATTCTAAAAAAGGATCTGAATAAGTACCCATAATAATATGCCACTACTCTACGACAGGTCATGCCTGCACGAAACAATTCTGTTGATGTTCACATTAATTGACTTGTAATGGAACAATCACTATCAACAGCAAAACAGCCTTGCTTTTCTTTATAGGTATCTCTTGCTCCCTTTATCCTGGATTTGCATCGGTGTACTCCAAGAAGGGAACACCTTATTTACAAGTTTAGAATATGTTATGCCTGTCTTAACTTTTGAAAAAGCAGGAAGGAATAGTGAAATGTGTTCAAAATATTTAGATAAGAACCAATAAGTAATCAGATTCAATGCAGTGTACCTTCAAAATTTGACCTAGTTGGTTTTATTTTCCTTCGACACCAGCAAACAACTTTGCCTGGGCATAAGTGAATTTATTGTGTTCCTTAGTGCTTGTGACTTAGTTACTTTGTTAAGTGCTGATCAGAAAGCAAAGCAGGAAATTTAATATTATAACACTCATTTAAAAGGTTATCAAATATAAAATAATAATTTATTTTCCTCTCATTTCTTACATCAGATGTGTAGCTAACTATGCACTTGGGCAACTTCAGAACAGTCTGCTGAAGCTGGCAAAGCAAAAGTGTACTATCATATGCTATTCTACTTACATACAATTGTATATATAAACAAATAATTAGCTGTACATGCAAACATTCTTTAAAAGAGATTTTACCATTTCAAGGTAGTATTCAATGCATGTAAGAGCAGATCTGTTATAAAGCGATTCCATGTTTACAAAGAAGAGCACATTCTAAAGGTTTTTGTTAAACAAAGCATTGAAAGTTATAAGGATATTTCTTCACATCCCGTTTCATGTCTTAAAGCACTTGTTTTTTGCAAAGTGAGTAGTTTGTACAATGTTATCCTAAATGGTGGCTGCTAATTAGAAAAGTTCTTCAGAAAAGGTAATGCAGTATTACAAAACTGATATAGCATGATGGTTAAAAAATTGTGAACATATATAAAAAGTAAGATAGCACAGTAATAAAAAGTGTTTCCATAAAAATGCTTATATATCTTGGCAATTTTTTTATGCTCTACTAAAAACATTGTGCGCCTGTTTTAATATTAATAGTTCAGCTGAATTTGCTACTAGCTGTAACAATGTTTAACAGAAATTTTAAAAAATTGTATTGTACCAGTAAACTGTAAAATGTTCTGAAAAACTTGTTAGGTATTGCCTTCAAAACATCACGTGGGTCAGCTTTTGTTCTTACAAATAACCTTTCTAAAACCCAGATCTATATGCACGTATTTTAAAACTATTAACAAAGTGACTGAATTTTATTTTTTTTTTATTTACAAAACTTGCCACATTTAACGAGGCAGGAATTTCTACCTCACTGGTAGTGTTTTAATTTACATTTTTCTTTTGCACCACTTAGACAGTGGTAACCGATAAAAGAGAATTGTATACTCTGGTTCCATCAGGTGACTTAGTGCCATGTGTTAACAGTTCCTGAATAGTCATCCAGTTATCAAATATTTTCTTATTTCGTTTCTTCATCATCTTCTTGTGGCTCAGCTCAATGATATTCACTTCCTTTTTCTCCTCCACCCCTTGCTGCTCTTTAAGACACTCAAGCCTGCTCTGCATCATATACTCCCGTCTTCTCTTTTGTTCTTTAGCCCTAAGCAAATGCTGTTTTCTTTCTTCCTTGCTCCAGTACCGACCCATCTTCATCTCACTTACCGCATCATCGTCTGTTGTCATACCACTTCTTTCCTCTTTGATTTTTATAGCACGTTCCCTAAGCAGTTTATCTCTTACTGGTCTCTTTGTGATATAGCGTGTTCCGTCACTCCTAATTTTAACTTTCCACTCCATTTTGGGGTCAGAGTGAGCAGCGGCAGCATTGAAGTCTTTGCACATGCTCACTAGACTCATTTGGCTTTGTGCATATTCTACTGCAGATTTTTGCTGAATCAGCTGCATGTAACTCTGATAGTGCTGGGCATGTGCTGGGATGTGGGCATGCTTATAAGGAGAATGATGTAAGTAAGCACCACCTGACTTGTAAGACTGGGGGACACTTCTACTGGTATCCGCAGTTCGTCTTTCTTTGTCATCAGCCTGCCTACTATGGTCACAGTCCTGGGAAGAGTGGTATTTTGTAGGGCTTGATTCATGGCTGCCTGCATTTGTCTGCAAAGTCTTTGGTACACTTGTGGTTGCTCGCTCATTATCTTGACCAGTGACACAGTCTGCTGTTCTCCTGAGGGAGTTATCTGGTGAAAGTTCTAGAGTAAGTGGTGTGCTTCGACAACTTTCACCAGTGTTATAAGCACTTGAACTGTCTTTGTCTGATTTCTCAGGCATTTCTGTGATGTCTGAAAGCTCATGCCTACGGACATCAATGCTTGTGTTGTAATTACGAAACCCACTGTTGTGGAGCATCCACGACTCTCTGTACTGCTCTTTTAGTTGTTGCATCTTATGGGTTCTAACAATATTCAAACACTCCAATTCAATGTTTCGAAGTTCTTCATTTAGTAGTTCCAGCTCCCTATCTACACTTTCTGGATCACTTTTATTAACATCTATTGTGTTGCGGTAGTAAAGGCCATATTGGTTTGCACCCTTTACTTGGCATTTCAGTTCTAGCAGCTCACGAAATCTTTCACATTCATCAGTTGGAATTCCAAGAAAATCCACCTCATTATAGTCAGCTGATATAAATGATTCATTGCTGAACTGCATATCTCCACTTCCTAAAGTATCATGACTATATCTCTGCTTTTCCTGGCTGCCAAGAGTGTTAGAAGCAGTAGTTTGGTCATCACCTAAGTTTTCTTGCTCAGAACTTTCATCATTCCTGGTACTATCATCTGTGCGTCCAACACCACTATCCTTTTCATGCTGGTTGGATAAAATAGTTGCAGTGTCTGTAGTTCCACCATCTTCATCAAACTTTTTCTGAAAAAGAAAAAACATACATGATAGAACAAAGAAACATATCTGTTTATCATAACTCCATGAGCATATACACATTTTCCTGTCACGATAGAAAAATATTTGAGTTACAATGACAAATATAACCTATCATAATTTCTGTACCAGTCTTTTTACTAAAGCCTGAAACAATAAAACTCTAAAAGCTATTATGACTTGCAGATGATGTGGGTATCTTTGATCCAGTTACAGTGATTATTATCTTAAAAAGATATTACGAAGACAAAGAGAACATGACAGTAACTCTTTCATAGGAAACCATAAGAAGAAAATGCACCTTTACTTAAAGATATAGTGTATTGTACAGAAAGCATTCAAAGCAGTAAGCTGAGGAGTTAAAACATGTAGCTTTCCAGAAAGCCAGACAGAATGACTGGATATACTTCATGATGGGCAAAAAATATTTTGACTGATATCACATGGTCCCAGCATACCAAGTAATCATACTGCTTTATTGTAAGACCAGTCTAAAACATTATCTAAAATGTATTGGCTTTGTAGTTTATGTCCTCACATTATTTTTCCTGTATTCCTTCTGATGCCTCACCTTCTTTTTAAGTGCCCTCCTCAGTGTACTACATATCAGCAATTTCAGGAAGGGGATTTATATAAGATTTTTTGGGAAGAAAGGAGGAAATCACTGAAGAAAAACATGCTGAAAAGAGGAGAAACCTAAAAACTTAAAAAAAATGCCACTCTTCTTATACAGTTAAAAAAGCAAAGAAAGAAAACAGTTCCATTAATTTCAGAACCAGAGATCTAAACTTTCTTCATCAAATAAACAAAACATGATGGAGATACACATTTGTCACGCAACACTTATACATTCTCTGGAACAAACCTCCACTCCAAATTAAGAGTTGCGACACACTTTCTTCCTTCAAAAAGGAGACAGATAACTGGATGGGCATCCACAAGTATACCAGTGCTATAACTAACCTGTGTTGCACCTTGAAAAAGGAGGTACGGTCTAAGGTGGGTACTGGCAAGGGATAATTGTACACTGGGTCCAGTTGCCTTGTATAGTCTATGATTCTAGGAAACAGAAGCTCTGCCTTATGAACAAAAGATGGCAACAGAGTAATAGTACCATGCGAAAAAAAAAAGCTGTATGTATTTAAATAAAATAAAGGATCAGTTTTGATTTATCTTTTGTTGACTGTGTTAGTCCCACTAGGCTAATGGCCTCATATCAGGGGAGACCTAAGGTGGCATTTATACTACTAGGGGAATTATGGCCAGGGCACTGGGGAACTTCCCCTACTTGTCATTGATGCGAGCAGGGCTTGTTTTGGAAGAGCACTTCCTGCTTCCTTTGCAGGCAAAGAGGAAGCCAACAGAAACAGGGAGGAAGATGGAAAGAGAAGGAGATGATGGAGTGGTGAAAGAAATGGAGAAGAAAGCAAATATCAAGACCGAAGAATGTGTGCAGGATTATGAGGAAATGTTTCAAAGAAATCTATTTGATGGAGATGAGTTAGCAAATGGTGGATGCACAATTACAACCCTCCAGTCATGAGAGTTGCAGGATGATTTACTTAAAGAAATTGTAGTACAGAGTGAGCCAGAAAATGACAGCAGATGCTTCCTGGGGGACATTATGGAGAAAATACAAATGAAAGATGCTGAAACAATGTTGAATAAGACTGGTGTGATGGAAATAAAAACACAGAGAAAATAAAAAAATGCAAAAGTGGAGCAGGGAAAAGAAGGCAGAAGAAAATGAAAACCAGAAGTACTTGGTAAGGATTCAAAGTAAAGGAGACAAGAAATAGACAGGTATGAAGTGTGGGGTATTGAATAGTTTCTTAGGGTATAAAAAGCACATGAGGTAAGAGCATTCATTCTTATTAGCAAAGAGATATTTTGCGACATTATTTTTTAAACTTTTTTTTTCAATGGAAATTTTTCTTGGAGAATATGTAAAAAAGAAGGACTGTAACCCATGGAATCTTTATGGAAACAAAAAAAATGTACAATTTTGAACAGAGGTGAAAAAGAGAGACTTTGAAAAGACATTTGAAAACTTTATATAAAGAAGTACTGGATTTTGCAAATGTTTATGACAAAAGAGATTTATGGACTGGTGGCTGGGATTGTAGTATTGCTTTAGAAATAGAAAGAGAAACAAATATACATATACCAGACATGATAAATGTGGAGGGGAATAGGGGTGTCATAAAATACCGGGGACAACTCAAAGCATTTGTGGGGGGGGAAGAAGGACATTTAACAAGTAAATGTGACAAAAGAAAATATATTTGTAGGGAAATGGGACATGATGCAAAAAATGTGAATTGAAATGTTATAAATGTAACAAAATTGGACATTTCTGAATGGATTGCAAATTTGAAAATAAGAGTATGAAAAAATAAAACAAAAGAGAAGAAAATTAACAAAAAGGAACTTTTAGAAGTAGTAGACTTAGAAGAAAAATAGATGAGAGAAAATAATAAAGAGGCTATAGAAGAAGGTTCTGAAACAAGTGATGAAGAGGTTACAAATTGGGAGGTAGTAAAAGAAAAAAAATAATTCTATTGGTAAAAGGGTAAAAATACAGAAAAAAGGATAAGCTAAAAAAAAAATAAAATAAAGGAAATGGATGAAATAGAATATATACAGCTAATGACTTGGGGTTGGTATAATGGGTAAGGAGAATGTAAAGTACAGTGTTTCTCACCTTTGGGAAGGAAAGTGGACAGGCTTATAATAGTCTGTTAAAAAAGCTAGCCTAGTAATTACCTATGAAATTATGAAACCATAACTCAAAGGAAAAATGAAAATTTTAGATTGCTTTCTGTAAATGGGAACCTCCTGTTCGATTCTTGGCTGGGCTTGGGAGTGCCTTCTGTGTGTAGTCTGCATGTCCTCCCTGCAGTTGGGTAGCGTTCGAAAGACATGTGTGCGTAAATGGGCGTGCCTTTGTTGAAGGTTGGGCATCGAGCTGGCACCTCAGCGTTTTGTAAAAATCTACTGCCAATCATTAGTGGACCGGAGTTCCACTGTGGCGACCCCTTACCGGGAAAAGCCAAAAGACAAACAACAACAACATTAAGAATAAAGTAAGAAGAGTATGAATTTTGGAGTGTTATAATACATGTACTGTAGCTATAATTATATTAGAAGACACAGTTTTTAACAAAAGAAAAAAAAAATAAAGAAACTATGGGGAGGAAGGATAATCTGGAATTTGGGAAATGAGAGATGTTCTGAAATAGCCATACTCTGTAGAAATACAGTAAAGATATCAGATGTAACTTTAGCAAAAATGAGAAGATTAACCATTGTAGATTTAAAACAGAAAGAACAAGTATACAGAATTATAACATTATATGATTATAATAATTGTAAAGAAAGGGAAAGCCTATTTTATCAGATTTTAGACTATGAGGTGATAAATATGTATACTGTAATTGGAGACTTTAATTGTGATTTCATAGGTTCATAGGTAGGTACTAGACTATCAGCCCTGGGGCCTATATAAACCTAACCAAAAAGATTCCTTGGCTTTCGCCACCCAAGAAAATTATTTTCCTGTGCCCCTGTTAAGCAGTGCCGCAGAAGTGATTGCCGGGGTGAATTTTCTATTTACCATCCAGTTGTCAAGATTTTTCTTAAAGTGGGCCAATGAGGAGATTTACTTGACATGAATGGGTAGTTTGTTCCAGATTATGGGAAGTCTCTGGGACATGAATCTATTCCCTCCAGCATTTTCTGTTTATTGTGGTGACGAGGTTTAGGTCCCTGGAGCATGTGGTTTGGAGAGACTGGGATTTCTTTAAGTGTAGCATGTCCAACAGCTCTGGGTTTGACATAGCTTTGTACGTTAGACAGAGACCACCTCTGAGTAGATGATATGCGACAGAGTGTAATCCTCTTAGGTTCATAGTTCAATAGGTTGGTACTAGGCTATTGGACCTAGGGCCTATATAAGCCTGGCTAAAAGGTACTCTGGCTTTCACCACCCAAGAAAAGTATTTTCCTGTGCCACTGTTGAGCAGAGCCACAGAAGTGATCCTCGGGGTGAATTTCCTATCTCCCATCCAATCATCAAGATTTTTCTTAAAGAGTGCTAATGATGAGCTTTGTTTGATATACATAGGTAGTTAGTGAGGTATTTCTGTGGCCTTTCCAATTGTTGTAGGTGTCTTGTGAGATACATGCCAAACAAGGCATTGTACTCTATAAATGGGTCTGATGAGGGATGAGTAGAGAGGAAGAATGATCTCCTTTTTTCTAGAGAAGAGCCCTTTTGTGATGAGGTGTGCCACGTAAAAGGATTTCCTGACTATTGTGGCGATGTGGTTATCAAAGGAGAGACTACTGTCCACCTGTGTCCTCAGGTCTCTTATCACACTTTCAGTGTTTAGTGAGCTACCACCTATGTGGTAATTCATGGCTACCAAGTTTTTCCCAAAGGGGATGACAATGCACTTCTTGACACTGAGCTTGAGGCCATGACTTTGACACCACGCATCTGTCTCTGTGAGGCTCTTTTGTAGAATGTCTACATCATTAGGTGATTCTATTATGGCTCCTGGTTTGCAGTCATCTGTGAACTTTGTTAGCCAAAGACCTTCTGTGTTGGCCTGCATTTTAGAGAAGTGGATGCCGAACAGGAGAGGACCCAGGACAGAACCTTGTGGTACTCCACTCATCACCGGTCTGAAGTCGGACTTGGAGTAGACTACTTTTACTGTGTGAGTTCTGTCAGTGAGCCAGTTGGCCACCCATCTTATGACATAGGGATTTATGCCCAGTTTAGTGAGTTTATAATGCCAGAGTGGGGGATGGTATTGAAAGCCTTGGCAAGGTCAAGATAGGCTGTGTGCACTACCTTGCCCTCGTCTATGGCTCTAGTGACTGCTTCAAAGAAGTCAATCAGGTTTAGTAGACATGATCTACCTTTTACAAACCCAAACTGAGTGGGGTCCAGGGATTGGAGGTTACCCATGTCTTTGTTTATAAGCTCCAAGATGATACATTCCATGGCCTTGCAGATCAGGCTCGTCAGGCTAATGCGGCAGTGGTTTTTGGGGTCCGTGGTGGCACCCCCTTTGTAGAATGGGACAACCATCACTGTGCGCCATTCAGCAGGCACATAGCCTCAGGTGAGGCTATGATTGAACATGGTACTTAGGTTGGGTGCCAGTTCGTTCTGTAGTTCATGCAGTATGCAGCCTGGGATGTTGTCTGGTCCCATGGATGCTGTGTTCTTGACTTTGGAGAGTGCAGTCTTTACTTATTCATCCATGATTATAGGGGCTTTGCATTCTTCTGCTATTAAAATGGACCCTTTGGAGGTCGAGAGGGGGGTAAAGTTAGCACTGAACCTATCTGCCAGGATGTTGGCAATATCGGTTGGTTCTGTATATTTAGTGCCATTGTGCTGTAGCTCAGAGTAGATCTGAATGTTGTCATTGAGATTCTTGACATAGCTGCATAGCTTCGCCCTCGTGACCAAACCACACCAACCGTGGGTAAATCCAGCATTACCCACACCCAGGCATGGGTTATTGCTATAGTATCAGAAGGTTTAGTTATAAGAGAAAGACAGGTAGTTGAAACAGGATTTTCTGATCATCCTGTAATATGGTTAAAGAGAAAGGAAAACGGGATACATAAAAAATAGGCAAAGGAATAAAAGGATAAATAAGAAAGCATAGAACAAAGAAGGAAAGAGATTAGTAATACAGTTATGGAAATATCATATTACTATGAGAACATTTATAAAATGGTCTGAATGGTGGATATTTAAGGAAAATATAAAAAAATATTTTTACAGTGGCAATATGATGTGAGAAAGGTAAAGAAAGAAAAATGTAAAAAAAAAAAACATGTGATGCACTGGGAACTTTAGAATATAATGATAGAAAGTACCTTGATAAAGAAAAAGAATTATATGAAAGAAATCAAGAAAAATATAAGAATTGTTATATACACAAATATATTTTTTACATGGAAAAAGAGAAGTACTGAGTTACTTAAGCAGATTAGTGAAGGAAAATGGGAGAGTAATGAGAGAAATAAAAATTTGTAAAAGGAAAAACAGAAAGTACTCAGGAAAAAACTATGAATAATGCAGTACAATATGTATAAGAAATGTTTACAGAAAAAAGAAGGTACTGAAAAACTTGTGAAGTAAAAAAAGGTTAAAAGAAAAAGTATACGAAGAGTTGGAAAAGGAGATTTATTTAAAATTAAAAGTAATAGTTCAAGTAAATAGATTTAGCTGCATGACCAGATCGAATAGGATATGAAATGTATAAAAATTTAAGGGATTGGTAAAAAAAATATGTTTAAAGATTTTGAATGAATGGTTAAATGAAGGTTTTATGTATAAAGAATTATGTATTGGAATATGTATAATAACTTTATGAAAATACAAATGAGATTTGAAAATAATATGCAAAATATTATAGAAGGTGGCATACATAGGATAAAGCGGAAGGGCTATCAGGAATTTTTAGTGATAGAGAAATTGTGGACAATATTATAAATAGAAAAGTAGCAAGAATCACGATAGGAGACCTTAATAAGGCATTTGACACAACAGGCCATAAAATCTTATGGGTAATAATAAAATAATATAATATATGTGAGAAAAGATAAGTTAGGAAATTATGTATGCCAGCATATAGTAATAATACAGCAAAAATACTTGTAAACAGCTGGTTAAGCCAAGAGGTGCATATGAAGAGTGGTGTAAGACAGGGATGTCCAATAAGTTCTATACACTTTGCATTAGCTAGGACTGTAACAGTATGTGAAATAAATTACAAAATGAAGGAGGTGGGAAATATAACACCTGAACGGTTAAGAATTCCAGTTCTGTTAACATATGCAGATGACATTATAACTGCAAAAAAAAAAAATTTGGATAAAAAAGTAATGTACACAAATGAATGTCTACAAGTGATACTGATGGCTTTAAATAGAGAAAGGTAAAGGTTTAGGAGATGTAGAAAAAATAGAGGGTATATATTTTACAATGAAAGAAATTTCTATGTTAGGTATAAAATTTTGGAATAGAGATGTAAGTAGAATCCAATGGGAAAAACAGTAAAAGAAATAAAACCTGTCTTTTCTGGAGAAGATATAAATTATTATTCTGAAAAAAGGCTTACTTGATAAATTCAATAGTGATGGGAAAACTTAGCATGCTCAGCAAGCATATTTATGTTGCCAACAGTATTTGAAAAGGAACTATTGCAGCTAATCTTTTTTTTTCATTTATATGGGGTTCTAGATTAATACCAGTAAAATGTTTTGTATGTAAATAAAGAAAAAGGAGGTTTAAGGTTAATTAACTCAGTGATATATGCTGCTTCATTAAATATGTACAAAGTGTTAAAGTGGACAAATGAAAAACATGAGAGATTAGTTGTAAAATTATATAAATATAAGTATGATTATTTAGGAGTATGATAAAAACAGTAAAAGAGAAAAAGAGTAATTAGATGAAATATGTTAAGGAGAAAAAATATGTTTGTGGAAAATAAAAATTGTTGATATAGAAACAGTAAAAGAGAAAAAGAGTAATTAAATGAAATATGTTAAGGAGAAAAAATAGTTTTATGGAAAATAAACATTTATGATATAGAAAAAATATAGAAAAGTATGGTATAAAAATGTAATGATAAAATATTACTATGTAAAACCATGGGAAATTTTAACAGACGAAAAATAAGAAGTAAATGGTATAATCAAAAAGTAGAATGTCAAGATTTTTGTGGAAATTGGAAATAGATAAATTGCCAGTAAAAAGAAATATACCATACAAGAAGAAAAGAAAGAAACTACGGACATGTACTTTTGAAATGTAAAAAGAGAAAAAAGTTATGGGAAAAACTATGTAAAGAAGATTTTTTTGAAGATATAAAACAAGTAGATAAACAAACATGGATATAATTAAATATGGATATTATAAGAACTGAAGTAAAGAATATGTTAAAAGAATATTTAAAATGTTATTTTATGTTTTATAGGACATATGGAATGAAAGAATAAATGAACCAATGACTGCTGTCGAAACCATGGCCTTAAGCTTAATGGCAAAAAATACGTCGCCATCCCTTTTGGGAAAAACTCAGTTCCCACTAATTACCACATTGGTGGGAGCCCACTGAACACTGAAGGCGTTAAAAGATCCCTGGGGACACAGGTTGACAGCAACCTCTCCTTCGACCACCACACTGCCACTGTGGTCAGAAAGTACATCCATGTGGCACATCTCATTGCCAAGGGTTTTGCATCCAAGAAGAAAGAGGTCATCATCTCTCTACTCTTCCCTCATTAGGCCAATCATCGAGTATAATGCCCCATTTGTCATGTACCTCACCAGACACATGCAACAGCTGGAAAGGCCACAAAAGTACCTCATGAAGAGGATCCTTGGCCTTAAACACATGCCCTACATGGACAGATTCAAAAACCTCCAGCTATTCTCTGTCTCATATCATCTACTAAGAGGCAATCTCTGCTTGACTTACAAAGCCATTTCTGACCCAGCTCTGTTAGCAATGCTACATCTAAAGAAATCCAAATCTCTCCACACCACACGTTCCAGACACATCAACCTCATTGCCACAATCAACATAACATGCTAGAGGGACAAGCTCATAACCTAGAAACTGCCCATGCTCTGGAATAAACTTCCCATACATGTCAAGCAGAGGACCTCATTGATGAGTGGATGGGAAAAAGAAAGTTCAAACTGCGGATCACTCCAATGGCTCTACTTGCTAGAAGCACTAGGAACTAACAGAGTGGCACGATGTCAGGGCACTTCTATGGGCTAGACTTGTAAAGGCTCCAGGGCTATTAGCCTAGTACACACCTATGAAATTATGTTTAATGGTAAATAGATTTTAGCAACAATATTAAGTAAAATCAGATGGTGGTTACGGAAAAAGGAATGGGGGTCTAATAGGGATGAAAATTTAGTATGACTGTACACAGACTTGTATATCTATATTTGTAAATATTGGTAAATATGTAAATATTTAAGTTATTTTTGTATATAAATAAAGGACCCTACTTGTTTTGATACGTGCCATGGGATGTTTTGCACCCACCTGAGCTACCACCAGTTAAGTAGATGGGGCCTTGTTTTGATGTCTCATCTGAAGGATGACATGTACAGGAGTGCAACAACCTTCATAAGCCACAACACAGTGTCAGTGATCCATCTATCTGGTTTGGAAATAGAACCCACAGCTTTCTGCACTAAAGCAAGTGTGCTATGTGTTGCACCACTGACACTGCTACCAGTGTGATCTAGGTTAATGCCAATTAAATAATTTTTTGGGCTTAATGTTGTAAAAGTCTTATTCATGAATAATGCACAAGTCTCAGCTAGTGCATCTGGCCTCCTGCTGTAATCTGTAAAATTCCTGTGCCTTCCCCTGTAACTCCAAAAATGAGTAACATTCTGCCTCACCATATGAGTTTTTGACTGCATGTTTTCAATGATTTCTCTTAGGCCATAATAATTTTACTGTTAATAACTATGCATTGTTTATATGCTGCAGTTTGATGTCTATCTGCTTGGTGATGATACTAGCTAAGATGCTTTTGAGAGTGGTACCAGCCATTCCTTTTTTGCAGTTACTTAGCATAATTCTGTATTAGCATCACCCTTGTCTTATACCACTTTATTACTTTTAACTTAGAAGTATAAAATCATCCTCCCTGTTCAGCGAGTGCTGTACTTCCATGAGTAGATTACCTGCTCCATAATCACCTCACAGCATGGTGCAGACTGGATTGACTTACGATGTCAACTATGGAGACAGAACCTTAACTCATTAAGCCCAATAAACACTTACACATGGTAAGGTATAAGATCTAAAATGTCTGAATGGAAAAGAGGTGCTTAATCACTTCCTCATTACATAAGAAGCTGTAACAGTCCTTGAAGAATGGTTCTATGAGACAAGAATGAGGGGCATAATACTTAAACCGACAGTGCATCATTGCAGCACAAGTTAAAGTGCCATTGGTCATTCTGACCCTGCAATTACTAAAGTACTGCATGCAGAGACTGACAAAAATCACTCATATTCCTGAAGAAAACAGGAAACTGAACATTATCATATAAGGTATAGATGGTTAAAGAAACAGCAATGAATATCTTCCTCAACAGATGCATTAGGAAGTAATAAACATCATAGCAATGACTACAGAAGAATAGCATTTTGAATAAGACTTTGTTGACAATATTGTAACATGTCTTAATATAATGTAATCTACATTTAGTGAGTGGAATTAATTTTGGTCAACTGGATTTCCTTTGAGGCAATAATAAAATGTGTGTTTCCAGCATTTAGTCTTTCAAAGATTAGAAACCTCAGAAAACCAGCTGTTGCACATGAAAACAGAGTGAATGTGGAAATGTAAGGTAGTATTTGTGACAGGCATTGACACCTGCGAAGGAATTCATTAATGTGCTTAGCATGAGCAGTATGGCTTATGCGAAAAAGTCTCATCTCCTGCAACGTGCCCATTTGTGATTCAGAACATGCTAGTTCTGACAACAGAAGACCTCAACACAGGCTAATTAGCATTTTTATTGAGTTGCAATTACTATCGTGATATGCAGATCACTGCTGATCTGCACGTCATTATTATTATTATTTATTTTACATTTGTTAACCGGGGGTGTCTGACTGAGCCGAAAAGGCCCTTTTTCAGCACGGGCCTGGGGAGAAAAGCTCCACAAAGAAAAATTACAGATATATTTAGTTATTTAGACATGATCAGTATACACACAAATTACAAGAGACATGTTTTTACAGTTGTATGTGGCACATAAACAGTTACAGTGGAGAGAACAAACAAAAAAATATTAATTTAAAAATAAAGGTAATTAATAGATTTGTGGTGTACAGCTGAAATTTGGAACGCAGGTAGAATACATACATAGTACACAGGTACAGTACATACATTGTAGATTAGCCAGTGTTTGTGAGTAAGATTGAAAACTATTATCAAGTACTCTAGATTTAGTATGTATACCTCATCTGCTTTCACTAGCCTGGGGAGCAATCATGGCACTGCCAACTTTGCTTGAGAAGTTGCCTGATGTGGTCTTTAAAGGAGGCTTTGGATGATGTGTTTTGAATGCTAGTGGGGACAGAGTTCCATTTTTTAGCCACTGACCTACTACATAGCGCATCTCCAAAGCTATTGCAGCTGTTGGTGACTTCTAGTAGTAGTTTGCTTGATGATCTAAGAGGCCTTTTGGCTGAGTGATGTACTAGGTTTTTGAGGGCAGGACACTTACTGGGGAGGTAATAGATAGAATGACAGAAGCAGAGCTGATTGTAGGTTAGGAGGTTGGACAGTTCAAGCCAGTGGATCTGTCTCAAAGCAGTACAGTGATGAGTTCTATATGAGCAATTTGCAGCAAAGTGGGCAATTCTGTTATAGCAGGCTTCCACTTTGCTTAGTTCAGTTTTGTTGAGATTAGTCAGAATGGGAGATGCATAGAGTAGGGTGGATAGAAGTTGGGAGCGAGCAGTGGCTGATCTTGTGTTGTTGGTAAGAAATGGTTTGATATGGTAGAGTGATCCCAGTTTAGCATGTACTTTTTTAATAGTTAAGTTGAGATGACTATCAAATTTTAGGTGGGAGTCTATGGTTATTCCCAATAGCTTAGCCTTTGCCACTGGAGCGATTGGAGTAGCATTTGTGGAGTAGATAGTGAATTGACTGTTATCAGTGGTTTTGTTAGAACTGGTTATAATCATAAGCTGAGTTTTCTTTGGATTGATGATAAGTTGGGCTTTGGTCGTGATAGTAAACTGCTGCTCCTGTATGCAGGCGCATTCCCTCCAGTCACTCTCTTCCACACACTAGTATACAAATGTGAACTCACACACACACACACACACACACACACACACACACACACACACACACACACACACACACACACACAGTTACTACTGTGACATCCAGATCACTGCTGATCTGCATATCATGATAGTAAACTGCTGCTCCTGTACGCAGGAGTATTCCCTCCAGTCACTCTCTTCCACACACAAGTATATAAATGCAAACTCACACACACACACACACACACACACACACACACACACACACACACACACACACACACACACACACACACTACTGTGATATCCAGACAACTGCTGATCTGCACGTCATGGTAGAGAACTGCTGCTCCTGTAGGCAGTAGCATTCCCTCCAGTCACTCTTTTACACACACACACACACACACACACACACACACACACACACACACACACACACACACACACACACACACACACACACTCTACTGTGATATCCAGATAACTGCTGATCTGCACGTCATAGTAGAGAACTGCTGCTCATATGCAGAGGCATTCCCTCCAGTCACTCTTATCCACACACAAGTTTACAAACGCAAACACATACATACATACACACACACACACACACACACACACACACACACACACACACACACACACACACGTAATCACACACATACCACAGGCCTGAAACCTGTCCCTGCCCTATCTGCCCTCTTGTAGTTCAGCCACCCCAAAACAGGGTGACACTATGGCACGTATTAGGTCTTGATGGTCTAGTGCATCCCACCATCCTTATCCCTGCACTACTGCTGGTGTCAATACATCACTACCCTCCAGGAGGCAGTTCCAGGGAGACAGCTTAAAGCTAATTAACATATAGTTCATCCCCCAGAATGCCACTTCAGTATTCGGCATGAATGTGGGGACAGCTCTTCATGTGCTGGACATCTTCATGTTACAGAACTGTGCAGCACCTTGTGAAGACAGTTACTAAATCAAGGAAAGGTACTGTGGCATGTACATGGACATCTGTGAACACGTCATGTAGTATCTTAATGAATTGGGCACATTGTGCTAAGGCATAAGTGGGCACCAACAGAGGAAGGTTCAGAACAAGGAATGAGGAAATAAGAGCAAGGGAGGGGTGCAGGAAAAAATGTGAGAAAAGTATCTTTGGGGTTTTGGACATGTTCATAGATATTACAAATATAATACACTAACTGGCAAATACGCGTGACTACAAAAGTTTAGCACAAAAACATCACTAGTAAGTGTTATGACAAAAACAAAAAAGCAGCAAACCAAAGACCAGGAAGGAACCAGACCATAAAACTTATAAGCTTTCGTTCATTTAATAAAACACCACGAACTTCATCAGAATAAATTCAAAAAATTAAAACCACCCTTTAAATAATTGTCATGTGCAAAAAATCATCCCATGACAAAATGCTTCAAATAAATTTAAATAGCCACTGTGATGTCATGAAAAGTTAAAAATACACTACAAATTTTTTAAACATTGCATATGTATAAAAACATGAAAATGTATATATATAATAGTCAACAATAACAAACTACTACACAGTGTTTCATCAAATAAAGCCCATTTTGTGAACAGCTTGGCTCATTACATCAAAGCTTTTGTAACTTAAGAAAACACTTGATGTTAATAGTTTCATTTAGTCCTGGAGGGTAGTCTGCTCTTTAAGCTATCTGCCAATTAGTTACCCTACATTCTAATAAGGCTTTAAGATTACCCACCAAAGGACCACAGACTACTTTGTCTAAAACAAAGAATGTAAATTTCTTAAAATTGGTACATAATAAAACATGTCGTGCCAGTGCATTATTCCTGTCTTTGTTTCTTTGGACACTTTGGACACTCAGTATACATGTTTTTACAGGTTGAACATCTGAAGTTAGCAGTTCTCATTGGTATTCCTAAAGTCCACAAATGCAGAAGTACCCCCCCCCTCCTTTAGACCCATAGTGCTAGCAGCATACTCTAAGACTAAACCAATTTCTATTTGGTTAGATAAAATTTTGAACCCTATTGTTCAAAGTTCAAGGTTTTATTTAAATGATTCATGGCATCTATTAGAGTTGTTAAGTGAATTTAATTTGCAAAATTTAGATATCTCAACTATATTTTTTGTAACACTTGCTGTCGCTTCCCTTTATACAAGTATAGATCAAAAAGTTGGAACTGATTTATTTAGGGAATATTTGACTGGTTATACTGACTTTGACAATGTTAAGATCAACACTTTGTGTGCCTTGATGGAAATGATTTTGGAAAGTAATTTTTTTAAGTTTGGAACTAGTATTTTTCAGCAAATCTCTGATGTGGCCATGAGTTCTAGAGTGGCTCCCTCTTTTGCTAACCTAGTTATGGTTATGTGGGAGATGAAATTTCTTGTGACACATCCTTTGGCTAAGAACATTTTATTTTACAGGCGTTACATTGATGATTTGTTTTTTTTTTTTTGTGGCAAGGGAACCTTGATAGTTTCCAGTTATTCTTGCAAGACCTGAATTGTTCAACCAGTTTTTTTTAACTTTACCTTGGGAGGGTTTGGGAAAACAATAGACTTCCTGGATATTCATTTGGAACTACTTGATGACAGTTTTAGTTTCAGTAGTAGTATCCACAGGAAATCTACCTTTGTCAATCAGTATGTGCACAGGGAGAGTCTTCACCGCCAACATATGAAAAGAGGGGTTGTCAAGGGACAACTTATAAGGTTGAGTCATTTGACCAGTGAAGATTCTGTTTTTGATGGTGAGGTTAACAAACTGACTGGATTTTTTACAGCCAGGGGATAAGATTTGTTTTGGTTATGTAACATTGTTGCTAAAGTTATAACTCTCAGACAGTTTAGCTAGACCTATTTTGTGAGGCAATTTCAGTGTAGTAAATAGGGTGAATCAAAACAACAAGGTGTTTGAACTTGCCTTCCCATTGCCCCATTTAGATGGTATGGACATTATTAGGCGTGTTATTACTGAATGGCTTTTATCTCTATTAAACCGATGTTGATTGAGCGTAAATAAAGTTATTTGTGTGGTTAACCAATTGGGCATTTTTATTATCTATTCTATAGGAGTGTGATGTATAAGCATTTAATGATAGGGACATCTTGTCACCTTGGAAGTTGTTGTTTAACATTACAGTATAGTACTTAGTTATTCAGGTCATATATACAGTTTTATATTTAATTTTTAATTTTTATATTTTATAGTAAGGGCATGTCTAAACATATATACATATATGCAGCAGGGTTATTTTTAGTTGGATATAGAATTTTTTTTGAGTACCCCTCATCCTATATATCTATATTTGTCTTGGTATATAACCCTGCATGTTCATTTGGGGTCATTTAGCTACACTGATTTACAGGAATGGTTTTGATGTCGAATAAATATCTTGCCATTGTTGTCCTATAAGGGTATATAGTTACAATACCATAGATATTTATTTTATATCTGTTGCTTTTTGAATATGTGGTTATGTTTTTTTTATGATTTGTATGCATGTGTATAGTATATTTCCTAAACATGATGTGTAGAATTAATTGTGTATTTTGCAACATGGTTTATCCTAGTACATATGAAATAGTTTGTAGTCTTTTATATATATATTTTTTTTTGTTTATTTACTGAAGTTTATATGTGGGACATAAAATATTAGTAATAGAAAATATACATCTTTGCGAATAGGATGATGTTTAATTTGCAATGGCAAACAGTTTGTTGATGCGATGGCTTTAAATTGATGAAAGGCAATTAAGCTTCATTTGCGTTTAAGCGAGCTTTACAAAAAATCTCCTCGCTACTGCTTTTTAAACCTGTGCTAAATGTTTAACTCTTTTTAACATAAGCAGACAGTGTTTTAAAAAGACTTATACTAATGGAAAAAATCCGAGACGGACCTTTTTCCATTAGTATAAGTCATTTACAAACGCACGCTTGCCAATCAGCGTGCATGTTTTGGAATATTAATGGGGGGTCATGGTATAATAAGGAAAATTGGAAGGTGTTGCTTGGACATTCTGAATTGGTGAAAGTCCTAGGTAATGAACCGTTGTTCAGTTATAAAAAGGTATGTGACATAAGAAGTACACTTCAAAGTACTTCTAAGACATCACACAAATGGGTAAATGACCCTGTTGGGATTTATGCTTGTGGTCATTGCAGGCAATGTAGATACATAGCCAATTCAGGTTCTGTTGAGTTGAAACATTTTAAGAAAGTTATTTGGGCAAAGGACAGGTTTACATGTGATTCTGTTGGCATTGTTTATATTGCAGTATGTAATTGTTGCACCAGTTTTTATGTTGGCAAGACCATCAGGTCACTAAGTAGAAGTTTTTATGAACATGTGTTGGCAGTGAAAAACAGACAGGAATAATGCACTGGCACAACATGTTTTATTATGTAACAACTTTAAGAAATTTACATTCTTTGTTTTAGACAAAGTAGTTTGTGGTCCTTTGGTATGCGGTGGTGGTGCTGCGGTAGCGTTGTTGCCTCACAGTATGATGTTGTCCTGTTCGATTCTCAGCTAAAGCTTCTTCTGTGTGGAGACATGCGTGAATGGGCATACCTTCATTGAAGGTTGTGCGTCAGAGCTGGCAACTCGGCATGTAATAATCTACTGCCAATCATTAGCAGACTGGAGTTCCGCTGTGGCGACCCCTAACCGGGAAAAGCCAAAAGACACAGCAGTTTGTGGTCCTTTGGTGGATAATTTTAAAGCTTTATTAGAATGTAGGGAAACTAAATGGCAGATAGCTTTAAGAGCAGACTACCCTCCAGGACTAAATGAAACTATTAACATCAAGTGTTTTCTTCAGTTACAAAGACTTTGATGTAGTGAGCCAAGCTATTCACAAAATGGGCTTTATTTGATGAAACACTGTGTAGTAGTTTGTTACTGTTGACTATTATACATATACATTTTCATGTTTTTATACATATGCAATGTTTAAAAATTTTGTAGTGTATTTTAAAATTTTCATGACATCACAGTGGCTATTTAAATAATTTATTTGAAGCATTTTGTCACCGGATGATTTTTTTGCACATGACAAGTATTTAAAGGGTGGTTTCACGTTTTTATATTTATTCTGATGAAGTTCGTGGTGTTTTATTAAACGAAAGAAAGCTTATAAGTTTTGTGGTCCGGTTCCTTCCTGGTCTTTGGTTTGCTGCTTTTTCATTTTTACTTTGTTCTTTGGAGTTGTTTAGCAGTTTTTTGTTATGACAAAAAGAGTTAGCAAGCATTCTTCGAAGGTAAAAAGAATCACGGTAAATACATAGGAAGTATCATGTCACGGCATTACTTAAATATGCATAACACATTACTGCAGTAATATCACCTTGTTAACTGAGGACATGGTTCTGAAAATATATCATCAATTATTGCACTGTTAAATCCAATAAGTCAAGGAAGTTGCAATAAGAAATTTCTAATTTAAGAACGTGGTTTAAGGATAACTCTCACAGCAGTATGAAATTAGTTTTGAACATAACATACTTTTTGTAGTACAAGTTACCTCACTGTCAGACAATAAAAGTACAACAAATAAAATTACCAAACGTATAAAAAATATAGGTTCATAGATCGAAATGTTAATACTAGGTTGTTTATCCACATAACCGTTAGTAGCCTAGCCACAATATCTATCATACAGTTGATATAAAAAGTGTACACACCCCTGTTAAAATGCAAGGTTTTTGTGATATAAACGAATGAGACCTCAATGAATCATTTCAAAACTTTTCCCACCTTTAATGTGACCTATAACCTGTACAATTCAATTGAAAAACAAACAAATATGTTAGGGGGAAAATATAAAATTTAAAAAATGTACAATAATCTGGTGAAATAAGTGTGCACACCCTTAAACTAATACTTTGTTGAAGCACCTTTTGATTTAATTACAGCATTCAGTCTTCTTGGGTAGGAGTCTATCAACATTGCAAATGAATATTAGAAAGATGTGTACTTTGCAAGCACAGCAAGTGAGTAAGATTTTCAGTAGTGGAAGAGGAGATGGTAGTAAGGTAGGGGGGAGAGGGATAGTGAAGTGAAAATATTATTACAGTTGGAAGAAGTAAAGAGAATGGATGGCTGCAAGAAAGTGGGGTGAGAGAGAAAACTGTAGTTAGAAGATGAAGATGGGATGGAACAGAAACATTTCTTTCTGATCAGTGTAACTGCATTAAAAAAGCATTCAGTTATGGCTTTTACTTAACGCATCCTGTAGTCTCATATCTATTTGATATTTACACATAGACTGGAAGCTACTAGCCTAATGTAAAACTGTAGAAAACCTGTCTAATCCTGCACCTGTAGGAAGGAACCAGTCATGAAGCTGTAAAGCAAGTCAATGTTAGAAACTCAGCCTACATCTTCACATGCAGTAGAACCTAGTCACTGAAGCTATCCAACTTGTACTCTTCCATCACGGATAGCAGTTCTGAGGGCAGTTAGACAGATCTACAGCTGGTTAATTCCCCTGCTTATTAACGTATTTTTATTAGATGCTTCAGTGGGATACAAACCTTAATAAAATGTGCTGTAGATCAACTGGTGCCTATTGTCATGGCAGCATGAATGATAAGACAGCAAGGAAATTTGTCAGTAAAGAATCAGGGAACAAAGCAAGTGCAGGCTTGACTTTGTGCTGTGCACAGGAGTGATGTTGTGGGTGTTTAACAGGCAACAGAACAGAGGTTAAGGATGCATGACACAAACAGGTAGTTTGGCCTACTATGTGGATGTGCATCTCGGGCTCTTGAAGACTTGTACCTGGGGCTAATCAGACTGCAATGCCATGTAGTTAGTCAGTAAGTGATTTCATTTCAAACAATAATAATTTGCTGCAATGTGCAAAACACAGTGATGTGTGCACAAAGACTTTTAATTTTGACATCAGCATATGTACCACACAGACATATACATGTGTGTGTGTATCTGTGTCTATCTCACCCAATGTCAGATTTTGCAAATGTGTACAACATGAGGTACACCACTGCATGACCAGTGATGGACAAGAGTGGGCATGCACTTCACAAAATGTTAACATGCCCGCTTTCATTTCTTAGTTTGCATAAGAAGTATTCCCCTACATTTCATTATGAGCATTTCCATGTGTGGCATCACTGTCAGTTAACATTTCAAAGTCCCGTTTAGCTTTCCAATGGAAAGTGCAGCCTATGCATGATTGATAGGCAACTATGGAACAACTGCATAACAGGAGCACTGATACAGGTTTACTGCAATAATGCCTTATTTTTTGATGCGTGTATCCACATCATTTGTGGCCATATGACTGGCTATCAAAAGGGCAGTGCAACATAAGCTCTGTATGTGATGAAGATGTTTTTAGTGTTTGCTTGCAGTTTGAGTCGCTTTGTGTTGACAGTGGAAAAAAAGTGGGGGAATTTTTTCTGCCCTGGTTTGGGGGTGGGGTTTATACAGCTTGCTGACAGACAGCTGCAACTGCACTGAAGGATTCTCATGGTGACAGCCTTGGTACTGGCCTAGCCATGAACTGTGTAACAGTAATCGTCATGTAAACTGGGCCATTTTTATATGTTCTGTGCAGCACATGCAGATGTAGTGCATGGTAACATGCATCAGTTGCAACCATGGTGCTCTAATTTTTATGAAATAAATGTGGGCTTTTCCATGCTTTTCCCAATACATAGACCCTATACTCTGATATAACTTCCATGAATCCTGCCTAAGCTGTCTATCAGTCTGAGGTGCCAAAGGACTTCAGTTAAGGTAAAACATTACAGTTATATCACTTCTGGCATAACTGTTGCATAGTGTCTCTTCTACCACCCATATTACAAATCAGATGCCCCATAAAAATATATTCATAGGCTCATTGGTATATACTAGGCTAATGTTCATAAGGGCCCTTTTAAGTCTAGACATGCATCCCAAATCTCTGACAAGTTCTGGTATCACTGATAAGTTTAAACAGGGACTTGGGAAATGAAATATTTACAAACAGAGGCTTGGGAGATGAACCATTTATAGGCTGCCTGTGTCCATTAGAGGCATAGGTGCCAAACGGGGATGAATGTCCAAGTTGCAGTTGAATTGGGTTAGGGAGGAACTCTACTTCACATGGAAGGGGAGTCTGTTACAGAGAAGGGGTAGTCTCTGGAATACATACCTGTCTCTCCAGCAGATCCTATTTATACCACAGGCAAGGTTTAATTCTTTAGAACTGGTAATTCTGGTGCTGTTTGTTTTGCAGATATACAGGAGGTCCATCAGGGTGCCTTGTATGCCAGACACAGATCTCCTCTCAACAGTCTGTAGGAGACAGAATACAAGGATAGGGCTTTGAGGCAGTCTGCATAGGACATGTTACTTACACCCTGTATTATTTCAGTGAGGAAGCTCTGTGGACGCCGACTGTTGGATGTGCCTGGTTAGGTACATACCAAAGGGGGAATTGTACTCAATGACAGGTCTGATGAATGAAGAATACAGTCGAACAATGACCTCCATGGACTGACATGCCATACCCTTGTTTATAAGTTACAAAACAGAGTGATTTTCTCACTACTGTAGACACACAGTCAAAAACTGAACTGCCACCTACTTTTACCTGTTTTTTAGCTGTTCTGTTTTGCTGTTTCACTGTTTCAACTGTTTGCTATTTGAAACTGTTTTTCCTGCACTTTGTATTTTCTAATACTTGTGTATTTTATAGTATAGGCTAGATTCAGATTTGCTGAATCTAGACTGCTTGGCATTATCTGAGCATTAAAACCAGCCATCTTACATTAAGAGGGCACCCTGCACCCTTATGGCAGAAGAATGTAGTAAAGCACCCATCTGAGTTGGAGGTTGTTGGAATAAGGCTCAGTAGTGAGCATTTCCATTAGCTAGCTTGTTTGAAAATTAATTAACTTAGTTTGTATTTAGGCAGCACATGTGCAAGGGCCTGTACTCAGTTTACAGGAGCTGCTCTAGGATTGGTGTGCTTTCTCTGATCTCTGGAGTGAATCCAAATGAAATCCAAGTCATCCTTTGAAATGTACAGAAAAATAAGTATTTTACTCACTGTACTACATTTTTAAACTGTGTATTACTGAACTGACACATACTTTTAACAGTTTTTTAGCTGTTTTAACTGTTTTGCTGTTTCACTGTTTCAACTGTTTGCTGTTTGAGACTATTTTTTCTGTACCTAGTATTTTTTTAGTATTTGTGTATTTTACTGCATAGGCTTGATTCAGAATTACTGAATCTAGACTGGTTGGCATTATCTGAGCACTGAAACCAGCCATCTTACATTAAGAGGGCCTCCTGCACCCTTTTGGCAGAAGAGTGTAGCAAAGGACCCATTCAAGTTGGAGATTGTTGGAATAAGGTTCAGTATTGAGCATTTCCATTGGCTAGCTTGTTTGAAAATGGCTTAACTTGTTTTACTTTGGGATCTCACAGTTGCTACATAAGCCCTGCGTTTGCCTGGGTTTGCAGCCATTTTAACACAGCTCTACAGAGTTTGGTGACCAGCCACTGCTCTACTACCTTCATCTGAGCAATCCAAGGCATTTGTTTATGTGGAGGTCACCACTGTGCAGCACCGAGTAGTGGTGGTAACCACTGGTAGTTATAAAAGCAAAAGCTAAAGTAGATTTATTGTCCCTTAGAAGCTGCCCATGCTCCAACTGAGGAGTCCCTTAAATTGCACTCAGCTGCTTGGAGAGCACCTCAATTCGCTTTCTACAGAATTTGCCACTTTAACTGAAATCTCCAAATCCATAATAGTCTCGTACCCCATAAGAGCCCCAGTATTATAGACCCAGCATTAAGCCCCCAGTTAAACCACATCCTTCCTCATTAAAATAAGCAAATTGACACGTAGTATTATGGATGGTCAGTTCTCCTCCATTTCTCCTGCCGGCCTGACTGACATGGGTATCCTGAGGCAGTGTAGTAATTGCCTCATGTACACTGACAACCAACTACTCCTAAACCACTCAAGCTCAATTTGTGAGAGATACATCTACACTACAAATTTGGAATCCTTGCTCTCTTGTTCACAGAACAGTGACAGTGAACAGGTTCTCAGCCCACATACTACACTCCCTGCACAAACCACGCTCTTAACACATAAACTATTATACTGGAAGGTACTCACCAGAAATTTACCTAAACACCAGAGACCTCCAAAACACAAACATGCTACACCTAATACAGTACCTACAGCACTCAATGCACATAAAACCACAAGCACAAGTGTCTCACCAAACAAGCCCCTACGGCAAAGCACATCTAAACCAAATTTTTTGGTCATAGGCAACATTATAGTGAGAAACAAAGATGTCCCACACACCAGGCTGGACAATGAGAAGGTTACAGTCAGCAGTCTGTCAGGTACCATGATCCACCAGATCACACAAGCACTCAAGTCTCTCCACAAGAAGCACCACTATGACTCCATCACAGTTCATGTTGGTGTGAATGACTTGAGATGCACCTCACTGGACTATGTGAAGACAGACATGACTGACCTCTCTGAATGTCTCAGGCAGGTACGCGCCTAGCCTTGAGCAGCATACTACCTTCACTTAAAATGATACCACAATATAATCAAAAATAGTTTCTGGTGTCATTCTAAGGGGATCCAGTATCTGTCAGCTTGGGATGACATGGTAGACAGACCAGAATGCTTTGTCAGACATGGTCTTCATCTGTTATCTCTGAGATTTCTGTTACTGGCTAAGGCTCTTGCCTCCCCCATGGTGCCTTTTTTAGGCAATGTCAAAACAACAAAATTCCCAATGTAAAAATATCTTCAAAAAGCAACCTCAATCTTACGCTGCTAAACACTAGGAGTCTAAACCTACAACTGCACTCACTGGAAGCAGCCCTCACCTTAGAAGATGGTGATATCTGTGCAGTCACAGAGACTTGGTTGAAGGCAGCGGAAAGCACCCCAGCCATACTGGGTTATAATGCCTTCCACACCTTCAAACCACAAACTGCAAACTGAAAATGTGAGAACTAAAGGATGTGGAGTATCAATATTCATCAAAGATAAATACACCTCTACATTGGTTAAACAAAAAAATTCCCTTGAACTAATCCATGTCCAACTGTGTAGGTAAGACCCCTCTTCAAGTTATTGCCAGTTATAAGACTCCCTCGAACCGGGATACTTACACTGCATACTTGGATCTACTTGAGTCGCTCAAGATACAACCCTGTTTTTAGGTGACTTTAACTAACCATTCATCGACTCGGTAAATTATACATGTACTAACACACCTGCCCAAAGGTTCTTGGACTTCATCAACTCCAATGTCCTGGACCAGTTGGTTGACACCCCCACAAGCAGCCCAAACATTCTAGATCTGATGCTCACTAACATGGTGATCGTTGCACCACTCCATGTGTGTGGCCCTCCCTAGTGAGGTCTGATCATAAATCAGTTTCATTAGAAGTAACGATAACATCTGACCCGACCCCCCCCCCCCCATTAGCAGTAACTAGACTAAAAAAAGTTCTCCAAAGCCAATTATAACCTAATACATGAAGGCATTAACAGCTTCACTGTCTTCACTGATGGCATGGACACCTATACTGGGATTTACACCAATGCCTTGCATAAGCATCTATACAAATGTATTGACTCAGCCATACCTGATAGGATCAAAGCAAGATCCTCAAGGAAGAATAAGCCAGCCTGGTGGACATCCACCATTAACAAGTTATAAAAGAAGAGAAAGAAATTGCTGTCCAAAAGCAGGAAGGAATGGTCTCTGAATTGGAAGCATTCCCTCCTCGGCTTAAACAAGCAAATAAGACACCTCATAAGGCACTCTAAACCTAATTATGAATCCAAATTAGCCTCCTTCACTAAAGATAACAATAAGGCCTTCTTTAGCTACATCAGAAACCTTAAAGGAGAAACCCAGATCTGCGCAGAACTGGTTGTTAATGACACCACATACACTGAACCCGCAGAAATAGTCAACCTACTAGCTGACAGATTCAGTGAAAACTAATACCCCCTGTCCCCACCCATATCCCGCAAAGCATCCCTACCACCTGCCCTCCACCTAGTATCTCCAAGGAGCAAGTCATAAATGCTCTCGCCAAAGCCAAAAACACAGCCTCTGTGGGACCTGATAATATTCCAGGCTGCATTCTAAATGGATTAAAACAGGAACTAGCTGCACCGCTGGGTACTCTTTTTAACCACAGTATAAGCACTAGTTTTGTACCTGCTGAATGGAAAACAGCAACTGTCATCTCAATACATAAAGAAGGTGCCTTCACAGACCCTAGGAACTACAGACCTGCAAACCTGACCAGCCTAATCTGCAAGGCTATGGAAGAAATAATCATGGCCCTTATTAACAAAGATATAGGAGACTGCCAAATGCCAGACATGACCCAGTTTGGCTTTGTTAAAGGGAGATCTTGCCTCTTGAACTTGGTGGCCTTCTTTGAAACAGTCACCAAAGGCCTGGACAAAGGCAAATATATGCATATGGCCTTCCTGGACCTGGCCAAGGTCTTTGACACTATTTGCCACTCAGGCATCATTGATAAACTCACCCAGCTGGATGAAAACATATAAGATAAACAGGTACAAATATGACTCAGTCATTGTCCACGCTGGTGTAAACGACCTGAGACGTACCTCCTTGGACTACATGAAAAGAGACATTGAGGAGCTCTCTGATTATGTAGCCCAGGCAGGTATGACCCTGACCTTGAGCAGTATCCTACCTTCACCAAGAATGATGCCACAATACAGAGATAAGATGATCAGCTTTAACAATTGGCTTAAACACTGGTGTCATTCAAAGGGGATCCAGTGTCTGTCTGCCTGGGATGACATGCTGGACAAGCCACGCTGCAAGGGACGGCTTGCACCTGTCACCCCTGGGATTCTGGATATTGGCAAAGGCTCTTGCCACCCCATAGTGCCTTTTTAGGCAAGGCTCAAATTCTAAACCTACCACCCTAGAACACAAAAAGGAAAAACTAAGGGTAATGCTGCTCAATGCCAGAAGTCTAAATCTCAAAATGCACGACTCGAGGCCCTTCTCAGTATGGAGAACATCGATGTCTGTGCTGTGACAGAAACCTGGTTCAAGGCTCCTGAGAGCACCCCAGCGCTATCAGGTTTTACCTCATATCATGCTCCGCCCCAAAATCCAGACAATACCAAGAAAGGAGGGGTATCCATATTCATCAAGGACACCCACACCTCAAGACTGGTGGCAACGACGATGCATCGGAGACCATCCAGGTGCAATTAACCATAGGCAAGACTGCTCTGCAAATTGTAGCATGTTACAGGCCACCCTCACAAACTCAGGAACCTCACATGGCCTTCCTGAAAACACTAGAGGATAAATGTATCACCAAACACCATCATACTAGGTGACTTCAATTACCCTAATATAGACTGGGAACACTACTCAAGCCCAAACACCCTAGCCCAAAAGTTCCTGGAATTCATAAACTCAAATGCCATGGAACAACTAGTCACCATCCCCACAAGAGGAGATAACATACTTGATCTCATCATCACGAACATGGGAGCACAATGTTCAACACTGGAGGTGTACCCCTCACTGGTGAGATCAGATCACAAACTAATCTCGCTGGAGGTCCTCATCCCACCCCCACCTGAAATAAAAAAGACCATAGTAAAGAACTTCTCAAAAGCCGACTTCACACTTCTAAAGACTAGTGTGGTCTCCTTTAAGGCCCCAGAGCTGGCGGAAAACAGTACTCAAGCCGCTGAATCACTTACAAATGCCTTCTACCAGCACCTGCAGGACTGCATGGATAAGGCAATCCCAAGCAAAACAAAGACTCTTTGTACCAAAGGCAAGCATCCAGTCTGGTGGACCCCAGCCATAAACAAACTCTACAACAAAAGGAGGAAGCTACTACAAGATAGAGCAAAATCCTTAAAAGGTAAGACACCCTTGATCACTATAAGTAAAAAACTAAGAGCTCTCATAAAATCATCCAAAGCAAATTTCGAGAGAAAATAGCTAAAGACTCAAAAGACAATCATAAGGCCTTCTTTAGCTATGTTAGAAACCTGGGAGGAAACTCCCAGATATGCTCAGAGCTAGTTCAAAATGATGTGAAGATTACTGATCCTACAGACATTGCCAACATACTGGCTGACAGGTTCAGTGCAAACTTCTCCCCTCCCCAAAAGGAGAGATATCTATACCAAACGATTGCAGCCCCCAAACATCTCCAGCGCCAAGTGAGAACTGCTCTCTCCAAAGCAAAAACACAGCATCCATGGGACCTGATGGTGTCCCCGGCTGTGTGCTCCACGAACTCAATGAGGAATTAAACCCACAGCTAGGACAGCTGTTTAATCAAAGTCTTACCTCTGGATACGCACTCCAGGAGTGGCACACTGCAACTGTGGTACCACTTCACAAAGGCGGTGCCTCCACCGACCCTGGAAATTACCGCCCATTAGCTTGACAAGCCTTATCTGCAAAGCCATGGAGAGGATCATAATGGACCTCATAAATAAAGACATAGGGAATTTGCAGACTTTGGATCCAACCCAGTTTGGCTTTGTCAAAGGCAGATCATGCCTTTAAACTTGGTTGACTTTTTGAAACAGTCACCAAAGCCATTGATGAGGGAAAGGCAGTCCATACAGCCTACCTCGATCTGGCTAAGGCCTTGATACAATACCCCACTCAGGTATCATTGAAAAACTCATCAGCTTAAATGTCAACCCATACATCACAAGATGGGTTGCAAACTGGCTGAGTGACAGAACCCACAGGGTCAGAGTTGCTGGCGCCATGTCAGACTCAAAGCCTGTCACAAGTGGTGTCCCACAGGGCTCAGTCCTGGGCCCACTCTTGTTTGGCATCTACTTTTCCAAAGTACAAGCAAACACAGGAGGGTTATGGCTGACAAAGTTTGCAGATGATTGCAAACTGGGCGCCATAGTAGAAAACACATCTGACACAGATATCCTTCAGAAGGGTCTCACAGAAACGGATAACTGGTGCCAGAGCCACGGCCTAAAGTTAAATGCCAAAAATGCATAGTCATACCCTTCGAAAAACAAGGTTACCCCTAGCTACCAAATAGGTGGCAATCCACTGAGCACAGAAGAAGTTATCAGGGACCTGGGGACCCAGGTTGATAGTAGTCTGTCATTCGACACCCATGTAGCTAAAGTAGTTAGGAAGACCTTCTACATTGCCCACCTTATCATGAAGGTATTCTCATCTAGATCAAGGGAGGTCATAGTCTCCCTTTACTCATCACTCATCAGACCAATGATTGAGTACAATGCCCCATTCAGAATGTATCTGACCCGACACTTGCAACAGCTGGAGAGGCCACAAAAGTTCCTCACCAAAAGGATAAAGGGTCTCAAAAATCTGTCCTATGCTGCCCGACTGAAAGAACTCCAGCTCTATTCAGTCGCCACCGCTTGCTCAGAGGTGACCTTTGCCTAACATACAAGGCCATGTCAAACCCAGATTTGATGAATATGCTTCACCTCAAAAAATCTAGATCCATCAGAGCCACAAGGGCGGGGGACTTAAACCTTGACACGGCTATTAATAGGACATGCTGGAGGGATAGATTCATCACCCAAAGACTCCCTATGCTGTGGAACAAAATCTCGGTACATGTGAGGCAGAGCACCTCGCTGGCCTTGTTCAAGAGAAATCTTGACCAATGGATGGGAGATCGCAGATATACCCCAGGGATTACCTCAGTGTCACTGCTCGACAGAGGCACAGCAAAATAATGGGTATAGTTCCCCATACTAAATGGGTGGCGTAAGCCACAAAACGATGGGCTAGGCTTGTAAATGCCCTCGGGCAGATAGCCTAGTATGAACCTATGAACCTATGAACACCCTACACTGATCGACTACATTACAGTGACCATGAAACAGTGGCACACCACTTTGCAATTAAGCCACGATAAAGGACAAATTATTATCCCAGGGATAACAATTTAAAGGGGGATATTCCAGGGTGACACATTGTCACCGCTGTTGTTCTGTCTTGCCCTTAACCCATTAAGCTATTTAACAGCTTAGGCCATGGCTATAATTTGGCTCCTAGAAAACAACAAAGTGTAAAGACTTCTCATCATCTCTTTGTCGAAGACTTAAAACTGTATAGCTCATCAGATGAATTGAAAGCACAACTGCAAGTTGTCAAAACTTTTTCAGATGATAGAAGAATATCATTTGGTCTTGATAAATCTGCAAAAGCAACCTTTAAAGCAGAAAAACTGTAGCACCAAGAAAATCTGTTTGGGACAAGAATGTGATATAAAATAAATTGAGCAAGAGGGAGTGTATAAATATTCGGGAACTGATGAAGGATCAACAATAAAACATGAACAAATTCAAATAATACTTAGTATGGAATACTTTAGAAGACTTAAATTAATCCTGAAAACAGCGTTGACATCTTGGAAGAAAATTCAAGCTATAAACCAATCTGCTCTTCCTGTCCTAACTTATAGTTTTGGAATGATTGACTGGCCCCAAAACATGTTGGATAGATTACATAGAAAAACAAGAAGGATGCTTCATGCTCAGCAAATGATTTATAAAAATCAGTGCATACCAAGATTATATACTCCCTGTTCCAAAAGAGGGATGGGCCTCCTTGAAATGGACTACATGTATAGATCTGCAATTGTGGGACCGCATACATTTCTGCTGACCTCACAAGACTCAAACATAGTGAAAGTTTTGAAACATGAGGAGAATAAATCTAAGATGACTTCTCTGCTTAATTTAGCAGAAGCATATCAGAATCAAGTAGGAATGGAACTCAAACCAGAAGTAGATAAAAATCAGGCAGCAACTGAATGTGCCAAAAAAACAAAAGAAAGAATATAATGTGAAGGACCAGATGAGACAGCAAGAAATGTGAAAAATGCATAAATACAGTTGCAGGTATAGAAAACTTCCAGAAGAACCTCATGTGGATCAGGATCGAACACAGGAATGGTTAAGGAGAAGAGAATTCAAACCAAGAGATGAAATGTTAACACTGGTAGCCCAAGATAGTGGGCTGTGTGCACATTGGTTTACAAAGTCCTGTGAACATGTGGGAGAAACAGACAAATGTAGGGTTTGTAAAACAGAATTGGAAACAGTTGTACACCTCGTTGTTGGTTGTGACATACTAATGGCAGAAGGACTGTATACTGAAAGACATAACAATGTGGCAAAACTGTTGCACTGGGATTGTGGAAACATTATTGTATTGAAGTGGCTGAAAAACACTGGAAACATGAGCCACAAAGTATCATAGAAAATGATGATGTCTACATCACATGAGATCACCCATTACCAATAGTTCAAAAGACAGATGCTAGAAAACTGGATATAGTGGTCCGTGAAAAGAAAACAAAAATACCATTGATCACTGAAATCGCCACACCCAGTGACTATAGTGTCTTACGTACAGAGAGACAGGAAGTTATAAAATATCAGGATTTGCAGGCAGAAATGAGAGCAATGTGGAAGAAAGATACCCAGACAGTTCCAATAGTAGTAGGAGCAACGGGTCTTATAAAAAAGTATCTACAATCACATTTAGACATGTTACTAACATGATAAAGTACAGTTGTGTACACTTACCATAAATGTAGATGTTCAAGTGTATTCACTGTTGCAGTCATTACATTTGGGTTATCTGCTTGCAGTCGACCTGATTAACAAAGTCTTGGGTCCTGCGTCAGTTGCTGTCCCTTCTTCCATGACGTCAGGTCGTCAGGGGTATAAAACATGCAGCCGACGCCATTACATCAGTTTTTCTTGCCCCAGATGTCAGGTGCCCCCCTGATGGGAAGCAATTAAATATAAAAGCACAATGATATACCTCCAACAAAAAAGCAAATACACCAAAAAGACTTTTAAGCATAGTAAAGGAAAGTAGAGGTATAGCCAAAAGAAGTTAGGGGGCTGGAGGGAGGGTAACCAGGACTGCAACAGTGAATACACTTGAACATCTACATTTATGGTAAGTGTACACAACTGTACTATGTTCTTCTTGTTTCACTGCTGCATTCATTACATTTGGGTAGACTCTCAAAGCTATGGTTGGGAGGAGGAATTTAGATAGCATTAGGGCCAGCTATAAGGCCCTGCAAGACTGCAGTGGCAAAGCCAGCTCTGGATTTAGAGAAAATTGGCAAATGATAATGCTTGGTGAAAATATGTACAGAACTCCAGGTAGCAGCTTCTAGGATGTCCCTGGTAGGGACGCCTCTGAGAGCGGTTGTAGAGGTAGATGCAGCCCTAGTGGAGTGAGGTCTGATCCCCTGGGGGATAGGTTTTCCATGGTGCTTATAGCAGAAATTAATGCAATGGCTTATCCATTTAGAAATTGTTTGCTTTGAAATAGCCTTCCCCTCTGCCCCTGCACCAAATGCCACCAGCAGTTGTTCAGATTTCCTTTGAGGTTTAGTCCTGTCCAAGTAGAATCTAAGTTGTCTGTGCACATCTAAGGCATGCAGTATCCGTTCCCCTTTATTCTGTAGACTGGGAAAGAAGGTTGGCAAATGAATGGACTGATTAAGAGCCACACTGGATACCACCTTGGGCATGAAGGATGGATTGGTTCTGAGGGACACCCTGTCCGCATGAAAGATGATGAAAGGCTCCTCTGCCATAAGGGCCTGTAATTCAGACACCCTTTTAGATGAAGTAATTGCTAAAAGGAAAGCTGTTTTCCAAGAAAGAAATTTTAAGTCTGCAGTAGCAGCTGGCTCGAAAGGAGGTAGAGTGAGTTTCTCCAAGACAAAGTTAAGGTCCCAGGCTGGGGTTGGAGCTCTCCTGGGTGGTCTCAAATTTTGGCCCCTCTGAGGAACTGCTTGAGCAGTGGATGAGAGAAGAGGGGCGGTTCTGTGTTATAATGAGCTGAAATGGCTGAGGAGTGGATTTTAATGGAGGAAAAGGACAGGCCCTTGTAAAGCATCTCAGTTAAGTATTGTAAAATCTGAGGTGCACTGGGCACTGCTGTGCTCATCCCATGAGATTGGTTCCAGGCACAGAATATTTTCCATTTTTCCGCATAAGATTTTCTAGTACTAGGCCTCCTTGCCTCTAAAATGATAGCCATCACAGGTTTGCTGAGGGATGGTAAAGGAGAGATTAAGTAATTAGCCAGGCTGCAAGGTTTAGTGTTAGAAGATGAGGGTGCAGAATCTGGTTCTCCTGTTGAGACAACAGAGAAGCAGTCTGAGGCAGGTGCCATGGAGATAACCATGACACACTGCGCAGGAGGGGGTACCAGTGTTGGCGCGGCCAGTCTGGAGCAATCAAAATCATCCTTGGTTTGTCCTGTTTTATTTTTAGTAGTACGTTGGAGAGCAGAGGCAAAGGGGGCAAGGCATAGACTGATAGGTTTTTCCAGCTGAAGGACAGAGCATCCACTTTCCAGGCTTGTTTGTGGGGAGTCCTTGTGCAAAATTTGTCCAATTGGTAACTCTGAGGAGAGGCAAACAGGTCTATATCTGGGCTCCCCCATTTGCTTGTCAACATGTTGAAAATCCTTGGTTTCAGTTTCTACTCATGTGGGTTCATGAGGTTTCTGCTTAGTCCGTCTGCCAGTGTATTTAATTTTCTGGCAGGAATTGAGCTTGTAGGTGCACTTGGTAGCTCAAGGCTGTGTTCCACAATGCCATGGCTAGTCTGCAGAGGGGGTAAGAATGTGTACCCCCCTGCTTGTTTATGTACCACATAACAGTGGTGTTGACCGTCTTTACCATTAGTTGTCTTGGATGAATGTGGCCCTTGAAGGCTGTCACAGCATTCTGTACAGTTAACATTTCTTTTTGATTGATATGCAGGTGTATTTGACTTGGGTTCCATTTGCCCTGAATGCACTTCCCTGCCAGGTGAGCCCCCCATGCATAGTCTAATGCGGCTGTTGTTAGGGTTTGGGTGGCAGGGGGTGGTGTGAAAGGTAGTACCTTGTTTTGGTGGCAGGCCTCTGCCCACCAAAGGAACTCTAGGCATAGGCAATGTATGATAGGAATCATTGTTTCCAGGTCTTGAGAATGTTGACACCACAGGCTTTTTAGATACCACTGTAGTTTCCTCATATGCAGTCTTGCATGTGGAATTAGAAGAATGCAGGAGGCCATGAACCCCAAGGCTTCCAGTATTTGTCTTGCAGATAGCAGGGTTTTTGTGGCCACTTGTTTGAAGTAGTTTGTCAAATGAATTTGTTTCTCTGGTGTGAGGTAAGCCATCTGGGAAGTTGTATTCAAGCTTGCTCCCTGGAATACAATTTGTTGACAGGGTACCATGTGTGATTTCTTTTCATTTATGGTGTACCCCAGACAAGTTAGAACCCTTTGTACAAAGGCCAGATGATTCAAAAGTATGTCCTGGCTTTCTGCCTGAATTAGACAATCGTCCAGGTATGGGTATATTTGAATATTTCTTTGCCTGCAAAATGCAATAACTGGAGAGAGGCACTTTGTGAATACCCTGGGCACAGTAGATAAGACAAAGGGCAGTGCAGAGAACTGACAGTGCGTGTAACCTGCTTTGAAGTGTAGGTATCTTCTGCAAGATTCCCTGATTGGGATGTGCAGGTATGCTTCTTTTAAATCTAGTGTTGCCAACCAGGCATCTTTGCCTAGCATAGGAAGTAATTAGTGAAGAGTCAGCATCTTGAATTTTGGAATCTCCAAAAAGGTGTTTAGAGTAGACAGGTCCAGGATAGGATGCTATGAATTGTCTTGTCTGGGTACGAGGAAAAGTCAAAACCTTGTCCCTTTTCCTCTTCTGGTACCAGTTGAATAGCCCCCATGCTTAAGAGAGAAAGTACTTGTTTTTGGGCCTCTGCCCACTGATTTGGGGGTAGGTCCGGCCACCTGCTTGGTGTTGGCAACGTGTGGAAGTGAAATCTGTATCCCTGGGACACTATATTTAAAACCCATTTGTCTTGGGTAATGAGTTCCCAGTTCTTTGCATGAAGAGCAATGTTTCCCCCCAAAGGGGCAGTCAGTTGATAAGTGCTTGGAAATTTTAAAAGGAAGTCATTGAGACAGTTTACCATAGGGGGAGTCTTATTATTCCCACATTTAGAAGTGGAGGCCCCCCACTGCTTAGTTCTGTGTGTCCCCTGGGATTGAAATCTGGGGTTTTTGCTGTGTCTGGGTTTGGCTTGAGAAGACCCGGAAGGGGCGGGAAAGGACCAATTCTTAGAGGGCCAGTGCCTACTAAATCTAGGAGGCTAACTTGTAAAAAATCTTTAACAGTTTGCATAGATTTAGCTTTATCTTCGATCTTTTTAAGAACTTCCTCAGCCTTCTTGCCAAACAGGCGGTCCTGATTTAAAGGAGCATCCAACAATTTAGCTTTAACATGATCAGGCAAAGATTGCTCCTTGAGCCAAGCATGCCTTCTCAGCACAGACCCAGTAACAGCAACCCTGCAAGAGGCCTCTAATGAATCAAAATCACATTGCAAAGTATGTTTTCCAACTTGTTCAGCAGAATGCATTAAATCCTGTAATTCTTTATTTTCCACACAGTCAGGAATCAACATAATTTTCTGTTTAAGCAGTCCAATAACATGTTGCTGATACTTTAACATATGAAACTGGCAGTTTAAAGCCCTAATGGCCAAGGTTGCAGAAGTGTAAACCTTCTTACCCCATCTACCCAGCGCCCTGGAGTCTCTATCAGAAGGGGTAGGATTTTTAGCAGTAGAAGCCTTAATGCCCTTGGGCCCCTGTGAAATAGTCTCTGGATCTGCAATAGGATTTTTAAAAAGGAACTTGTGGGACTCAGGGACCCTGTAGTATCTGTCAGGTTTTCTGGGAGCAGGAGGCAGAGAATCAGGGGCCAAACTAGATTCCGAAAAAGCATAATCAACAATGTCTAGTACAGGAGGAATAGCTAAAGGGCTATGCTGAGGTAGGAGAAGGGAATCCCTAAGCCTCTTTTTTGAATCAGACTAATCCTGGTTTCCCCTAAGGTTTCCCCAAAAGAAAAATCCTCAGGAGGGGAAGCAGAGGGAATGGAGTCCTCTGCATCAGAATCTTCATAAGTAGATAAGGGCAAATCCAGATCATCAGAAGAATCAGAAAAAACAGAATCCAGATCAGAAGATTCATAATCAACTTCAGTCCTATGCCTCTTTAGAAGGGGGTGGGGGGGGGAGTTGGCTACCACTGATTAGAGTTATTAGATCTTTAGCCATACTTATTTGTTTTTAGGCACAGAGGCCTGAATATGTGGCCTGAGCATCGTTTTTTTAGGCATCGATCGAGATTTAGGCCTAAGTAAAGAAGGAGGCGTCAGTTTAATATGCAAGTCCATAGGCCTGAATACACCCTAAGAAGCCGGTGCCCGCACAGCAGCTCCGGACCCATCCAAGGTAGAGACATCTGCGGGTTCCATAGTTGAAGCATCTTGCGGCATACCGGACTCTGAATGGATCTCAGTAGAGGCCTACGAATCAGAAGTAGTAGGTATCAGTGGCTGCAAAAGCACCTCACTGAGTACCGGTGAACTGGCCACTGGCTTAGGAGAAGCGTCGTAGGCAGTTTTGGACCTCGGCGGCCTGTCTCTGTCTTTCTTTGCATTTTTTTGGAATCCCCATAGTCGAATGGCTAACCAATGACATTTCTGGATTATTAAATTGAGAACTAAAATATTTAGAAAATATAACGACACCGGATAGTGCGCTGATTAAATAAAGCACAAAACCGACAGCAAGGCACGTTCTGGTCAGGGCCTAGGCAAGGAATACAGTATGAATGAAAATCTTTATGAATTATTTGCTTTCTACAAGTAATGCAATTATTAACTTTTACTGACATCAGTAAGGAGCAAGAAAAAGTTTCCCCAACGGGGTACTTAGCTTTAGTTGAAGACTTTGGTTCTGAAACTCGAAAATGAAAATTTCAGGAGTCGGCCGACCGGCACTTGCGAACTGCTTCTGCTTTGGGCACCGCATGGCAAGAAAGACTGATGTAATGGCTTCAGCTGCATGTTTTATACCCCTGACGACCTGACGTCATGGAAGAAGGGACAGCAAATGACGCAGGACCCAAGACTTTGTTAATCAGGCCGATTGAGGGCTACCTGCAAACAGACAACCCAAATGTAATGACTGCAACAGTGAAACACGAAGAACATCATAATAAGATAACATCTGTAACCCCATTTAAATTGCAGAAGGCATCATTACTGGGCACATTGCAGGTGCTGTGAAGAGCACTTCTGGCTGACATCAAAGATTGAAACAATACTAATTTCAAGATCTTTAATCATACTTTGACTTAGAAATGGGGTCCATTCCCATCATAGTATTAGAAACCAAAAAGACTTGGAGAAATTAAAAAAAACTGGAGATCAACCCATATATTGTCAGGTGGGTTTGCAAACTGGTTCAGGAATATAAAGCACACGGTCAAAATAGGCGACTCTACCTCCACCAGCAGACCCATAAACAGTGGTGTTCCCTAGGGATCTCTGCTGGGGCCCCTATTCTTTGGAATCTACTTCTGGGATGTACAGGCTAAAACAAAAGGCCTATGGCTGACAAAGTCTGCTGATGAGTGCAAACTGGGTGCAGTCATGGAGTCACCAAATGATGTCAACATCCTACAAGAAGGACTTACACAGACAAACAACTGCTGCCAAAGTCATTGACTAAAACTCAATGCAAAAAATGCATCACCATCCCCTCTGGCAATGGCAACATCCCTGCAGATTACCATATTTATAAAAACACCCTAAGCACGCAATCAGTGGTGAGGGATTTGGGCACACAGGTTGACAGAAACCTTTCCTTTGGCCACCATGTTTTCACAGTGGCAAGAAAGGCTTTTTGTGTTGCCCTCATAAGTAAGGCCACTGCATCCAGAACAAAAGATGTTATAACCCCCTGTACTCCTCACACATCAGGCCAATAATAAGAGTACAATGCTACCTTTGGTATTTACCTTACTTGGCACCTGCAACAACTGGAAAGACCTCAAAGGTTTCTTACAAAGAAAATTCAGGGTCTTCAGCACCTGACATATATAAGCAGACTAAAATCACTGTCACTATAGTCTGTGTCTTACAGACTACTCAGAGGTGACCTCTGCCTTGCATATAAAGCAATCTCAGATCCTGCTTTAATAGGAATGCGGCACATTCATAAATCAAATGGTATATGATGCACTCACTCTAGGGAACTCAACCTAGTATATGACACAGGTTACCTCTCCTCAGGAACAAACGTCTAATTCAGATGAAGCAGAGACCCTCGCTGACCCTATTTAAGTGTAATTTGGATGATTGGATGGGAAACGAAAAATTCATCTCAGGAGTTTCACCTGTGTCCCTCTGACAGGGGCAGCAGTTGTTGACTTAGTTCTGCTTAACACTTGGGTATTCTTTAACAGGGGTTGCACTTGGCTAAGCCTGTACGGGCCCTAGGGTCATTAGTCTAGTAAGCTCCTATGATTCTATGTGTGCTCCCAAATCCCTGACTACAGGGTTGACTCTTAGGTGTGTGTTGTTAATACTACAGGGTTGATGACTTCCCTAAGGATACTATTACGCACTTCTTGGCATTTACTTTTAGTCTGTGGATCTGGCACAAGTTGTCTGTGTCAGCCCTTCCTGGAGAATATTAGTGTCAGTGGGGGATTCTATGACTGCTCCTAATCTGTAATCTTCTGTAAATTTAGTCAGCCAGAGGCTCAGAGAAGTAAATGCCAGAAAGGAGCTTTCCCAGGAGGGACTCTGCTTGTGACTGGATTCTTTGTATGGGAGGAGTCACCAGTTCTAACTTCCTGGGTGCTGTCTGTGAGCCAGTTGGCTACACACTGGGTGACATACAGATTTATACCTAACATGTTGAGTTTGTCAACAATGGCCAAGTGCGGTATTGTGTTAAATGCCTTGTCCAGGTCAAGGCAGGCAGTGTGAACTGTTTTACCCTCATCTATTGCTTTGGTAACCTTATCAAAAAAGTCCACAAGTTGAGTAGGCATGACCTGCCCTTGATAAAACCATATTGGGTTGGTTCCAGTGTTTAGAGGTTTACTATGTCATTACTGCTCCTTTACATGACACTTCTTTCCATGCCTTTGCATATGAGACTAGTGAGACTTATGACTCTGTAGTTTCCATGGTCTGTAGATGGCCCACCTTTGTGTAGAGGGATGAATGTTGCTCTCCATTTGTGAGGCATGTGGCATGTTTGGAGGCTACAGTTAACCTGTCAGGCCATCTGGCATTGCTATTTATGTTTCATGCTATTTAGAAGGCATCCTGGGATATTGTCTGTGCCCATCAATGCAGTGTTCTTGGAAAATGTTTGGGAATTGGTTTTGAACCCTGCATCCCCTGTTTATTTACGATGAATTCAGCTACACATTATGCCAATCAGCCTGAGTTTCTCAGCCTTAAGAATAAAACACAGTCGCCCAGGCACACAGATTCTTACAGAAGGCAGAAGACATTATATGAAAAGCAATGTTGCATTTCTCAAAGGTAACACGCTTTTGTTACTCAGTTGCTTGCTGCAGCAGTATTAAAGGAATATACGAAGTACAAGATGATGCCACTTTGAGTGCTGTATGGATGCATGCTCATTAACTCCAAGTGAATATTTTGGTATCCACCTTCAGTCAGTCCTAGTAATCTCTGCCTCAAAAAATTAATAAAATGTGTAAAAAGAAAAAGTCATGCATGCAGCAAAGATGTGGACTACAGTAAACTAGCAAGAAGCTGGATTAAGAAAAGAGTTGCTGATTTCTCCTGATATGCAAAAAAATAACAACCGAAGGGTACTTTTATGTGGCCATATAAGAACATTAGACATATGCAAATGGAGGTAATAGGTCATTACCCATTTGTCTTCACTTGAGTATGAAATACAAAAATTTAAAAGATTTACTCAACAGATACTTGTCAAACAGGAATATTCATAAAATTGTCTAACGGTGTCCAGACTTGCATGACTAACTAATGATGTAAGGCTGTTAAAATTATACCAGTATGAATTAAAAAACAAAATGGCATGTTTAATCAGGAAAAGGTAAGAAACACATTTCACTTTTCATTAAACTATTCTAGCCTGTTCTGCCTGTTGTTTTGGCATTTTCCAGTAGTGTGACCTCCATTTGTCAGCTAATACAAACACTGTGGGGCATCCCTATAGCAGTTCTCTACCATCCCTATAGCAGTTCTCTACCAGCAAGCTGCATCTGCAAACGTCTGTGGCCCACTTACTTATCAAGTACAGGAACATTACAGTGTATGTTAATGATTTACCCCTTCTATGATTGTAAATTTCATTAGAATGTATTCAGGGAGGTGCACACTACTGGCAACCCCCACCAGAGATCTCTCTAAACCCAATACTTTCTAGTTTGGAATCATTGTTTTACTCGGTCTTCTCCTTCCCAAAACACTTGTCCATATTTCTCCCACTCCATACTCACTCCTGGCATAATGTTTCTATTTCTCTAAGAATTCCTAGTTTACAACATTGTCGGCTGCATAGAGACTTTTCACAGTACCTGGTAGTCTAAGTGACTGTTCATTGCTGTGCAGTTATAGAACTTGGCTCTGCCCGCTATGTTCCGCCCTCACTACGCTCGGGCTTCACTCCCGCTCCCCTGCCCTGCCCCAATCCCCTCCTGCCCCTAAATCACTCAAATGTATCTAAACCTAACCACTCCCACTCACACGTGTCTACCAATCACCACCTGTACAATTTTGAATTAGAAAGTAGTCCACATTTCCATACTAATTCTAATCAACACCCATCCATTAGCACACATATATTAACCTTCTACCAATCTCTACCCTTTTTACCATTGCAAAATGCTATCAATACAAACACCCTCTTGTTTCATACACATATAACAGTTGTCATTCCCTGTAATCAAAACAGGCCAATCTCCACTATACCCCCTCCCCCACCATTACAATACAACACACATCCACCTACACATTCAGCTGTTCTGACCTCCCACATAGTCACCCTCCTATCTGATTTAATCCCTGCTCTACCACATACCCACAAACTCACAACTATTACCTCCCCCTCCAACATCTCACAACACACACTAACCATACACTGCTAGTCCCACTCTAACAACCTCAACATACTAATAAAGCACACAATGTTACATTCACTAAAACACACATCATTACATCCACTAAAACAAACACTATTTATTACCTTATCTCTCCACACAGCCAACCTATTCACACTAGCCCTTCTTTATCATTTAACTAACTTCTACAACCCCAACTACTATGACCACCCCACCAACTCCATCACCAACTCTCCACTGCCCATAACCCACCACTACAACTCCCAAATTTCACCCAACTTCTACAGCAACACAGAAATAGACTACTTCCCACTTAAATACCATCAAACCGACACAAAAATGAACCACTATTTAGAAACCACAAACAACTAAGCAAACTTAAAACAACTTTATTTCATATATTATCAAAACTAAAACTCAGTGGTGACATCCACTCCAACCCTGGCCCCAAGACTACCAATAAGCAAACTACCACTTACACCTCAATCAACTCCACCATACCCCTTCACCCTAAATAACACTCCCTGCTGTTCCTTAATATAAATTTAAGAAGTATACTAAACAAAATCTAAGACCTCCATGCACTAATTGACTTACATTCCCCTGACATCACCATTTTGACTGAAACATGGCTTAAGCCACATGTCAAAAACAATGAAATACTTCCCCCAGGGTTCAACATATATAGACTCGACCGTCAAAATAAATGTGGAGGAGGTGTAGCAATAATGTTTAAACAAAATCTAGCCCTAGAAGTTATCAACACCACACTTCCTACATCTAACAATGCAGAATTACTCATCCCCAAACTGAATATCAACAAGAACAAAACACTTATCATAGTGGCTATCTATGTCCCTCCAGGAGATAACACTAGCACAGTTGGAGACATACTTCACTGGCTATCCACAACCTTCCACCAAGAAATCATAATTATGGGTGACCTCAACACTGACTGGTCCACCTATAATTCCAATAATCCATCCAATTTCATAAACCTATATGGTTTATCCCAGCTCATACAAAACCCCACAAGCATAGACAAAGCCTCCAATAGACAATCCATCCTGGATTGGACTCTCACAAATAAAAGTAACACACCCCTTCTAGCAGGATGCCTCCCCAGTTCCATAAGTGACCACCTACCCACATACCTAATCAGAAACAATCTTAGTCCACCTAGACAAGTAGTCTATAGGCTAATCCGCAACAAGAAAAAAATGAATACCCTCATTTTCAACTCCCTCTTCCAACAAATTAACTGGTCCCACCCTTAAAACACTACCATTAGATGACGCTGTTTAACACCACTTCCTCAACATCCTAAACAGCCTGGACCCTGCAGAATAGCTAGAATAAAACATCACCACACACCATGGCTTAGAAATGACACCAAAGACCTATTAAAAGTAAGGGACAAGGCATGGAAACACTGGCTAACTAACAAAAGCAATGACAACCTTCTACTTTTCAAACAACTTAGGAATAAAGCCAAATCCCAGATAAAAGCTGACAAAAAAGCCTACTACATCACTGCACAGCAAAGAAACAAAAACAACCCCAAAAAACTCTGGGCCGCTACAAACAAACTCCTGCAACCTGGTAGTACTCCCACCCCCAATCCTACCCCCCCCCCATCAAATGATAACATTGCAACATGACTCAATTCCTTTTTCATAAACACAATTCACTCACTTATTGACTATGACCGAAACATCAGTACTACTATCCTCGTAGCCAACAATGAGGGTGTAAACTCTTTCTCCTTTAACCCCGTCCCAACCCATACCATAAAAAAATACTCAGTAAGCTCAAGCCCACCAGCCTAGCTGCTGACAACCTCCCATCAGAATTCCTCAAAGCTGCCTCCGAAGTCATAGCCTACCCCATTTCTATCCTCATCAACTGCTCTATCTCTGAGAACTATGTCCCACTAATCTGGAAAGTCTCCTATATCACCCCACTGCATAAAGGAGGCAACTCTACAGAGCTTACTAATTACAGGCCCATTGCCATTCTTTCACCCTCTCCAAAATACTAGAAAATGTATTCACTCCCAGCTTCTAAACTACCTTCTCTTCAATAACCTCCTATCAAACACACAACATGGCTTTCGCCCCCAACACAGCACCACAACCGCCCTCCTCAGTTTTACGAACACAATAAATGAACACAGAAATCAGAATAAATATGTCTCATCCATCTTTCTAGATTTCTGAAAGGCATTCGATACAGTTTCACATCAAAAACTGCTGTCAGAACTGACCACATTACATCTCAGTCATTCTTCCCTAGCTTGGTTCCACAGCTATCTAACCAAATGCCAGCAGGCTGTTAGATGGCAACAAGAGCTATCATCTTTGCTCCCTGTTAACATAGGAGTTCCACAAGGCTCCATATTAGGCCCCCTACTTTTTACCATCTTCACAAATCAACTCCATAAATCCACATCTCTCGCCTCTGTCATCCAATATGCAGATGACTCTACCCGGATATGCTCTGCCCCCTCTCTGACACAACTACAGGCTATAACACAACAATCCTTCCTAGAAGTAGAATCTTGGCTAACTAACACTAACCTCATACTGAACCCAAAGACCAAGCTCATGCTCTTTCTCCCCACCAAAACACCCAATCCATCAGCCACTTTTCAAATCCACTCCTACAACAACACAATCATAAACACCAGCTCACATACCAAATTACTAGGTGTCACAACTGATAGAAAATTAAAATTCAAGTTATGCCTCTCTCAAACCATTAAAAAAACACACATCAAACTAGACTCTCTTTACTGAATTAATCCTTTCCTAACTAGCCATTCTAGACTAAGCATCGCCAGGACTCATCTCTTATCTACTGTTCTCTATGCTTCTCCCATCTTTACAAACCTTAACAAAACTGACCTTACCAAACTTGAATCAGCCTACAATAAAATAGCCAAGTTTGCCACTAGCTCCCCATATAGGTCCCACCACTGCTCTGCCCTACAACAAATACATTGGCTAGAATTCCCACAACAACTAACCTATACCCAACTTGTCTTTACTCACCAGCTAATATACCAGCCAAACAGAACCACAGCCCTACAACAATTACTCCAACCATATACCAACACTCAGCAACTCTGATCCTCGCACAAAACGCTCCTCCAAGTATCCAAAAGCAACAACAAAGCCGGGGACGCCCTCTACTCCCGCCACATTTCTAAACTTTGGAACTCAATCCCTCAACACATACTAAATGCTACCAACCTACACCAATTCAAAACTCTGCTCAAAGACCACCTCACTAACAACTGGCTCTGCTCCTTCACCAAGCCAGGCTAATACCACATAAGCCCACATCAAATTTCATCTCCTAAATTTTATAGTCTCCATGTATACCCCACTCCCACCTATTAACACCACATATCAGGTACCTACAATAAGAGTATAATTTCATAATTTCTTTTTTTTTGAAAGGTTATACATATGTACATGTATTAAAGTATACTCAAATGATCAACTAAAGATGGACCCCTGCCCTCAAAAAAAAAAAAAAAAAATATATATATATATATATATATATATATATATATATATATATATATATATATATATATATATATATATATATATATATATATGACTTTACTATATTGTGATAACTTTCTCCTTTTCACTAAAGTGCCTATTGTATATTGTACTTTCTTTATTGTCTCTAGATATTTTTGTTAAATTCTATGTAAAACCGACACTGTACCTGTCAATGCTGTTCTTGTTTTATTGGAGCTTTTCTCCCCGGGCCTCCGCTGAAAATGGGCTCACACCCAGATGGACTATCCCGGTCAACAAATGTAAAATAAATAAAAATAAAATAAATAAATTTTAATATCAAAACATCTTTGACATTATTTTTATCCATTTTAATCAAATCAATTTTATTTCACTTACATTTTAAGAATATAAGGTTTAAATGTATAACTGGATTATTTTTCTGTTGTTAGCACTGACTGTGCTGCCTTGAAATTCTGAAAGGTGTTAACTGTCAAACAAAGCTACATTTTGTTCAAGTATTTGAAGACAGCAACTACAGCAGTCAAATTCCAGAACAATGACTTTGAGAAATTCATATTATTAGTGCAAAATAGCTGTTATTGAAGTATATACTCATTTTTTTTCAACCTTACTGAACTATACTTTGTACAAATCTCCCTGACTGTCATTATGCACAGTAGTACTTATAAAATGGACAAATACAGTACTGTGGACCAGATCAAAGAATTTCTTAATTCTGCTGGCATTGTTTGTTCATGTCCTGCTTTTCATTACAAATGCCGATTCATTCAATCAAGGAAGTACGAGTTCCATGCCAGAATAGAGAGCACAATGAGGAGTGCTACTAAATGCCATTACCTGCTGAAGCATGCTCGCAGTAAACTGCATGGCCTGATGGTGTTGTTCTTCCAGCATGTCCATATGTAAATCATCTAGAAAATCATTTCTGTCCTCATCCAGCCATCCTTCATCGAGCTATAAAGCATGAAGACCTCAGAAATTAGATCAAATGTTGCTTAGGAATCTAAAGTCTACTGTGACTAAGCACAAAAAAGAGCTATGAGAACATTACAATCTACACGTAACAAACACGCTTTCAAAGGAAACCTTCCTTTCCATTACACTGGGCAGTTTTAAAAACATGACATCTGATTACATAGGAACAACAAAGATGTTTCCTATAGTTTTCTGTTCACTTTTCAAATTAGACAAATGGAAAGGTACCAAACCATATGCAATTGTCTACTCAAGCTGAGATACAAAAGAAAAACAAATCGGGGTGTAATATGTTATTAGACTGCTTGTTTCAAATCCATCCATCCATCCATCCATCCATCCATCCATCCATCCATCCATCCATCCATCCATCCATCATTCATCCAGCCATCCTTTCATCCATCCATCCATCCTCAACCCCTTTTTCCATTTTTGCACATAATGTCAGAAAATAGCTGAGTCATGTGATTTAGATCAACTAAAGTACAGTTGTGTACACTTACCATAAATGTAGATGTTCGAGTGTATTCGCTGTTGCAGTCATCACACTTGGGTCATTCTGCCAGGGGTAGCCCTCAGTCAGCCCGAATACCAGAGGCTTAATATTTCTGTGTCAGTTGCTGTCACTCCAGGACTGATGTCAGGTCGTCAGTTGTATAAAAACAGACAGCCAACGCCATTACATCAGTTTTTCTTGCCCCAAATGTCAGGAGCTAGGTTATGGTGGAATAACACCACTAGTAGAAAGTAAATACCAAACAGCACTGTAAGGAGTGAGTGAGAGAGAGAGAGAGAGAGAGAGACAAGGGGGATGGAGGGTGGGAAACCACGACTGCAAAAGTGAATACACTCAAACATCTACATTTATGGTAAGTGTATACAACTGTACTATGCTCTTCGTGTTTCACTGTTGCAGTCATCACACTTGGGTTAATTCCCAAAGCTGAAGACACGAGTGGAGGCAGTCAAGAAGAGTTGGGGCTGGCTAGTATGCCCTGTAGGACTGTGGTTACAAAGCCTGCCCTGAATTTGGAAAAGAGAGGCAGGTGGTAATGTTTGTTGAAGGTATGAACAGAACTCCATGTTACAGCCTCCAGGATGTCCCTGGTAGGGATCCCACTGAGAAAAGCTGCAGAGGTTGCAGTTGCCCTAGTGGAATGTGTTCTGACCCCCTGTGGGGGTCTTTTCCCATGGTGTTTGTAACAGAAATGGATACAGTGTGCTATCCATTTGGAAATGGTTTGTTTTGATATGGCCTTGCCCTCTGCCCCTGCTGCAAAGTTGACTAGTAACTGGTCAGATTTCCTAAAGGGCTTAGTCTTATCCAGGTAGAATCTGAGCTGTTTGTGCACATCTAAAGAGTGCAGGATCCTTTCCACCTTATTTTGAGGTTTAGGGAAGAAGATGGGCAAATGAATAGATTGGTTGAGAGCCACACTGGACACCACTTTAGGCATGAAAGTTGGTTTAGTCCTGAGGGAGACCCTGTCAGCATGAAAATTGATGAAGGGTTCCACGGCCATGAGTGCTTGTAGCTCAGACAATCTTCTAGCTGAAATGATGGCCAGAAGCAAGGCTGTTTTCCAAGAGACGAATTTTAACTCTGCTAAAGCTGCAGGCTCAAGGGGGGGGCTTGAGATTTTCAAGGACAAAGTTAAGGTCCCAAGCAGGGGTAGGGGCTCTTCTGGGTGGCCTTAAGTTGTTAGCCCCTATAAGGAACTGCTTGATGAGGGGGTGTGAAAAGAGAGGTGGCTCTGTACTGTAATGAGCAGAGATGGCAGAGGCATGGATTTTAATAGAAGAGAAGGATAGGCCTCTGTGAAGCAGGTCTGCAAGGTAATTCAGGATGAGAGGTAAGGAGGGCTGTGCAGGTTCAGCTCCATTATCCTGGATCAAGGAGCAAAACATTTTCCACTTGTCAGCGTAGGATTTTCTAATGCTGGGTCATCTGGCTTCACATATAACATCCAGGACATGCTTGCTTAGGCTGACCACTGGAGGAGAGGTCAAGGAATAAGCCAGGCTGCCAGGTTCAGGGTCTGCAATTATGGACGCAAGAACTCTTCCTTCTGCTGGGTCAGGAGAGTTGGAATCTGAGGGAGGTGCCATGGAGGCAACGGTGACAGACTGTGCAGTAGTGGGTACCAGTGTTGGCATGGCCAGTCTGGGGCAATCAGGGTTGCCCTTGGTCTTTCCTCCCTTATTTTGAGTAACACCCTTGTAAGAAGAGGTAGAGGGGAAAATGCATAGATCGAGAGGTTTACCTATTGAAAGAATAGGGCATCCACTTTCCAGGCCTTGTTGTGAGGTTCCCTGGTGCAGAATTTGCTGAGCTGGTGGTTGTTGTGGAAGGCAAATAAGTTGACCTTCGGGGTACCCCATTTCTGGGTTATGAGGCTGAAGGTGTTGTGGTTTAATTGCCACTTGTGTGGGTCTAGGAGATTTCTGCTTAAGTTGTCTGCCAGAGAGTTTTGGTTGCCTGACAGGAATTGTGCTAGTAGGTGAATATGCATGGCTGAAGCTGTGTGCCAAAGGGTCATGGCTAGCCTGCATAGTGGGTAAGAGTGGGTACCTCCCTGCTTGTTGATGTACCACATCACTGTGGTGTTGACTGTTTTGATTAGTAGAGACCCCAGAGGGAGTAGGGGTCTGAAAGCTGTCAGAGCGTGCTGAACAGCTAGCATCTCTTTTTGGTTGATGTGCAGATGAATTTGATTTGGGCTCCAGTGGCCCTGAATGCACCTTGCCATCCAGGTGTGCCCCAGACATAGTCTGATGCATCTGTGTTTAGGGTCTGGGTGGCGTGGGGTTGCGAAAAGGGAAGTCTCTTATTGTGGCTGCATGCTGCTGCCCACCAAAGAAAATCTTTCCTTAGACAATGTATCATATGTATAACAGTTTCCAGGTCCTGAGAATGTTGACACCAAAGGCTTTTTAAGTACCATTGAAGTTTCCTCATATGCAGTCTGGCATATAGAATTAGTAGAATGCAAGAGGCCATGAACCCTAGAGCTTGCAGGATTTCCTTGCGGATAACTGGGTTCTGATGGCCAGTTGAGAGAAGTAATCTGTCAGGTTTGTTTTTCTGTAGTAAGGAATGTCATCTGGGATGCTGTGTCCAGGCTTGCTCCCAGGAAAACAATTTTCTGACTGGGGACTAGTTTGGATTTCCTTTCATTTATAGTGTACCCCAGTGAGGTCAGTAGGTCTTTACAAATGTCAGGTGCTGCAGCAGCTTTTCCTGACTGTCTGCCTGGATTAGGCAGTCGTCCAAGTGAGGGTAAATTTGAATATTTCTTTGTCTGCAAAAAGCAATGGCTGGAGCCAGGCATTTTGTGAAAACTCTGAGAGCAGTGGATAAGCCAAAGGAAAGTGCAAAGAACTGATAATGCATATTTCCTGCCCTGAAACGTAGACATTTCCTGCAAGAGTCTCTGACTGGGATGTGCAGATATTCCTCTTTTAGGTCTAGAGTTGCTAACCAGGTATCTTTGAATAGCATAGGAAGAAGCTGCTGGAGGGTGAGCATTTTGAATTTTGGTACCACCAGGAAGGTGTTTAGAATGGATAGATCTAGGATAAGGCGCCAGGTGCCCTCTTTTCTGGGTACCAGGAAAAGTTTGGAATAGAAACTTTGACTTACCTGGTCTGCAGGAACAGGCTGAATTGCCCTCATGGAGAGCAGGGACTGAACTTGGTTTTGTGCCTCTGCCCACTGGTTTGGAGGAAGATCTGGGAACCCTTTTGGGGTTGGCAGTGTTTGGAAATAAAATGTGTACCCCGGGATGCTATGTTGAGGATCCATCAGTCGTTGGTAATGGAGACCCAGTTTTTTGCATGGAAGGCACGTTTTCCTCCCAGGGGCACAAGCAGGTGGGCAGAGGTCAGAGGTGGAGTTGAAAAGTCATTGTGAATTCTTTCCATAAGGGGTGGCTTAGCGCTCCCTGTTTTAGAAGTGGAGGTACTCCACTGCTTAGATCTCTGCATTCCCCGGACCTGCTGTCTGAGGGGGTCTGCTTCCCCTAGGTCTTGTCTGAGCCAGCCTAGAGGGGCCTGGAAAGGACCAGTGTTTTGAGGGGCAATGCCTGCTAAATCTCGGAGGCTGGACTTGCAAAAAGTCTTTAACTGTCTGCATAGATTTAGCTTTTTCTTCCATCTTTTTTAAAACCTCTTCTGCCTTGGTGCCAAATAGATTGTCTTTGTTCAGTGGTGCGTCCAATAATTTTGATTTCAAATGGTCTAGCAAGGTCTGTTCCTTAAGCCAAGCATGCCTTTTAAGTACAGAACCTGTGACTGCTGCCTTGCAGGATGCTTCTAGGGCATCAAACCCACATTGCAGGGTATGCTTAGTAACTTGGCTTGCAGAATGCATAAGCTTCTGTAATTCTTTATTTTCTGCACAGTCTGGAAAGGTAGATATTTTTTGTTTAATAAGTTCCATAGTATGTTGCTGGTATTTCAGCATGTGGAACTGACAATTTAATGCTCTAATGGCAGGAGTTGCAGAGGTGTATACTTTTTTACCCCATCTGTATAAAGCTCGGGAATCCCTGTCCAAAGGCGTAGGATTCTGAGCTGTGGTTGCTTTTATTCCTTTAAGTCCTTGGGAGATGACCTCTGGGTCAGCAGTAGGATTTTTGAAAAGAAATTTGTGTGAGTCCGGGACTCTGAATACCTGTCAGGTTTCCTGGGAGCAGGAGGTAGAGTATCAGGAGTTAAACTGGATTCCATGAAAATATCATCCACAACATCCAGAACAGGAGGAATAGCTAAGGGTCTGTGCCGTGGTAAATCTAAAAATTCCCTGAGTCTCTTTTTGGACTGAGGATAATCCTGGCATTCCCAATGGAAATGCTCTCTCAAGGTATGCAGGGTTTCACAAAAGAAAAATCCTCTGGAGGAGAGGCAGAAGGAATGGATTCCTCTGCATCTGAATCCTCATAAGCAGATAAGGGCATGTCTTCATAATCAGAAACCTCAGAGTCGTTGGACTCTTGGTCAGATAAAGCTGCTGGGGACAAGTCTCTTTTTCTTTTAGAAGGGGTAGGCTGGCTTCCCCTAATCAGCATGATAAGGTCTACCGCCATTTTAAGCATTTGAGACTGAGGCATGGAAGCAGTGCTTGAGCTTGGGTCATTGTTTTTTTAGGCGTAGTTCGTACCCTGTGCCTTAGAACCTCGGTGGTTTTAGAAAGAACTGAAGTCACAAAAGAAGTCATCGGTTTGTGTCGAATATCAGTAGTGCAAAGAACTTCCTCAGAAGATGGTGCCTGCACAGCGGCTCCGGACCCATCCAAGGTAGAGACATCAGCAGGTTCATTAGTCAAAGAAGAGTCTCGCGGCATACCAGACTCTGAACGGGTCTCAGTAGTGACCTGGAAATCTGTAGAAGCAAGCATCAGGGGCTGCGAAAGTGCCTCACTGAGGAGTACTGGCGAACTGGTGACTAGCTTAACGGAAGCATCGTCAGCAGTTTTGAACCTGTGCGGTCTGTCTCTGTCTTTATCCTTACATTTATTTGGAAGATCGGTAGTCGGATGGCTTACTGAAGCCATTTCAGAATATGGAGATCGAGAGCGAAAGTATTTAGCTATTATAAGTGCCCAACGACATATAGTTCTGGCGTTGAACAAAGCACAAAACTGACAGCAAGGAACGTCGTGGTCAGGGCCTAAACAGGTGACGCAGTAAGAATGGAAATCTCGGTGTGATATTTGCTTTCCACAGGTGAGACAACTGTTAACTTTTTCTGACATCGGTTAGAGCAAGAAAAAAGGATCCCAATGGGGTGCTTAGCTTTAGAAGACTTCAACTTCAATTTCAGAAATGAAAACTCAGGTAGCGGCCGACCGGCACTCGTGCAAACTGCTTCTGCTTCGGGCTCCTCTGCAAGAAAGACTAATGTCGGCTGCCTGTTTTTATACCACTGATGACCTGACATCAGTCCTGGAGTGACAGCAACTGATGCAGAAATACTAAGCCTCTGATATTCGGGCTGACTGAGGGCTACCCCTGGCAGTTTAACCCAAGTGTGATGACTGCAACAGTGAAACATGGAGAACATCTGATCCTCAGAAAATAAGAATGTATGCACTTCCTTTTGTATCAGATTACTTTTTATTCTTGCTTTCACTGACAATCAGCACATCTAACTCATTGCAGAAACATGATGTTTACCAAATTGAGGTAAGTAACTGCTCAAATCATTAAAAAAAAAACAGTTCAGCACAAAATGATGGTATTCGCAATTTATACCACTATGTTGTGTTTCAAAGTTTTCAAGTTTCTTACCTGAATTTCAGGCCTTGCAACAAGTAAAGAAACACGTTTGCTGTCCTCACGGGTAAGAAGGGCTACAGCTTCTTCCCTGTTCTTTACATCAATACCATTGATCTAGAAAAGCAGAAATAGTTATAACGCATTTAGGAAAGAACACAGTTCAACACAATTAAAGGATATTCGTTAACAATCGTACTTGACAGTCTCCTACCTTTCAAAGTATTCCTGCAAGTAACCATATTAGAGCTCTGTTATCTACCCATCAGATCTCTTCTATATGACTAGAGCATCACCCCCAAAATATTATGTGTTCAGTTTTACTCTTCGTGTTAAATATTTCAATTAGTTTTTAATATTTTCTGTCTTCTTCTGTTCACCATTTAAAGGGCATATCTTTTTCATTTCAAAATGAATTAAAATTAAAATGAATTAATTTCAACAAAACTGAACTTAGCAAAATGGAAGCCTGCTATAACAGAATTACCTGCTTTGCTGCAAACTGCTCATATAGAACTCATCACTGCACTGCTTTGAGATAGCTCCACTGGCTTGAACTACCCAACCTCCTAGGCTACAATCAGCTCTGCCTCTGCCATTCAATATATTACCTCCCCAATAAGTGTCCTGCCCTCAAAAACCTAGTACAACATCACTCAGCCAAAAGGCCTCTTAGATCATCAAGCAAACTACTACTAGAAGTCACCAACAGCTATGATAGCTTTGGAGATGCACTATATAGTAGTTCAGTGGCTAAAAATGGAACTCTGCCCCCACTAGCATTCAAAACACATTGTCCAAAAGCCTCCTTTAAAGACCTCATCAGGCAACATCATAAGCAAAGTTGGCAGTGCCATGATTGCTCCCCAGGCTAGTGAAAGCAGATAAAGTACACATACCAAACCTATAGTACTTGATAATATGTTTTCAATTTTACTCACAAACACTGGCTAATCTATAATGTATGTACTGTACCTGTGTACTATGTATGTATTCTACTTATGTTCCTAACTTCAGCTGTACACCACAAATCTATTAATTATCTTTTTTTTTTAAAATTAATATTTTATTGTTTGCTCTCTCCACTGTAACTGTTGATGTGCTGTATATCACTGTAAAAACATCATCATCTTCTTTTGGCTGTCCCTGTTAGGGGTCGCCACAGCAAATCACCTGTTTCCATTTCTTCCTGTCCTCTGCACCTTGCTCTGTCACACCAACCACCTGCATGTCCTCTCTCACCACATCCATAAACCTTATCTTAGACCTTCCTCTTTTCCTGTTTCCTGATAGCTTCATCCTTAGCATATTTTTCCCAATATACTCAGCATCCCTCCTCAGTGCATGTCCAAACCAACGTAATCTTGCCTCTCTGGCTTTGTCTCCAAACCTTCCAACCTGGGCTGACCCTCTAATATACTTATTCCTAATCCTGTCCACCCTCATCACACCCAGTGCAAATCTTAACATCTTTAACTCTGCCACATTCAGCTCAAACTCCTGCCTTTTTGTCAATGCCACTGTCTCCAACCCATATAACATATCTGGTCTCACTACCCTCTTGTAGACCTTCCCTTTCACTCTTACAGGTACTCGTCTGTCACAAATCACTCCTGACACTCTTCTCCACCCACTCCATTCTGCCTACACTCTCTTCTTCACCTCTCTTCCACACTCACAGTTACTCTGAACTATTGACCCCAAGTATTTATACTCATCCACCTTCGCCACCTCTAATCCTTGCATCCTCACCATTCCTATATCCTCCCTCTTATTCACACACATATATTCTGTCTTAGTCCTGCTGACCTTCATTCCTCTTCTCTCTAGAGCATATCTCCATCTCTCCAGGGTCTCCTCCACCTGTTCCCTATTCTCGCTACAGATCACAATGTCATCTGCAAACATCGTAGTCCATGGGGACTCCTGTCTAATCTCGTCTGTCAACCTGTCCATCACCATTGCAAATAAGAAAGGGCTCAGAGCTGATCCTTGATGCAACCCCACCTCCACCTTAAACGCATCTGTCACTCCCACCGCAGACCTCACCGCTGTCACACTACCCTCGTACATATCCTGTACCACTCTTACATACTTCTCTGACACTGCTGACTTCCTCATACAATACCACAACTCCTCTCTAGGCACCCTGTCATATGCTTTCTCCAAGTCTACAAAAACACAATGCAACTCCTTCTGACATTCTCTGTACTTCTCCATCAACACTCTCAGAGCAAACATCGCATCTGTAGTGCCCTTTCCCGGCATGAAACCATACTGCTGTTCACTAATCATCACATCCCTTCTTAACTTTGCTTCCACTACTCTTTCCCATAACTTCATGCTGTGACTGATCAATTTAATCCCTCTGTAGTTACTACAGCTCTGCACATCACCCTTATTCTTAAAACATCGGTACCAAAACACTTTTTCTCCATTCCTCAGGCATCCTCTCACTTTCCAAGATTTCATTAAACAATCTGGTTAAAAACTCCACTGCCATTTCACCTAAACACCTCCATGCTTCCACAGGTATGTCATCTGGGCCAACAGCCTTTCCATTTTTCATTCTCTTCATAGCTATCCTTACTTCCTTCTTGCTAATCCATTGTAATTCATGATTCACTATCCCTACATCATCCAACCTTCTCCCCCTCTCATTCTCTTCATTCATCAACCCCTCAAAGTATTCTTTCCATCGCAACACACTCTCCTCACCTGTTAGTATGTTTCCCTCATTATCCTTTATCACCTTTACCTGCTGCACATCTTTCCTAGCTTGGTCCCTAGATACGAAATATCTTCAACTTACTGTATTACATTTTATGTGCCCTACCTGCAGCTTAAGATACATTCATTTGATCTTGTGCTATTTCACTGTGAAGGTGCAACACATTTTAAAAAAAAGGAGCTTATGTGTTCCACTATAGTTACCAATTTCAAACTTTTTGTGGCTTAAATGGGAAACTGCCAAAACATCACTTACCTCTTGGTTTACATTTGTTGTTACCTTTCCCCAGTGTCCCTAACAAAAATATAACTTACCGTTCCTGCTCTGTATCTGTGCGCTATCAAGAGCCTGATAACATTTCATGCTGCACAGTAGTATAGAATTTCTACACTTCTTCTTATGTCTGTGTTTGGTATCTTAACTTAATAATGCTCTTTTACTTTATACCAGGAAAATGACAGGTACCAGTGTAACCATCCACATAAATGAGTGGTTACACTCGAACCGATGTTGATCAGTCTGAAAATTTAACTACAAGTATATTCAAATGTATTTGAAAAAAAAAAACCTCCATCAGTAGAAAAAAAATCATCCCTAGTACAAATGAAAACAATGCCATAACTTACACAGCAGTTTCATGGAATGAATGCATGCATAATATATCAAGATCTATCAATAATTATCAGGAATTTGTTAACCTTCAATAATCAGTTTTATCTAAAAGAAACATTTTAAAATTGTAATATTTTAACAACACATTCCTTTACCACCTGACAGAATTTCTTCCAAGATATGGAATTACATAAATATATTTCGTAGTGAAAGCTTCTGAATTAAAAACAGGATCAACATTTAAAGGCATACCTAATAAAAAGGTAAACATATAGTATTATCTGAAATGCCATACAATTCTGTCATTGAAGCAAAGGCAGAAAGGACATTATTCAGTCAACATAAGTAGTGCACAACTCGCTGATGTGGAAGTAGCAGGTATGTCCAGATTCAGAATACCCACTAATGTTACTAGGCAGAAAGGAAAGCAACACAGGAATAGGTGTATGCAAATGACCACATAATGATATGCAAATGAATGCATGCCATCTAATTACTGCATAATGACAAGTAAATGAGAGCTGCTGAAAGGATGTGAGTCACAGATGTAGGGAGCAGCAGGTAGGCAACAAATTGCATGTCATTATATGAACACAATGCAAGAAGCAAAGATGCTAGGAGCAGCATTAGCAGTTATTGTCTATATGCATCACCGCCTGCTACCCATTAGTATGATACGTTGGCAGGCGACATGAACAAAAACAATACTGGCAATGTACTACCTATCACCAGCTACCTGACCAGAAGCTGAAGAGTCATTCGAGTGGACAGGGATATTATATGACTCAAGCTGACATGTATTTCCCACAACCAGGATCAGGAGGCATGGATGAGCTTCCAATACCCGTGGCATTAAGGTACGTGTATCACTTACTATGCTAGCTATAGGGGCCGACAGGAACACATTTTACAGGTGCAGAAGCCTCAGTTCATTCCTTAATACACTACTTCCACATATGGATGAGAATCTGCTTTTCCAACATGCCAGAAGAGAAAGGCACCACAAAGAGTGGCTTCTATGACAGTTTGCACATTCCAGAAGTAATGGCTAATAAAGACTGTACACATTTGGCAATAATGCCCCCAGATGGTGTAGGTAGACTGCATTATATGAATAGGAAGGGTTGCCAATCTACCATTCCCAGGCAGTGTACAACACACAGGCTTGGATATCCATTGTGTCTGCATAGCACTCTGGAAGTGCCCATGACTCATATGTATGGCATCCAAGTCATTGATAAAACTGCTTTCTGCGTAGTGAAACAGGCCTATCTAGTTGGTAAGTGCAGGCAGTGTGCTAATAAGACATATATAGAGCCACAGAGAACATGCACACATACCTTTCCCTTCATACAATTAGGTTCATAGGTAATTACATGGCCAAGAACCACCAGTGAGTCTTTTTAAGCCTCACCATGCTTCCCAAAGAGAATCAAACCTTGTACCTCATGTCTGAAATACAAACATCTTAACCGTTATGCCAACCCCCAAAAATCAGGGGGATGGCCCATACCTGTGGAATCCTGCTTTATGGCTGTTTGGTACAAACCCACCATAGCTGAACTACAGTTTAATGCACCAGCCAAACACAGCACAGAAATATTAATACAGCCTGCTGAAGATCAAATTTTGCTGCCAGGCTATACTTGAGGGACAGACACTGCAGTATGCCCCTGTTATAGCATGCAATATATTTTTAGAATGCTGCATACTATATGCTATGATTGCGAGGAAGCATGCAGAGCAGCCATATACACCCATACCAGGAACATCCAGACCCTCTACCAGCTAACACATCAACCTCATGCAGTGACAACAGCAAGGTCAAGATACAATAAGCAGCAGCAATTAGACCACACAAACCCAGGAAGCCATGGCACCTAGTACAGCTCCATGGACCTGTGGTAAGCACACAGTGACAGTGTAATCTCACACAAAACAGACATGATGCATGCAGTGTTAATATCAGGCTATGCTGGCAGTACATGCTTGTCACACTGTGCATCTGGCATCTCTACAAACACCACATGGGGAGGAGGATGGAATGGATCATAGTCATCACCATTTTCACAGGTGCCAATGGACACAATGACTTTAGACTGACATCAGAACCTGGGTGGGTGGCCAAGTCTACTGGAGGTGGAGATGGAAATCCTGCAAGGAGATGGATATGGCAGTGGCATATGCCACATTAGCCCTCATTTGACCTAGAACTGTGACAAGCTCTTCCTGCAACTGTAGCAAGGTCCTTACTACAGGTACTATAACACACACTCTGTGCTACTAACTGAAACTGCCAATGTAGTTGCAATACTGGCATTTGTTAATAAAGCAGCAATATCACCCATGGCTTCTTAAATGAATGCCAGTACCACATAGGTAATGCCGATAGCACCCACTAACAACTTGTGCCTGGGCAGCTGCCCCTTTACCCCATTCCAGTTATGCTCTGAGTAACACTACAAGACCATGACCAAGAGAAAGGGACAGTATTTGACAATGAGCTAGAGACAATCCACTGCTTGATGATGCTGGACTACAGGCTCTGCATGACAGGGAGGCAGCAGTATTGCAGGAACAGGACCTGTACGGAGTCTGCTGGTGAAGTGTTCTACACCTGCAGAAATAAACTGTGCACCCAGTGATGGTCTCACACTGTGATCACTCTATATATGCACCTGCCATAAATCAAAGACAACATTGCTGGACAGGGCAGCGATGATGGCGATTGCTAACTTCTGCAAGGAGATGGATATGGCAGTGGCATGTGCCACATTAGCCCTCATTTGACCTAGAATGATCTCACCAATGCATTTACAGTGCTGTGAGACAACCTCACAAAAGTCACACACCATACAAAGCATTTATATATTGGCTTGGGTAACAACAAACTATGGCCTGCACATCTGCTGGTTGATGCTTAGCACCCCCCACATATCTGGCACCATCTCTGATATGTGAAAGCACTGGCAACTCCTGCTAGACTGCCCTGTGGTAGCTATACCCACAGTTGATGTAGTGCCCTTCTCTAGTGCTGTAGCCACAGAGAGATGTGCTGGTGTTTTTAGTCATGGGGAAGCCCCTCGATGGAGATGGTGAGCATGTACAGCCTGTAGCACAGGTGTGGTTTTAGCCATATTTTCATCCTTAACAATGGGTGACGGTATGGACAACAGCATAGGGATAAAGACAGTGCCTGTATGTCAAATAACCATGACTCAGCCCCTGTCTCTCTCATTATCATTGTCAGACCACATAGAGGTGCTTACATCAGTCTGTTATCCTGATCCGTGCTGAACAGGTGCTACTGTAATGGTGGTCCAGCCTGTGAACATATAATACAAAATGGAACACAATGATTCTGAATACCCATGTTACATAAGAAGCTCTTAACTGTGTGAAAACAGTTGTAGTGAACACAGAGATATAGAACAGCTGCTCACCTCTGCTGCTACATCTTTATGCTTGCAAACCTGATGCTCCTATGAGAGCACATGCCTTGGTATATGTGCCCAGCCAACACCATTATTTGCACCAAAACTGCATGTACATTCAGAATGTCTACTAACCTGATGCATTTCTATCTGAGACTTATGAAACAGGCCACTCTCTGTTCCTCCAGGTATGACACCTGTGCCTTTGTCATCTACATGCAGGGCCACTAGGAACACCTCATCAGTTAAGCTTCCTATGAAAGGGGGACCCTGTCCAGTGGCTGTCCATTCTGCTGCCATGTTCCATGTCTTCTTTTAGGTATACCTGACCATGATGGTGACACATCCCAACAGTACTATGTTATATGATTCCACACCCCAACAGCGCTGATGTTGTTGAACAATGTTTCCCAAACATGCTCCTACAGTGGCTTGGGAGCATCCACTCTTCCCAACAGACAGTACCCATGCATCTTGACTGCCTGTAGAAGGATATAATTTTTAGCTCAGCTGATTTTATCAAACCTCTGCTGTCCACTTCTCTTGAATAAATGATATCATCTATGGGATAAGATAAACAACTGCAGTCCAGTGACTGTTGGGGATCACAGGCTAACAATTACAAATATGGGGTTGCCATAGGTATAGTACACATCTGGACAGGGACAGAAACAAAGTAGGAGCTACTTACATGCTTTGTTACAGACATTGGGATACTCCAATGACACACCAGACCAGTCCTACAGACAGATATCTGAATACTGTCATTTGGAGTGGGTGCCATCCAGAGGTACACAGGGGAAAGATGTGTTTCACTGACAGCACAGGAAGGGGTATATTAGGAAGGGTTACAGTAGGCTAGTGGGCTATGATGTTAAGAGTAACACATGGATTTCACTACAGAAATCCCTGCATATACACACAGCATATCTGTTTAGGACATAAAAGACAGGATAAGGAGTCCTGACAGATAGCTGCCTTTCCACAGCTACAGTACAGATATACAGCTACATATATCACAAATAAGCTACATGCAGTTACAAACTGTAGAAAAATATTGCACAAATCAGCCTACATACATACTTGCGTCCTATTCCAAGGCAGAATGTCATGCGTACAACACACCTGAGAAATACATTTTACCACAGCACTGCAGAACACTGGATGCCTCATCAGGGTTGTGTCTTCTTTAAAATATGCTACTGTACAGCACTGTTGTACTAGTGCTGCAGCTCCATTTTTGTTTCAGTGCACAGTCTGACATTTGAAATGGTGGCATGACTTAAGCTGCAAACATATGGCAGTTTGCACAGCATGTGTTTAAATGGGGCTGAGTTCCATATGCATCTATGAATCGTTATAGTTCATTGAAGCTCTTGGGTGACATGAAGTGCAGCTAGGTTCCAAAACAGGACTTGTGCACACATGTCATGCTTCAAGGCAGCAATAGGCTGTGCTGCTTACAATTCAGAAATCATGTCTCCAGCATGCATTACATTTTGTTTTACATAATTATCATGGTGATAGTTTCCAGGAGTAAAGCCTTACAATAATCTTTTCTATGGTGTGCTACAGAGTGAAAATCATGCTCTTTCTCTTAACATCCAGTTCAGGAAGCAGTTGCCACGACCTTATGTGTATTTACTTCAGAAGGTGGTGACCTTGCTCAACCAGGCTAAGCTTTGAGTGACATTATTGGCATCTTCAGGACTGGTGAGCAATGCATGCACTGGTATGATGACCTGTGACACTGCAATCTGGAAGAACTGCACTAGTGGAGTGCAGAGGTTAGGTAGGAATAACACTGAATGATATAGTAAATATTTGGCACTGATACTACTTTTCAAGCTGCAATTTAAACTTTTTTTCTGTTTCCTTTATCCAGGGCAGTGCTCTAATACAGGCTATTCCATAACTCATATCAGGACATACTATGTGGGCCATTACGGGGACTGTAGCTATACAAGTTGCCTATATACATGTCATGGCACTACTGCATATTGAAGGCTAACAAATTGCTGTTCAGATATAAGGTCATGGAAACATGTCAGGCTTCTGCTATTTTGCATTTACCTTTATGGCTGTTGCTCAGTTGTTATGCTGTGGTTACATTTCCACACCTCTGCTATTATGCACATACATGTGGAATTGTGATTTTCTTGTGAGACTGTGGGGACATTTTCTTCTGCTTATGCAATCATGAACATCTATGTGAATTCTTCTATCATGTATAAGGGAGTGACGTTTTACACTGATGTCTATATCTCACCCATACCGCTCAACTGTACAGATTTTTGCAGAATGTCCAGATTTTTGCCTCATATTTTTGGTCTGTTTTTCCTAAAATTGTTGATTTCTGGCACATCACTGGCAAGTCATTAAAGATTAAAGTCAGAAAATAATGACAGACATTTCAGTTTCAGACTTCATACTCTTCAGAAAATTCATGCTAAATCAATACTTGCTATAATATCAACTTTCTAAGTTTGTAAGAGCAATGTTTAAAAATTGTCCCTATTTTTGGGCCTTTGTCCCCCAATTATTTATGGCTTTATCCAGATTTCTTGCTGTAAGAGGTTGAGAGGTATGATCTCACCCACACCTGTGTTAAAAGCTACTGTGTCTCTTCTGTCTCTCACAAGTATAGCAAGAGGCTAACCATGATTACTGTCATACCAGTTGTGACGTTCAGCACATTGGGAAAAGTTAGCTTATTATTGACTAACTTCTAGTATATTAACTGAACTGCTTGTAGAACAACTTTGCTTATGTCATCCTTCCCACTGTGTCTCCTTTTTACAGGTCATGGTGATGTTAATCAACCACAGGCACGTTAGCAACTGCTGACACCTTCCCCTCCTATTGCTGTGGTGCAGGAAGCCCACCTTATCTGCCTGCTACAGCCCAGATGCTATCAAGGTGACAGATGTTGGAATTGGTTGACAGTGCAATGGCCCCCCTATGTAGCTGATACATTGACTTCTGTGGAGCATACTGCAGATATCTTTGACCATTAGGCACACGCATTTGGGTCACCAGAGAAGGTTGTACTCCCTGGCACTAACCACCCGGGCCCCACCCCAGCCATCTGATGTTTCACAATGACATCTTCTGGGATAGTTGCCAACCAGCATGCTGCAAATCTCCAGCCAGTTGTACTACAACCTATCCCTTGTTTATTGTCTACTTATATCCATCACCATTTGTCCATTCTTTGTTTCTGTCCAGCCTATGTGTCTGACTCGAAGTGCAGGCACAGCCACCTATATTTGCTTGGACTGCTTTATGTCTGTTTGCATGTCCCTGACGTTTCCCTTTCTAACATTTTCTCTCCTTATTTTCCTATCACCCTTTCCATTATGCCTTCTCTTTCTCCATATATATAACATGGAGTACCCATCCCCACAAAAATGTGCCTTTCCTTCCACCCCGCATGCTTATTTAATGCTGCTCTTCTGCATGCACCTCAGCTTTCTACTGTTGTATACTATCCTTTCATTGAATCAATAAGCGTCCAGGTGAATGGACAACAGACACAGGGTTTACATTTTGCTGGAAGTTGTTATTATTATGTGGAGCTTGTCAATAGCCAGATCTACCACGTGTCACGTGAGTTATTGGGTCTAAAACTCTATTGGGTTACATGTACAGAAAAATATTTTATTACTGACTGCACATTACTGCCTTGTTTAAAAAAAAATGAAATTAACTGCACAACTATATAAGCAAGGATTACCCAAATAAAAATCCTAAGAATTAAAAACTAAAAAAAGCCATCCATAATTTATATCCATGATTCAAAACAGCAACCTACAAAGATAAAGCACAGTTAAGAAAGACCACAACTGAAGAGATCCTAGTACACCAGGGAGTGGTCAGGTTACTCAAAATTGTGCAGTTCTTGTACCAAAACATTTAAGGAAACTTATTGCTTCTTATCAGTCCATGCTTCCAGAGCTGCAGTTGGTTCATTTGATGGCCTGTGCCACCCCCCCCCCCACCACCACCTCAGCACTCCTCATTGCAAGGTTTAAGTGCAAAAAAAGGTCCATTTCCCTTTTGGTGTTCTTTTCTCTGCTAAACAGTAATGTCCTCTGCCCTCCTGCTCTGCATAACAGAAATAAATTGAAAAAAAAAAAACAATGGCTCCGTGCATGCCTTCTTTACCTCACTCTATATAAACTTCGACAAAAAAAAAGCATTCTCTGATGCCTTCTAAAAAGCACATCTTATGACATTAAACATACATAGCACAGTTTTGTCACATACAACTTATGCAGTTCTGCAAATATGCTATTTATGGTACACTGTTACACTCCTGCAATCCACTACTAATTACTACTTCCATGATACTACAAACTATTTGTATTCATAGGTTCATAGGTTCATACTAGGCTATCTGCCCTAGGGCATTTATAAGCCTAGCCAGAATGTGTTTGGCTTTCGCCACCCATTTTAAATTTATTTTGCTATGCCCCTTTTCGAGGTTAGTATACTGTGCCTCTGTCTAACAGTGACACAGAAGTGATACCCGGGGTAAATCTACGATCTCCCATCCACTCATCAAGATTCCTCTTGAAGAGAGTCAATGAGGGACTCTGCCTAACCTGGACTGGGATTTTATTCCAGAGTGAAGGGAGCCTCTGGGTTATGAATCTGTCCCTCCAGCATGTCCTATTTATTTCAGTGCTGAGGTTCAAGTCTCTCGAGCACAGGGCTCGATGGGATTTGGATTTTCTGAGGTGCAGCTTGTCCATTAATTCCGGGTTGGACATGGCTTTATACGTCAGGCAGAGATCGCCTATGAACAGGCGGTATGCCACTGAGTAGAGCTGGAGTTTCTTTAACCGGGCAGCATATGGCATCTGTTTGAGCCCTTTGATCCTCTTGGTGAGGTACTTTTGGGGTCTTTCCAGTTGCTGCAGGTGTCTGGTAAGGTACATCCCAAAAGGGGCATTGTACTCAATTATGGGCCTGATGAGGGATGAGTAAAGAGGCACGATGACCTCCCTGATCTAGATGTGAATCCCTTCATGATTAGGTGGGCTATATAAAATGTTTTTCTAACCACTTTGGCCACGTGGTTGTCAAATGAGAGATTGCTATCAACTTGGGTCCCCAGGTCCCTAATTACTTCTTCTGTACTTAATGGATTACCACCTATGTGGTAATTTATGGGCACTTTGTTTTTGCCAAAGGGATGACTATACACTTTTGGCATTTAGCTTGAGGCCATGGCTCTGGCACCAGTTGTCTGTTTCTATGAGGCCCTTTTGGAGGATGCTTGTGTCGGCTGGAGAGTTGATTATGGCGCCCAGTTTGCAGTCATCTGCGAACTTGGTCAGCCACAGTCCTTCCGTGTTGGCCTGTACCTCCGAGAAATATATACCGAACAAGAGAGGTCCCAGGACTGAGCCTTGTGAGACTCCACTTGTAACTGGTTTGGAGTCTGACATGGCTCCAGCAATTCTAACCATGTGGATTCTGTCCTTGAGCCAGTTTGCAATCCATCTAGTGACATAGGGGTTTATATTTAAGCTGGTGAGCTTATCTATAATGCCCGAGTGGGGTACTGTATCAAAGGCTTTTGCGAGGTCCAGGTAGGCTGTGTGGACCACCTTCCCCTCGTCAATGGCCTTGGTGACTGTTTCAAAGAAATCAACCAGGTTTAAGAGGCAGGATCCCCTTAACAAAGCTGAACTGGGTAGGATCCAGTGTCTGTAGGTCCCCAATATCTTTATTTATGAGGTCCATGATGATCCTTTCCATAGCTTTGCAGACCAAGCTAGTCAGGCTTATGGGGCGATGGTTTCCAGGATCTGTTGAGGCACCACCTTTATGGAGAGGGACCACTGTTGCTGTACGCCACTCTTTGGGCACATATCCTGTAGTAAGGCTGAGATTGAACAGTAGTTTTATGTTTGGGTTTAGCTCTTCTTGGAGTTCATGTAGGACGCAGCCCGGGACACCGTCTGGTCCCACTGATGCTGTGTTTTTTGCTTTGGAGAGGGCGGCTCTTACCTGAGCATCTGAGATGTCAGGGGGGCAGCACTCTGCTGGGATAGATATTTGCCCTTTGGTGGGAGGGGAGAAGTTTGCGCTGAACCTGTCAACTAGGATGTTGACAATGTCTGTGGGTTCGGTGTATTTTTTGTCATTTAGGACTAATTCTGAGCATATCTGGGAATTACCACCCAGGTTCCTAACATAACTAAAGAAAGCCTTGTGATTATCCTTAGTGTCCTGTGCAATTTTTCTCGAAAAAGCTGGCCTTAGACAATTTTATGACTGCCCGTAGTTTTTTGCTAATACTGATCAGTGATGCCTTCCCTTTTTGGGATTTTGCCCTATCATTTAGTAGCTTCCTCCTTCTATTGTACAGTTTGTTTATGGCTGCGGTCCACCAGACAGGACGTCTGCCTTTGGAGGATTGGGTCTTGGTTTTATTTGGGATCGCATGATCCATGCATTCCTGAAGGTGTTCATAGAATGCGTTTATAAAGGATTCTGCGGTCTGGGCAGATTTTCCACAGGCCGGGGCTTTGAAGGATTCCACCTCGGTTTTGAGGAGTGTGAAATTTGCTTTAGAGAAGTTTTTCACTGTGGTTTTCTGGGCAGGGGGTGGGGTCGGGATGTGAATATCCAGTGAGATTAGTTTATGGTCTGATATTACCAGTGAGGGATACACTTCTGGTCTGGAGCATAGAGTCCCCATGTTGGTGATGATCAGGTCTAGTATGTTTTCCCCTCTTGTGGGAGTGGTAACAAGTTGTTCCATAGCATTTGAGTTTATAAATTCTAGGAACCTTTGGGCTAGGGTGTTGGAGCTAGAGTAATGCTCCCAGTCTATGTTTGGGTAGTTGAAGTCGCCCAATATAATGGTGTTTGGAGAGACCTTCATATTTTCCAGTGTTCTCAGGAAGGCCGAGTGGGGTTCCTGGGTTTGGGAGGGTGGTCTGTAGCAGGCTATAAACTGGAAGGCAGTTTTACCCACTGTTAGTTGCACATGGATAGTCTCTGATGCTTCGTGCTTTGCCACCAACCTGGAGGTGTGGGTATCTTTGATGAATATCAATACTCCCCTCCTTTGTGGTTCGGTCCAAGTTTTGGGGCGAAAAGCATGGTATGAGGTATAACCTGGTAGTGCTGGGGTGCTCTCAGGAGCCCTGAACCAGGTTTCTGTTACTGCACAGATATCGATGTTCTCCATGCTAAGGAGAGTTTCGAGTGCATGCATCTTGAGGTTTAGACTTCTGGTGTTGAGTAGCATTACTCTTAGTTTCTTATCCCTTGTGATACCTATGGAGGTGGGTTTGTCTTTTGAGCCTTGCCTACAAAAGGCACTATGGGGGTAGCAAGAGCCTTTGCCAATATTCAAAAGTCCAGGGGTGACAGGTGCAAGCCGTCCCTAGTGAAGCATTGTGGCTTGTCGAGCATATCATCCCAAGCTGACAGGCATTGGATCCCCTTTGAATGACACCAGTACTTAAGCCAATTGTTGAAATTGATCATCTTGTCTTCATATTGTGGCATCATTCTTGGTGAGGGTAAGATGCTACTCAAGGTCAGGGTCATACCGGCCTGGGCTACATACTCAGAGAGCTCCTCTATGTCTCTTTTCATGTAGTCCAGGGAGGTACGTCTCAGGTCATCCACACCAGCATGGACAATGACTGAGTCATATTTGTACTTGCCTTGGAGTGACCTGAGTGCTTGTGTTATGTGGCGGATCCTAGCCAGCAGACCCAGTAAAGAGGCTAGTTAAAAAGAAATTAATGCAACTGTACAAGTAGACAAACTTAAATATGTACTGCACAGACAAGAATATTACCTGGATAATTCGGTCTCCTTCTCTAATGCGACCATCTTTCGCAGCAATACTGTTTGGATCAATCTGAAAAAGAATTAATAAAGCAGAAGATTTTTATCTATCTTACTCTCCAGAAAATGTTCTTTATCATAAGATTTAAAAAAAAAACAAAACATAAATGGCACACAAACAACCAGTTTTCTGAAAGTCTACATTTAACTATCTCACCCCATGCAGAACATATGTCTGTCAATATGACTGCAACTTTCATAAACGACTAAGGAAAAAGTTTTACAACTCAGACTAAAAAGCCTTTACTGAACTGTTATAGATATATAAAATCATAATATAATGAACTAAATGAAAAGCCTTATATAGCCCTGTAAAGGGCTAGCCAATTTATGTATCACTGTATGTAGTGCGGTTTTATCAAGTGACCAAAACGCTGACTAAAATCATGATTGAACAGCCTGCTTGTTTTGTTAAACACACACTGGGCATACATCACACAATAGTTCTGTTAATTTGGTTGTACCTTCATACTACAGTGGCTTGTTGCAGTTTGTTTTAAGTGTTCTGCTTTTATTTAGTATGTGTTGCAATAGGAGTATTACTGAAGTGGCAGCTGTTATGTTCTTTTTAGGGGGATTATTTGTTTATTTCCTAGCTAAACTGGCTAGGCTTAAAATGGCCCACAAGTGCAGATTGCCTAGTACTTGTCTATGAACCTAAAAGTGTCAAGGTAGAGCTTCTGTTGGCATTCTGAAACTTATTATTCTGTGAAACTCCACCGCTCCAGTATAATATCATATTAGTTAGCAACTTTATAGAGTACAACTGGAAATACTGAACCATGGCAGACTTTTTTCAGAGACTTGCTCTTATTTTTTTCTGGGTTTTAGTTGTGACAGGATAAAAACAATGTAAATGTATTCATATTCAGTTTTGCAATTTAATCAGTATCACACTAGGTGTTTTACTATTGTTCATGGAACTACTTTTCAAGAGTTACCATTAAATTTGTGCAATGGTGAAATAAGTTATGTTGTTCTGCAGGTAGGCTCATGCTTGTTGTAGTATATTTTTTAAAAATGGCGTGTACAATGTATTTTGTTTCTATGGAAACATTTATTTATGTATTTTCTTCAGATGTCTAAGCCAATATATGATATTAGTTGTGCCATTTATAAATCTCAGGTCTCCAGAATATTCTAGAAAGTCCTTGACTGGGTTCACAAACACAAGCATATACAGTGGATATAAAAACTTCACACACCCCTGTTAAAATGCCAGGTGTTTGTGATATAAAAAATAAGACTACAATAAATAATTTCAAAACTTTTCCCACCTTTAATGTGACCTATAACCTAACCCAGCCACTGGGGATGCACAAGCCAGAGCATTTCTTTGTGCCGGTCCCAAGCCCGGATAAATGGGGAGGGTTGCATCAGGAAGGGCATCTGGTGTAAAATTTTGCCAAATCATACATGCAGCTAACAGTACAGATATACATACCGGATCGGTGGAGGCCCAGGTTAACAACGACCGCCACCAGTACTGCTGGCCAACAGGGTGCTGGCGGAAATTGGGCTACTGTTGGCTGAAGGAGGAGAAGAGGTGGAAGGCATGCCCAAAGGCAGGTAAAGGCTAGGACTGTGATAGTGAGGGTCAGAACTTTGAATGTTGGCAGTATGACTGTTATAGGAAGAGAGCTAGCTGATATGATGGACTGAAGGAAGGTTGGTATATTGTGTGTGCAAGAGACCAGATGGAAGGGAAGCAAGGCTAGGTGTATCGGAGGCGGTTTCAAATTGTTTTATCATGGTGTGGATGGGAGGAGAAATGGCGTAGGCATTATCCTGAAGGAACAGTATGCTAAGAGTGTTTTGGAGGTGAAAAGAGTGTCAGATAGAGTGATGTTTATGAAGCTGGAAATTGATGGTGTAATGATGAATGTTGTTAGTGCATATGTTCCACAAGTTGGGTGTGCGATGGATGATAAAAAAAAATTTTTGGAGTGAGTTGGATGAAGTGGTGATGACTGTACCCAAGGGTGAGAGACTGGTGATTGGAGCAGATTTCAATGTGCATGTTGGTGAAGGGAACAGAGGGGATGAGGAAGTGATGGGTAGGTATGGTGTTAAGCAAAGGAATGCAGAAGGTCAGATGGTAGTGGATTTTGTGAAAAGGATGGACATGGCTGTGATGAATACGTATTTTAACAAGAGGGAGGAGCATAGGGTGACATACAAGAGTGGAGGAAGATGCAAGCAGGTGGATTATATCTTATGTAGAAGGGCCAGTCTGAAGGAGATTGAAGACTGTAAAGTAGTGGCAGGGGAAAGTGTAGTTAGGCAGCATAGGATGGTGGTTTGTAGGATGACATTGGTGATCAAGAAGAGGAGGAGTGTGAGGGCAGCACCAAGGATCAAATGGTGGAAATTGAAAAATGGTAATTGTGAGGTGATGTTCAGGGAAGAGTTAAGACAGGCACTGGGTGGCAGTGAAGAGTTACCGAATAGCTGGGTAACTACAGCAGAGCTAGTAACAGAGATGGCTAGAAAGGTGCTTGGTGTGACATCTGGAAGGAGGAAGGAGGAAAAGAAGACCTGGTGGTGGAATGAAGAAGTACAGGAGAGTATACAGAGAAAGAGGATGGCGAAGAAGAAGTGGGATTGTCAAAGAGATGAAGAAAGTAGACAAGAGTATAAGGAGATGAGGTGCATGGCAAAGAGAGAGGTGACGAAGGCTAAGGATAAGGCATATGAAGAGCTGTACAAAAGGTTGGACACTAAGGGGGGAGAAAAGGACCTGTACCGACTGGCTAGACAGAGGGACCGAGCTAGTAAAGATGTGCAGCAGGTAAGGGTGATAAAGGATAATGAGGAAAACATACTCACAAGTGAGGAGAGTGTGTTGAGCAGATGGAAAGAGTACTTTGAGGGGTTGATGAATGAAGAGAATGAGAGGGAGTGAAGGTTGAATGATGTGCGGATAGTGAATCATGAAGTGCAGTGAATTAGCAAGGAAGAAGTAAGGACAACTATGAAGAGGATGAAGAACGGAAAGGCTGTTGGCCCAGATGACATACCTGTGGAAGCATGGAGGTGTTTAGGTGAAATGGTAGTGGAGTTTTTAACTAGATTGTTTAATGAAATCTTGGAAAGTGAGAGGATGCCTGAGGAATGGAGAAAAAGTGTTTTAGTACTGATTTCTAAGAATAAGGGTGATGTGCAGAGCTGTAGTAACTACAGACGGGTTAAACTGATCAGTCACAGCATGAAGTTATGGGAAAGAGTAGTGGAAGCTAGGTTAAGAAGGGACGTGATGATTAGTGATCAGCAGTATGGTTTCATGCAAGGAAAGAGCACTACAGATGCGGTTTGCTCTGAGAGTGTTGATGGAGAAGTACAGAGAAGTTCAGAAGGAGTTGCATTGTGTCTTTGTGTATTTAGAGAAAGCATATGACAGGGTGCCTAGAGAGGAGTTGTGGTATTGTATGAGAAAGTTGAGAGTGTCAGAGAAGTATATAAGAGTGGTACAGGATATGTACGAGGGAAGTGTGACAGCGGTAAGGTCTGCGGTGGGAGTGACGGATGCGTTTAAGGTGGAGGTGGGATTACATCAAGGATCAGCTCTGAGCCCTTTCTTATTTGCAATGGTGATGGACAGGTTGACAGATGAGATCAGACAGGAGTTCCCGTGGACTATGATGTTTGCAGATGACATTGTGATCTGTAGTGAGAGTAGGTAACAGGTGGAGGAGACCCTGGAGAGGTGGAGATAAGCTCTAGAGAGAAGATGAATGAAGGTCAGCAGGACTAAGACAGAATATATGTGTGTAAAAGAGAGTGAGGATAGAGGAATGGTGAGGATGCAGGGAGTAGAGGTGGTGAAGGTGGATGTGTTTAAATACTTGGGATCAACAGTTCAGAGTAATGGTGAGTGTGGAAGAGAGTACAGGCAGGATGGAGTGGGTGGAGAAGAGTGTCAGGAGTGATTTGTGACAGACGAGTACCAGTAAGAGTGAAAGGGAAGGTCTACAAGAGGGTAGTGAGGCCAGCTATGTTATATGGGTTGGAGACAGTGGCATTGACAAAAAGGCAGGAGTCAGAGCTTGACATGGCAGAGTTGAAGATGTTAAGATTTGCACTGGGTGTGACGAGGATGGACAGGATTAGGAATAAGTATTTTAGAGAGTCAGCCCAGGTTGGAAGGTTTGGAGAAAAAGCCAGAGAGGCAAGATTATGTTGGTTTGGACATGTGCTGAGAAGGGATGCAGAGTATATTGGGAAAAAGATGCTAAGGATGAAGCTGCCAGGTAACAGAAAAAGAGGAAGGCCTAAGATAAGGTTTATGGATGTGCTGAGAGAGGACATGCAGGTGGTTGGTGTGACAGAGCAAGATGCAGAGGACAGAAATGGAAACAGTTGATCTGCTGTGGCGACCCCTAATGGGAGCAGCCGAAAAAGAAGAATGTGACCTATAACCTGCACAATTCAATTGAAAAACAAACACATCTGCAAGAGGAAAAATATAAAAAATAAAAAACGTACAATAAGTTGGTTACATAAGTGTGCACACCCTTAAACTAATACTTTGTTAAAGCACCTTTTGATTTAATTACAACATTCAGTCTTCTTTGGTAAGAGTCTATCAGCATGACACATCTTGACTTGGCAATATTTGCCCACTCTTCCTTGAAAACGAGCTCCAAATCTGTCAGATTGTGAGGGCATCTCTTGTGCACAGCACTTTTCAGGTCACCCAACAGATTTTCTATTGGATTTAAGTCAGGGATCTGGCTGGGCCATTCCAAAATTTAAATTTTCTTCTAGTGAAGTCATCCTTTTGTTGATTTGGATGTGTGCTTGGGGTCATTGTCATGCTGAAAGGTGAAATTCCTCTTCATTTTCAGCTTTCTAGCAAATGCCTGAGGGTTTTGGGCCAAACGTGACTGGTATTTGGAACTGTTCATAATTCCCTCCACCTTGACTAAAGTCCCAGTTCCAGCTGAAGAAAAGCAACCCCAAAGCATGATACTGCCACCACCATGCTTCACTGTGGCGATGGTGTTCTTTTGTTGATGTGAAGTGTTGTTTTTGCACCAAACGTACCTTTTGGAATTGTGATCAAAAGGTTCAACCTTGGTCTCATCAGACCATTAACACATTTTCCCACATGTTTTTGGGAGACTATGTATTGTTTTGCAAATTCTAGCTGGGCCTGGATGTTTTTCTGTGTAAGAAAAGGTTTTCGTCTTGCAACCCTAATACGGGAGATTGTTGTCACATGTAGTACACAACCGGTACTTGCCAGAAATTCCTGCAGCTCCTTCAGTGTTGCTGTAGGTCTCTTGGCAGCCTCCCTGACCCGCTTTCTTCTTGTCTTTTCATCAATTTTGGAGCGATGTCCAGTTCTTTGCAACATCACTGTTGTCCCATACTTTCTCCACTTTTTGATGACTGTATTCACTGTGCTCCATGGTATACCCAATGCTGTGGAAATGTTTATGTACCCTTCTCCTGACTGATACCTTTCAACAATGAGATCCATTTGATGCTTTGTAAGCTCTCTGTGAACCATGGCTTTTGCTGTAGCAGGCAACTGAGTAAATTTCAGGAAAATCCTGCTAGGACAGCTGAACTTTATTTGGGGTTAAATCAGTCTCTTTAATTGATGGCAGGTGTGTATTTAAGAAGACTGAATGCTGTAATTAAATCAAAAAGTGCTTCAACAAAGTATTAGTTTAAGGGTGTGCACACTTATGCAACCAGCTTATTGTACATTTTTTTTATATTTTTTCACCTAACAATTTTGTTTGTTTTTCAATTGTATTGTACAGGTTATAGGTCACATTAAGGGTGGGAAAAGTTTTGAAATGATTTATTACGGTGTCATTTTTTTATATCACAAAAACCTGGCATTTTAACAGGGGTGTGTAAACATTTTGTATCTACTGTAGTTGTATGCAAGCACACACACACACACACACACACACACACACACACACACACACACACACACACACACACACACACACGGAACTTTAACACAATACTGTGCTGTACTTCATACATGATCCCCATGCAAACATCATGGTCTGCTCCCAGCATTATCATTTCATATTGTCTCAATCACCTTCCAAAAGAGTTTCATGAGCAAGCCTTTGATCCCTCATAACCTGCATTATACACCTCCTACAGGTTTATACTACATTTTCTTCAAAAAAAACAAAACATAACAGTTCAAATTACATAAAGAAGAGCTGAAATAATGCACCAGATTTCTTTCCTTTGCCCAAGGGCAACTGTTTGTGTGTGTTTGTGTGTGTGTGAATGTGTGAAACAATGTGTGACGCAGCTTTTGTAAGGATCATTACAGAGCTCATTCGTAATTTCATATTCATAGCTAATTTTCAAACAGAGCCACACTATTCACTAACTTCCTCCCCTGTATTCCAAACAAAAATACATTACCCATACAAATACGGTCACTTAAAACATTAACAGAAACAGTAGTCCAGCAATGTCAAAATGTGAACTAAGAGTGACTAAGTGCGACTACTAAATGAAAGTAATAGTCACCAGTAAAAAAAAAAATATATATATATATATATATATATATATATATATATATATATATAACATATATATTTTTATCATTTACTAATCAGCATCAAAAGAAATTCATTATATCCTATCAAACCAATACTATTTGTGATTTCCCAAATGCCATTTGCTACAGTATGGAGAAAGGCACACAACCTCATCAATATCGTTGTCAACTGAACTTCCTGCTTAGCTCAAATAGATCAGGAGTTAAACCAAGCACTTTGATATCACTGCTGTCACTAGTAAAAACATAAACAGCCCAGTCCTCAGAATTGCTTCATGCGCTGAATGGACAGCTTTCACGGAGTGCCTTATAGGACATCAAAGGTCAGAGAGCATTCCACAGAGACTATGGAGGAGAAGTACTAGACAATTAAAAATAACAGAAAAAAGGGGAAATGATTACAAAACATGAAACTATTATAGTGGAACCATAGACAGAGGCATTACAGCAATAAAAAACATGAAGATAAGAACAGTTGCAAATCACTTTAATAAAGACTGAACATTTTCTTTGGATGTTTTAATAAAGTCTTTGATAGCAGATAACAGGGGTATAGACATCCAAGATTATGATGCATACAACTAGAACAAGAAAGCCCTAAAAGGAGGAGGAGGCATTACAGGTGATTATGACTGAGTCTTTAATCATGCCCAGGCTATGTGTTTGAACTTTGGATATCAAGAAATTCACCTGCTACTAGATATCCATGTTGACAGTACGAGTACATAACAACTACATTATACTGGGCAGACCTAATCCTAGTTCTCTGTATTTCATGGAACTTCAGGATGTTCTCAAGTACTACAAAGACAGAGGAAAACAATTAGTAGTGCTAAGTGTTTTCACTTACATCTGCCAAGCAGAGAGAAACCACCTTATACGAGTGGCAGGAAGGCATTAAACACTTCATTTTGAACTTTTTATCTCTAAATCAACTGCTGTTCTCATGTTGTGCCTGTTCATCACTGTTAATGATCTAGCATTAAATTATAGCTTAAACAGTGGAGAGGAGTGCTTAACAAGTCTGGCTTTTCCATGACTTCAGGGTGGAACTGCAGAGCTGCATGAACGGCACCTATAGGAATCAGTCTCACCACGGTATGTCTTAAATTTAACAGGAAAGGTTACAGGTATCAATCCTGAATGTTCGCAACTCATATTTGGTCTTAGTGCAATAGGAGTTAATAAATCTCCTAAAACTCCTCTTTGTTGTTCTGACAAACGTCTCAAAGAGCTTGTCTCATACAGACGTCTAATGACACAGTTCATCTTGGCGAGCTAAACATTCATAAGAAAGAACAGGAAAATTGATGATACTCCTGCATGCTTTACAACATAGTACAGTGTAACATAATTTGTTAATATTCCAACTTAGAAAAATGCCATTTTAGACCTTATTTTTACTAAATTCAGAGAACTGTCAAGTAATAACCAATTATCCCTCTTCTCTAACGGAATTACTTTAACTGTCAAATAGTAGAATATACTTAAAACATTACTAATTGTTTCAATCAGTCAGCAAATAAAAACACTGGAAATTTTTATGGGACAAAATGCAGCTTCTATACTAGGAATGGCTACAGTGCATTCCTGGCACTGGAAAACCCTCTTGCAATTTGCATTCAACATAAGATCCTTAAATTAAAAACAGTACTTGTTTATAGGTTCATAGGTAGGCACTAGGCTATTGGCCCTAGGGCCTATATAAGCCTAGCCAAAAAAGGTAACCTGGCTTTCGCCACCCAAGAAAATTATTTTCCTGTGCCCCTGTGAAGCAGAGCCACAGAAGTGATCCCCGGGGTGAATTTCTTATTTCCCATCCAATCATCAAGATTTTTCTTGAACAGTGCTAATGAGGAGCTCTGTTTGATATAGATAGGTAGTCTGTTCCAGATTATGGGAAGTTTCTGGGATAGGAATCTATCCCTCCAGCATGTTCAGTTTACTGTGGTGACAAAGTTTAGGTCCCTAGAGCATGTAGCTCGGAGGGATTGGGATTTCTTTAAGTGGAGCATTCCAACATCTCTGGGTTTGACATAGCTTTGTATGTTAGGCAGAGATCACCTCTGAGTAGGTAATATGCGACAGAGTAAAGCTGGAATTTTTTGAGACGGTCTGCACAGGGCATCTGAAGCCGGTAATCCTCTTTGTGAGGTATTTCTGCGGCCTTTCCAGTTGTTGTAGACATCTTGTGAGGTATATACCAAAAGTGGCACTGTACTCTATAACGAGCCTAATGAGTGATGAATAGAGGGGAACAATGATCTCTTTTTTTCTGGATGAGAAACCTTTTGTGATGAGGTGTGCCACATAGAAGGATTCCTTGACCACTGTGGCGATGTGATTATCAAAGGAGAGACTACTGTCCACCTGTGTCTCAAGGTCTCATCACACTTTCGGTGTTAAGTAGACTACAGCCTATGTGGTAGTTCATGGATACAGAGTTTTTACCAAAAGGGATGACAATGCACTTTTTGGCACTGAGCTTGAGGCCATGGCTTTGACACCAGGCATCTGTCTCAGTGAGGCACTTTTGTGGGATGTCTACATCGTTAGGAGTCTTGATTATGGCTCCTAGTTTGCAGTCATCTGCGAAATTAGTTAGCCAAACACTTTCTGTGTTAGCCTGTACTTCAGAGAAGTAGATACCAAAAAGGAGAGGACCCAGGACTGAACCCTGTGGTACTCCACTTGTCACTGGTCTGAAGTTAGATTTAGAGTCTGCTACTTTTGTGGGTTCTGTCAGTGAGCCAGTTGGCAATCCATCTTGTGACATAGGGATTTATACCTAGTTTACTGAGTTTATCTATAATTCCAGAGTGGGGGATGGTGTCAAAAGTCTTGGGGAGTTCTAGATAGGCTGTGTGAACCACCTTACCCTTATCTACAGCTTTGGTGACTGCTTCAAAGAAGCCTATCAGGTTTAAGAGACATGATCTGCCTTTTACAAACTCGAACTGGGTAGGGTCCAGAGTATGGAAATTACCAATGTCATTGTTTATAAGTTCCACGATGATATGTTCCATAGCCTTGCAGACCAGGCTCATCAGGCTAATGGGGTGGTAGATCCCGGGGGGTCTGTGGTGACTCCCCCTTTGTGGAATGGGATAACCATTGCTGTGCGCCATTCAGTGGGCACAAAGCCTGAGGTGAGGCTATGATTGAACATGGTACTTAGGTGGGGTGCCAGTTTGTTCTGTAGTTCGTGTAAAATGCAGTCTGGGATGTTGTCAGGTCCCATGGATGCTGAGTTCTTGGCTTTGGAGAGTGTGTTTTTCACCTGTGCAGCCATGATTACAGGAACTTTGCATTCTTCTGGTATAGAGATGGGCCCTTTAGGGGGTGAGAGAGGGGTAAAGTTAGCACTGAACTTATCTGCCAGGATGTTGGCAGTATCAGTTGGTTCTGTATATTTAGTGCAATTGTGCTGTAACTCAGAGCAGATCTGAGTGTTGCCATTGAGAATCTTGACATAGCTATAGAATGCTTTGTGGTTGTCTTTAGAATCAGTGGCGATTTTGTTTTCATAACTAGCTTTGGAGGATTTTATGAGGGATCTCACCTTCTTACGGAGGCTGACCATGGAGTTTCTCCAATCATGGGATTTTACTCTTTTCTGCAACAGTTTCTTTCTTCTGTTGTGGAGTTTGTTTACGGCAGGGGACCACCAGATTGGCTTCCTTTTTTTGGAGGATAGCATCTTGACTCTGTTAGTGATTGCACAATCCATGCACTTATGTAAGTGCTTATAAAGTGCATTCATATAGGATTCAGCAGTAGTACCTCTATTGTCCGTCAGCATGGGTGTCGTGAAGTTTGACACTTCTGTCTTAAGAAGCGTGAAGTTGGCTTTGGAGAAATTTTTTACGGTGGTTTCCCTAATGGGGGGTGGGGGTGGGATGTGTATGTCTGGGGTGATCAGCTTGTGGTCGGATCTGACCAACAAGGAATTGACCTCTGGTGTGGAACACCAGTTGCCCATGTTGGTAATGACCAGGTCTAGGATATTGCTGCCCCTGATGGGGGTGTGGATAAGTTGATCCAAGGCGTTGGAATTTATGAATTCCAGAAAATGTTTAGCACAAGAGTTGGTACATGAGTAGTTTTCCCAGTTAATAGTGGGGTAGTTGAAATCGCCCATTATTAGGGTGTTAGGTTGTACCCTAATATTTTCCAGTGAATCAAGAAATGAGTGGGAATCCTGGGGCATGGTGGGGGATCTGTAGCAAGCTACAATTTGGATTGCGGTCTTGCCAAGAGTTAGTTGCACTTGGATAATGTCTGATGCGTTACGCTGAGCAACTAGCCTGGAGGTGTGGATTTCCTTAATGAATATGGACACGCCTCTGCCTTTAGTGTTTTGGTCCAGCTGAGGTGGCCGAAAGGTGTGGTAAGAATTATAGCCTGGTAATGCAGGGGTGCTCTCTGGAACCTTGAACCACGTCTCTGTCACTGCACAGATGTCAATGTTCTCCATTTTAAGGAGTGCCTCGAGTGAGTGCATTTTGAGGTTTAGACTTCTAGCATTAATAACATTAAGTAGCATTACCCTCAGATTTTGCTTGCTTGTACCTATTATGGTGGTGAATTTCTCATTTGAACCTTGCCTAAAACAGGCACTATAGGGATGGCAAGAGCTTTAGCCAGTATCAGGAATCCCAATGCAGACAGGTGCAGGCCATCTAAAAAAAAAAAACATTCCAAAGAAAACACTGCACCTAAATAAAAATGCATAATGTGAAACACCTGCTCAAACAGTTAATCAAAGGAATAAACAGCCCAAATGAAGTAAATGAACTAAGAAAAAATAACATTCTTACCATATCATTTACACTGTGAGGGGACCCTTGTTGATGGGTCCTATGATGTCGCTACCAGTAAAGACTTGTCAAGTCCTCACGGAAGATTCCATGCCTAAGGCATGTTCTTGATGTTGCCGTACACCCTTGTAACCTGTGATGATCACATAAGCACAACTAGCCCCCAAATCTGCCAGTTTCCCCTAAGCAGCTGGCAAGCACACCTCTTGCAGAGTAAGACATAACAATGAAGGTATGATACCTGCACTGATAACATGTAATATACAAGGATATACTGGACAAACAAGAATCTGTAACTGGGCATGTAGGGGTCATCTAAAGGGCGGGGGGAGAGTATTTTGGATTTTCAAGGATGGCCTCATTACAGGCCAGCCAATATGTTAAACCTGCATCTGTCACATTTAACACTGGGGACTTCCCTTGATGTCACCTAAAATTGGAATGAATCCTAAGCAGCAAACCGGCAGGATGTAAGGAGATGGAATGCTTCTCAAGACTTAAGAGATAGGAGACTGAATCAAAAAGTTCAGACATACCAAAGGAAACGTCAGTCCCACAGTAAAGGCGATAAGATTTGATGAAGATATACACAAAGGTTAACTGGCCATAGCACTGATTTCTTCAATTAAGGATTTCTTGAAACAAAGCCAGGAAGTGGCCACACCCTTAGCAGAATAACCTTTGACTGCAGCATTTATTAAAGGGTGATTAATATTATTCCAAAAACCATTACAGTGATCTTCAGAAGTGCAAACATGTAATAGTGAATGTGAAGAAATTAATATTAAGTTTGAATTTTTAGTACCCTGGACTAGTCCACATATTCCAAAGTAAAGTAACATCACAGTGAGTAGCTACAGTTAGCAACAGTGTGAGATGTGCAGCTCCCATACTTGGAGATGCATAGAGTTTTCCCACCATGCAAAAAATGCTTCTATGCTGCAACAGTGAGACTTGTAATTTGACATCTTTGACTTAAAATTTCTCTTTATTTTTTGCACAGCCAGGGCTCATAATATCTGCTCCTGCTCTTGTGACAGGGAGGCAGGAGGCTGACATGGTGATAGAAAAAGTTAATTCACATGACAATCAACCTGGAAAGAGTTTGTTTGGCAACTGATTCCTCCTCCCCATGGAGAGAAGGAGATGAACAACTCTTGTGTCTTACTAAACTCAAGAAATCATAACTGGTAAAGTGCAATACAATGGTGCATGGCCAGGGTGAAAAAAGCACTATATGCTCTAGCTTACATCACAGCAAAGAAACAAGAAGATGAATAGACTGCTTTAAGAAACATTTTGAAACCAGTGTCAGGAAGAAATGAGTCAGTCTTAAAGGCCACCTGATCCCTATTCCCCCAAACTTAATGATCTGTAGCTCTGTGGCTGTGTGTGTGTAAAGGTGACAACATCAGAAAAAGTGTTTTCCAACAAATGACTTCAAATAGGGGACAAAAAAAAAACTGCCAGTCATAAGGCTCAAATCCAGTGGAGGGATGGATTTCTTCAAGGGGTAGAGCTGCAGCACGCCTTTAATGAATGCTTCATTAGCCAGTATGTTGTTGTTGTTGTGTCTTTCGGCTTTTTCCGGTTAGGGGTCGCCACAGCGGAACTCTGATCCGCTAATGACTGGTAGTTGATTTTTACGTGCCGAGTTACCAGCCCTGATGCACAACCTTCAACGAAGGTACGCCCATTCACGCATGTCTCCACACAGAAGACGCTCTAGCTGAGAATCGAACCGGACAGCGTCTTGCTTCATTAGCCAGTATATGGAGTCATAATCCTGCCCTGTAGAAGTGCCCTCTGACCATACAAAAACAAAATCAAATATACAGTTATACAAGTGTCTGAGATTATTATATATGGTTATACAGGTGTCAGCGATTATTATATACAGTTACACAGGTGTCTGAGATTATTATATACAGCTACACAGGTGTCTGTGATTATTACATACGGTTATACAGGTGTCTGAGATTATGAGATACAGTTATACAGGTGTCTGTGATTATTACATACGGTTATACAGGTGTCTGCGATTATTACATATGGTTATACAGATGTCTGTGATTATTACATATGATTATACAGGTGTCTAAGATTATTACATACAGTTATACAGGTACCTGAGATTATTATATATGGTTATACAGATGTGAGTGATTATTATATACAGTTATACAGGTGTCTGAGATTGTTATATATGTTTATACAGGTGTCTGCGATTATTACATATGGTTATACAAGTGTCTGAGATTATTATATACAGTTATACAGGTGTATGACATTATTATATACAGTTATACAGGTGTTTGAGATTATTTAGGATGAAATAGAAAGTGATAAACTGGAGGCACACAGAGTACTTCCCTGCATAAACAGAGAACTGGTTTTAGTTGGAGGCATAGGCTTACCAACTGAAAGACCTCTTGGCAACTTCAGTCACTTCTAAAGGCTTTGAACTGAGGTCAGCTCTCACCCCAAGCGTGGAAAACGTTGTGGCTACAAAAAATGTTTTTGCGTTGTTAAGGATCTTTGAGCAAGAAATTGTAACCTATTCAGCCACCATGGAATAGCAAGAGCTAGTTTGTTTTTCCTTCCTTGAACACCCCAGAGTATCTCATCATCACCTCCTGTATTAACCAACAGTCAGCATTAGCCTGGAGCTCAGTCCCAGAAAGCCATGCCCTTAAATTCTGGAAAACTGTACTGTAGTCCTACTACACAAAGGCGGTACATCTGCTGGCTTATTCAATTATGGGACCATTGAGCTATTCCAATCTCCTTTACAGATCAAAGAAAGGTGGTATCCAGAAACAGATAAAAGTCTGGTTTTCCTCCCAAATACTGTTCTGTACATTACAACTTGTTTTGCATCCTGAACACAGTACAACCATTGCTCTTCTGGTATTTACATTCTTAAAGAAAGTTTACAGACAACATTTACCTGTGACTCACCTCACTCATGAAACAGAAACATTTTCCTAACAAAACTGCAAACTGATTTCACTTCATTTCTCAAACAGTTATGAAGAGATGTCCTTACATTCATTCCTGCAGAATTCCCTGTGAAGGGGAATTCCCTGCCGTGTAGCCTCCGTTTAGCCAGTTTACAAAAGTCTACCATTGCTTTAAGGTACGCTGAACATCACCTGCACACTCCTTGCATAGGGTAGGGCATAAAGGTGACGTTCAGGCATACATCCTCTGAACTTCTTTGCCACCAGTTTGAATGCTGTTTTAACCATTGGTCTGTTACCTCCAACCGTTTTTTTTTTAACTTTTTTCTGTTTGTTGGCATTCCTGTGCTTACTCCTGTTTGCTGGAGTCCTCATAGTTGCAGATAAGTACCCAGCTGCTTTTTGGTTACTTTTTCTGTTTGTTTTGGACTGTTTGGAGTTAATGTCATCCAGGAAGGGTAGATGCCACTGTGGGAGACTGATTCCCCATAAAGACTGCCATTATGTGTCTTTTTTGCCTAGGTGCTGCTCACGACCATATGTCTTGTTCAATTTGTCAGGCATTTGTCCCCAAAACTCTTCATAGTAGGCTTTCTTCCCTTTCCTTGTATCTTGAGAACCAGCAACTTAAACTTCTTGCTGCAGGTACTATGGATGGAACTTCCTGCCCCGGGAGTCAGCCGTCAGGGAAGAAGAAGATGTATAAGGTAAAACCGGAATGTTCCACTGTCCAGCCTCTGCTGGGAGTTTCTCTTGAGGTTATTATGCACCCGGAGGCTCACCCAGGTTGTTTGTCAGATTCTTCTACCGCATCTGGGTTGGAAGCCAGTGAGAATCTGGTGGGTAGCACATCTGACGAGGCTTTGCAGGTGTCCATTTTGGGCATTTAGCGGGAACCACGGTTGACTGTTTTTGAGAGGTCTAGAGGGGTTCTGCAGTTTCTCTTTAAGGAACAGGTTCCAACTGCAGTTGTGGAATGAGTCTGGGCCTTCTCTGGTTTCTGTCCCCTTAAAAAAAAAAAGAAAACTAACCATGTTTCTTCTGCTCCTAGGGATCTACAAAGTGAGTGGTAGGCCTTTACTCTGGGGTTATTTAATGCTTTACAGTCATTGCGGTCTCCCCAAGGGGTTTCAGTTACTGCTCCTCCTTGGTCCTCCTCTTCCCCTAAAAGGCCCAGAGGATTGCATTCTTCTGAGGTGAATTCTGATGATGACTCCCTTGCTTACTCTACCCAGATTCCTTCTCCTTTAGACTACAGGTCTGAGGAGGAGGATTCTCATACTCTAGATAATCCTTCTGAGGAAATTTCCTTTAAGGGTACGGCCTCTAGGATGATGGAATTTTTAAGTGGGTTTGTGCCCAGGTTTCGGATATCCATAAGAGGTAGTATGAGTTACTGCAGATGACCATTCCTTCTGTCTTGCCTGCATTACTGGATGTTTTTTTCCTACTGCCTCTAAAGTACAGGATTCTCTGCCCCCTGCCCTCAGGAAGTCTGATAGGTTTTATAGGCTGCCTGAGGATTGTTCCTTTTTGTTTAAATGTCCTGCTGCTGACGCCTCTGTGGTGTCTGTAGTCTCTGACAAGCCAACTCAATTTCTTCCTTCGTCCAAGTTACTGCCTTCTGACAAGGACAGTAGAACCATGGATAGGCTGGGTAAGAAGGTTTATACTTCGGCTACCCTAGCTTTTAGGGCTATTAATTATCAGACCCATATCTCTAGATATGTCTTGGCTCTTCTATCTCAGGCTTGTCAGATACTTTCTGATCTTCCAGACTCAGAGTAAATCTTCTGCTCTTTCCTTGCTTGGGACTTCCTCTCAGGTAGTTTGTCATTCTATCAAATGTAGTTATGATGCAGCAGATGCCTCTTCTAGGGCTGCTGCTTCTTGTTCGGTTCTGCAGAGATATTCATGGCTTCTGCTTCAACCTTCACCAACGATATTAAGGCTAAGCTGACAGATGCTCCTCTGGGTAATACTCTTTTGTTTGGTGAAGCAGCTGCTGGTTTGTTTAAGTGTCTTCAGGACAAGGGGAAGGTTTTACTGGAGCTTAAGCGTGTTTTTGTTTCTCCTGTGTCTAAATGTCAGTGAAACTACCCTTCTAAGCCGGCCTTTGTTCATAGGCAGTCTCACCCTCCTTCTAAAGGTAGACTCCTCCTGCTAAGGCCACTCAGACTGCAGGGATTCTTAAGCCTTCCTTTCCTGACAAATCATGTGCTGTCTGACTATCCACCCATTCCCAGCCACATTCCTCTTTCTCTTCACCTTTCTCTTTCTCTTCCGGTTTGGCTTTGAATCACCCAGGATTCTTGGGTTCTGTCAATCATCCGGTAAGGGTACATCATGGTCTGGATTTCCTGCTCTCCATGCTTTATAAGCATTCCACAGCGTCCTCGGGAACAACTTCCTTTCTTCCAGAAGGTCTTTGAGACTTCTTGTCTCAGGGTACTATTCAAGAGGTGCCTGTGTCCCAAAGGGTGAAAGGGTTTTATTAAAGAACATTTCTAGTGCCCAGAAAAGAAGGTGCTTGAAGACCTATTCTAGACCTTTTCCAACACCTTTCTGAAGGTCCCTTCCTTTTTAGATGTTGTCCCTTCAGTCTCTTTTTCCTCTCTTGCTCCCTCTGGCCTTTCTGGTGTCTCTGGACCTCCTCAAGGATGCTTATCTCCATATTCCGATCCATCTTCTTTTCAGGAGGTTTTTGCATTTCTCTGTTACTTCCTGGCATTTTCAGTTCTGTGCTTTGCCCTTTGGCCTTTGTACTGCCCCAAGGGTATTCACCAAATGCCTTGCTCCTGTGACTGGCTTTTGCAGGCTTCAAGGGATCCAAATCTTTCCCTATTTGGATGACCTGCAGATTTAAGCATCTTCAACAGAGGTCCTTTTGCAACATCTTCATTTTACCATTTCTCTTCTTCAGAGCCTGGGGTTCACAATAAACTTCAAAATGTCTTCCCTGACTCTTTCTCAGGATCATGTCTTTCTGGGTTGTGGTGCCAATGCTGACATCTCTGCCTCCTCCAAAGGCATTAACTCTCATTTCTTTCTTTCAAACTCTTCTTCCCCTGGCCTCCATTACAGCCAGTGAGTTTCTGAGATTTCTGGGGTTCATGGCTTCCACCATTCCAATGCTCCCTCTGGCCAAATGCCACATGAGAAAGTTCCAGTGGTTTCTGAAGTCGGTGTGGCTTTAGCATGCACATCCTCTAGACTTTCCTGTTCCTCTTCTCCTGTGTCTTGAGGAAGAACTTCTGTGGTGGATTCAGCAGGTGTCTGTAAATCCAGGGCTCCCTTTTCAGCCTCCTCTTCCCTCTCAGGATCTGTTCACAGATGCTTCAGATGTGGGATGGGGAGCAACGTTTGGCTCCCTGAAGGTTTATGGAGTGTGGTCGCCTCATCAGCAGAAGGAGGACATCAACATCAAAGAGATGAGGGCTCTTACACTGACTCTTCAGGCCTTTCATCCTCTCTTCTCTGCAGGGCCTCTCAAGGTATTCACAGACAATACCACAGTCATGTGGTACATCAACAAACAGGGGGGGGGTACGAGATCTTATCATCTTTGCTGGCTGGCACTTCTGGTATGGGATATGGCTATCCAATGTCTAGTGACTCTTCAGGCAGTTTATATTCCTTCAGATTGGAACATTGTGGCAGACAATCTGAGCAGGTCCTTCACTCAATCACATGAATGGATGCTTCACAGGGATGTGTTTCTGGACATTGTTCACAAGTGGGGTACTTCTCAAGTAGATCTCTTTGCCTCCCCTTTGAACAGACAACTTCCTCTACTGTGTGCCAGAGTCCCAGGTCCTCTGGTATGGAAGGTGGATGCACTCTCATTTTCTTGGAAGGGGATGTTTCTTTATGCATTCCCTCCACTTCCTTTCATTCCGAGAGTCCTGCTCAAGATTCAACAGGATGCTCCCAAAATCTTGTTGTTGACTCCCTTTTGGCCACAAAATCTTGTTCTTGACTTCCTTTTGGCCACAACAGCACTGGTTCCCTCTACTTCTGTATCTAGCCAAGGGCAATCATCACAAGTTACCTCACAGGGTAGATCTCCTCACACAAGATGAGGGGTCTCTCATCCATCCTCACCTGTCCATGCTTCAACTGACATTGTGGGTGATATGGTTTTGATTTCTCATAGACACCTTTTTTTCTGAGGACATGCTGCAGGTCCTGCAGGAGGTCAGGAAACCTACTACTAGGAAATCCTACTTATCTAAATGGAAGAGGTTTTCTATTTGGTGTCTTTCTCGTGACCTGGACCCACTTTCTGTGGATGTTCCTTTGGTTCTCTCTTATTTCTGTGAGTTGCTCAATTCTGGTTTGGCCTATTCTTTTATTAAGACCCACTTATCAGCTCTTTCTGCTTGTCTGCCTTTAACTCCCCCGTTAGTTTCTAGATTTCAGGCTAAGCAATTTCTTAAAGGCGTCCTTAATATTAGACCTCCCAGGAAGCCTGTTCCTCCTCCCCTGGGATCTTAATTTTGTTCTGGAAAAACTGACTCAGGCTCCTTTTGAGCCTGCTGTTTCAGCTTCCTTGCAACTCTGTTCTTGGAAGACAGTTATTTTGCTAGCTCTTACTTCTGCCAGCGGGGTGTCTGAGTTGCAAGCCCTTATGGCTTGTCCACCTTTTTTGATATTTCATGAGGACAGGGTGTCCTTGGGTACTAATCCTTCTTTCATGCCCAAGGTGGTTAATGAGTTGCCACTTAATCAGTCTATTAATTTGCCTACTTTTTTCCCTCTCCACAATCTGACAGTGAGATGGTGCTGCAGACATTAGATGTGCATAGCTCAGATTTTATTTGGATAAAACTAAAGCTATCAGAAAATTTGACAAGTTATCAGTTTCCTTTCATCCTAGGTCTTTAGGTTTGTCTGTTTCCAAGCAAACTATTTCCACTTGGATTTCTAAGGCGTTTTCCTTTCGTTACACTTTTCATGGTGAGAGCCTTCCTTCTTCTGTAAAGGCTCATTCCACTAGAGCTGTGGCTTCTTTTGGTACTTTTTTCAAAGGCTTAGATGCCAATTCTATTCTTGAAGCTGCTACCTGGACTTCTGTGCATACCTTTACCAAACATTACCAGTCATATGGTATCTCCAGAGCTAGAGCTGGTTTTGCTACTGCCATTCTTTATGGCTTCTTGGAGGGCTCTGCTGCTTCCTCCTCCGAAGTTTCTTCTTGGTGGTTTTGCACTCTCCCATTAGTAAGGAATACTGCAGCAGTGACTGTAAGGACATAGTACAGTTGTGTAAGATCTTACCATAATGGTAATGTCCTTCCTTCACTGCTGCAGTATTCACTCCCTCCCTCCATCCCCCTGGTCTTTTTTCCTTCCTGGATGTGCAGGTTCTCCTTGGTTTTCCTTGGACTGCTATTCCCACTGGGACAATCAGTTCTGAGGATGTTATGCCTGAACATCACCTTTATGCACTACCCTACGCAAGGAATGCGCAAGTGACATTCAGCGTACCTTAAAGCAGTGGTAGACTTTTGTAAACTGGCCGAACGGAGGGCTACATGACAGGGAATTCCCCTTTATAAGGAATACTGCAGCGGTGAAGGCAAGGACATCTACCATTATGGTAAGATTTTACACAACTGTAGTTTAGTAGTCAATGACAATACAATCACAGCCACCTTTACCAATTTACAAACAGAAAAAAGAATAATAAATGACATGCAAATAAGACACCAACAAAATTCTATTTTTGCTACAAAACCTATAGTCTCCTACGACAGAAGACAGATCAAAATAAAAATAATTGATCATGTTCCCATTATGACTTTTATCAATGCCAAGAGAATCTATATATTGCAATGCTGTACCATTTTTGTTGTCTTTCATTGATTTAGACACAAAATATTAATACATATTTAGGTCTATCTGCATTACTCTGAGTGCTTTATTCCACAGTCCACCAATTATAAAACAGATTCAGGAAGAATTCTGGTATCTAATGGAATAACACCATGTTATCACTCTAACACTGTCTGCTACCTTCAGATAAAAAAGGGACAGAAACAAATCTGGCTTCTCTGCAAAAATATTTTACTTAAATTATAGACTCAGACGCTACAGGAAGGAGCCAGGGGAGGGTGAGATCTGGTGCTGGTGAGAGAGTTCTGGGAAGAGGTAGTTAGCAGTCCCAAAACAGGAGTGACATCTGTGGGAAGGCACATGAATAAAGCTCCACATGCAGGAACTTGAAAGGGAATATGAGCCCATCAGAAAGTACACAGCACTCCAGCTGACCTGTCTTATACTACTAGATCAATATAATGGGGACTACAGAATGTCTTAAACCCCTCCTAACCCCTACCAAACGACAGATGGGATCTCTACCTCTCACCTTCTTCTCCTGGTTTCCTCAGGCACCAAGGAAAGGAAGGAACGAAAGGGCTGATGCTAAAACATGAGCTAGAAAAATGGTTACTTCTTGACTGATTGATTAATTAATTAGAACTTGTTGTCCAGAAAAAAAATGCAACTGGGAAATGCCTATTCTCAATGGCTGCCCAAGAAGGATACAGTAAAACAATGCTTCCTAAAGCTAAATCTGTTAGTAGGGATACAACTGACATCATACATTAATGTTTTATTATCAAAAATGTTATGTACATTATCAGGCAAAGTCAGAAATATCAAAAAATGTACTGGAACCTTCTCCTAGAGCATATATTACATGATTAAACTTAATAAAAGGGATATTTTCATCTAAGTTTCATAAACAAATGTAATATTCAATGCTCAAACTCAAATGGTGATTTTATAAAGATATGTATGTCTAACTTATGACATTTCTTTTACTGTTATTCAACAGCATAAGTTAATTTCTCTGTAATCACTTTCTCATTAACAGTTGATGTTTTTGTGTAGCACTTATTGTAAATAGTGCATATAATTTTGTTTATGTTTTTTATACTTTGGATGTTCTGATTTGTTATGAATTGTTTTTCTCTTTTGGTCTTACATAACTTTGTAACTGCTATTTGTTAAATCATTGTTTCTCTACCACAAAAAATAAAATAAACATTTTTTTGAAAAAAAAAGTAAATCAGAAAGTTTCAATAGAAGCACTTTACAGTATTAAATTCAACTTAGAAAAATATTAAAAATGTCATTTAAGTTGTAGTCAAAGTCATACATATGCATTTAAATAACATTTGTTTATTAACAGATTCCTGATTTAATACAACAATCACTCTTCAAATCAGTAAAATATTGGCATAAAATATTCAAATAAAAGTAGCATGGATAAGGTGGGCAAAGAGAATTTAATTTATAAAAAGGTTGTGACTCCACAGATATAAAGGACTGCATAAATTATAGGGGATAAAGTCAAGGAATATGAAGATTAGAATTTGGTGGTTATGTGACAGTTGTGACATATAGCTGGTGGTTATGTGACACAGTTTGTTGGTTACGTGACACATACATGGTGGTTATGTGACAGTTGTGACACATAGTTGGTTATGTGACACATAGTTGGTTATGTGACACATAGTTGGTTATGTGACAGTTGTGACACACAGTTGGTGGTTATGTGACAGTTGGTGGTTAAGTGACAGTTGTGACACATGGTGGTTATGTGACAGTTGTGACACATAATTAGTGGTTATGTGACACATAGTTGGTTATGTGACACAAATATGGTGGTTGTGACAGTTGTGACACATAGTTAGTGGTTATGTGACACATAGTTGGCAGTTATGCGACAGTTGTGACACAGTTGGTTATGTGACACATAGCTGGTGGTTATGTGACGTTGTGACACAGTTGGTAGTTATGTGACAATTGTGACACAATGGTTGGTTATTTGACACATAGTTGGTTATGTGACAGTTGTGACACATAGTGGTTGGTTATGTGACACATTGTTGGTAGTTATGTGACAGTTGTGACAGGGGACTTCCACTGAAAATAACATGTAATAAAATATGAAGAGCAGATTGAAATTAAGTTTGACAGGCTATTGTCCACAAATATGGTTAGCTTCAGAGATGTAAGAGCACGAATTAAAAGAAGAGGAAATTAAGGACTGGTGGCTTACAAGACTATAGCTGAACAACTGCATTCTTGGCTTAACATGAACTGTTGTTTTAGTACCTTTTTAAATTCTGTTCTGGAGGTTCAGTGTCTAACGGCATTGGGAAGAGCATACCAGTACAAATGTAGAGTCTCCAAAATGGTTTATGATCTCATGGAATGCGCTAGACGTTCTGTATTTAAAAAAAACTGGAAGGCAAATTCAGTCAAATCAGTGAACTAAAGGTGTGGCATCCACTCAGTTTAAACAGCATGTTAAAAGCTTTGCTAAGTAGGAAAGAAATGAGGTGATGACCGAATACAAGGCATGAAAGCTTTTGAAGAGAGATGCAGTGATGGGAGGTTAGTAATGAATTTTGTTATATGGTTTTACATTTGTTCAGATTTAGAGGTTAGTACAGAAAACACTTTACCCATATAAGAGGTGGAGGAGTGAGTAAATTCTGTATCTGATGGTTCAAGGGGTCTATGAGGAAGGGTTTAGCTTGACACCTCATTTAGAAGTTTTGATTATTATTATTTTTATTATTTATAGTTTTAGTCTAGCTGGACTGCATATGGCTTTGTTCAGTAGAGGTAGAGAGAGAGAAGAAAACAAAAAACAAAAAATGAACTGACTTGTTAATAAAAACATACAATAAAATAGACATAAACATCAACTTGTTAATAAAATCAACATATATATCAACATTTAGTTCTGAGAAACATGTTCTTAATATGGAGGTTAATCTTTAACTCACAGTCTTTTGTAATACAGAGGAGTTTATATGAGTCACTAGTTTTCAAAAGGGAAACATTACCTGCATGGACTTTAAAGGTGGAGGTGACATCAAAGGAAATACATTTAGGAAAGAAAAGCATGTCTTTAGTTTTTCTAACACCGGCGGCACAGTGTCACAGCAGATAGCATTGTTGCCTCACAGCAAGAGGTTCCCTGGTTTGATTCTCAGTTCGGGAGCCCTCTGTGCACAGTCTGCATGTCCTACCAGTGTTTGCATAGGTTCATAGGTTCATAGGTTCATACTAGGCTATCTGCCCGAGGGCATTTACAAGCCTAGCCCATCGTTTTGTGGCTTAGGCCACCCCTTTAGTATGGGGAACTATACCCATTATTTTTCTGTGCCTCTGTTGAGCAGTGACACTGAGGTAATCCCTGGGGTATATCTGCGATCTCCCATCCATTGGTCAAGATTTCTCTTGAACAAGGCCAGCGAGGTGCTCTGCCTCACATGTACCGGGATTTTGTTCCACAGCATAGGGAGTCTTTGGGTGATGAATCTATCCCTCCAGCTCGTCCTATTAATAGCCGTGTCAAGGTTTAAGTCTCCCGCCTTGTGTGGCTCTGATGGATCTAGATTTTTGAGGTGAAGCATATTCATCAAATCTGGGTTTGACATGGCCTTGTATGTTAGGCAAAGGTCACCTCTGAGCAGCGGTGGCGAGTAAGCGACTGAATAGAGCTGGAGTTCTTTCAGTCGGGCAGCATAGGACAGATTTTGAGACCCTTTATCCTTTTGGTGAGGAACTTTTGTGGCCTCCAGCTGCTGCAAGTGTCGGGTCAGATACATTCAAATGAATGGGGCATGGTCTTCTGATTGATGAGTGATGGTGATGAAGAATGATTGACTATGACCTTGATCTAGAACAGAATCCTGCCTGGTATGAGAATGTCTTAGTCTCCTAACTCTTTTAGTCTACTGGTGACATGCTACATGGGTACTATCACCCTGGGTCCCCAGGGGTCCCTGATAACTTCTTCTGATGTCAGTTTGGATTGGTGCTCTTATTTGGTAGCTAGGGTAACCTTTGTTTTTTGTTTTCTTTTTGGCAAGGACATTTGGCATTTAACTTTATTTAACTTTAGGGCACTGGCTATCCAGTTTCTGTCCTGTGAGACCCTTATATGTGTTAGATGTGTTTTGTTTTGGCGCCTATGTTTGCAGTCATCTGCAAACTTTTGTTAACCCTAATAACCTGTGTTGTTTGCTGTGGAAAGAAGAAGCCAAACAGAGTGAGGCAGGGCCCAGGACTCTGAGCCCTGGGACACCAGGCTGACAGGCTTTGAGTCTGATGGCGCCCAGCAGCTCTGACCCCTGTGGTTCTGTCACTCAGCCAGTTTGCAACCCATCTTGTGATGTATGGGTTGACATTTAAGCTGATGAGTTTTTCAATGATACCCGAATGGGGTATTGTATCAAGGCCTTAGCCAGATCGAGGTAGGCTGTATGGACTGCCTTTCCTCATCAATGGCTTTGGTGACTGTTTCAAAAAGTCAACCAAGTTTAAAAGGCATGATCTGCCTTTGACAAAGCCAAACTGGGTTGGATCCAAAGTCTGCAAATTCCCTATGTCTTTATTTATGAGGTCCATTATGATCCTCTCCATGGCTTTGCAGATAAGGCTTGTCAAGCTAATGGGCGGTAATTTCCAGGGTCGGTGGAGGCACCGCCTTTGTGAAGTGGTACCACAGTTGCAGTGCGCCACTCCTGGGTACGTATCCAGAGGTAAGACTTTGATTAAACAGCTGTCCTAGCTGTGGGTTTAATTCCTCATTGAGTTCATGGAGCACACAGCCGGGACACCATCAGGTCCCATGGATGCTGTGTTTTTGCTTTGGAGAGAGCAGTTCTCACTTGGGCGCTGGAGATGTTTGGGGGCTGCAATCGTTTGGTATAGATATCTCTCTTTGGGGGAGGGGAGAAGTTTGCACTGAACCTGTCAGCCAGTATGTTGGCAATGTCTGTAGGATCAGTAATCTTCACATCATTTTGAACTAGCTCTGAGCATATCTGGGAGTTTCCTCCCAGGTTTCTAACATAGCTAAAGAAGGCCTTATGATTGTCTTTTGAGTCTTTAGCTATTTTTCTCTCGAAATTTGCTTTGGATGATTTTATGAGAGCTCTTAGTTTTTACTTATAGTGATCAAGGGTGTCTTACCTTTTAAGGATTTTGCTCTATCTTGTAGTAGCTTCCTCCTTTTGTTGTAGAGTTTGTTTATGGCTGGGGTCCACCAGACTGGATGCTTGCCTTTGGTACAAAGAGTCTTTGTTTTGCTTGGGATTGCCTTATCCATGCAGTCCTGCAGGTGCTGGTAGAAGGCATTTGTAAGTGATTCAGCGGCTTGAGTACTGTTTTCCGCGGCTCGGGCCTTAAAGGAGACCACACTAGTCTTTAGAAGTGTGAAGTCGGCTTTGAGAAGTTCTTTACTGTGGTCTTTTTATTTCAGGTGGGGTGGGATGAGGACCTCCAGCGAGATTAGTTTGTGGTCTGATCTCACCAGTGAGGGGTACACCTCCGGTGTTGAACATTGTGCTCCCATGTTCGTGATGATGAGATCAAGTATGTTATCTCCTCTTGTGGGGATGGTGACTAGTTGTTCCATGGCATTTGAGTTTATGAATTCCAGGAACTTTTGGGCTAGGGTGTTTGGGCTTGAGTAGTGTTCCCAGTCTATATTAGGGTAATTGAAGTCACCTAGTATGATGGTGTTTGGTGATACATTTATCCCTCTAGTGTTTTCAGGAAGGCCATGTGAGGTTCCTGAGTTTGTGAGGGTGGCCTGTAACATGCTACAATTTGCAGAGCAGTCTTGCCTATGGTTAATTGCACCTGGATGGTCTCCGATGCATCGCGGCGTTGCCACCAGTCTTGAGGTGTGGGTGTCCTTGATGAATATGGATACCCCCCCACCTTTCTTGGTATTGACCAGATTTTGGGGCCGGAACGCATGATATGAGGTAAAACCTGATAGCGGCGGGGTGCTCTCAGGAGCCTTGAACCAGGTTTCTGTCACAGCACAGACATCGATGTTCTCCATACTGAGAAGGGCCTCGAGTGCGTGCATTTTGAGATTTAGACTTCTGGCATTGAGCAGCATTACCCTTAGTTTTTTCCTTTTTGTGTTCTAGGGTGGTATGTTTAGAATTTGAGCCTTGCCTAAAAAGGCACTATGGGGTGGCAAGAGCCTTTGCCAATATCCGGAATCCCAGGGTGACAGGTGCAAGCCGTCCCTTGCGAAACAGCGTGGCTTGTCCAGCATGTCATCCCAGGCAGACAGACACTGGATCCCCTTTGAATGACACCAGTGTTTAAGCCAATTGTTAAAGCTGATCATCTTATCTCTGTATTGTGGCATCATTCTTGGTGAAGGTAGGATACTGCTCAAGGTCAGGGTCATACCTGTCTGGGCTACATAATCAGAGAGCTCCTCAATGTCTCTTTTCATGTAGTCCAAGGAGGTACGCCTCAGGTCGCTTACACCAGCGTGGACAATGACTGAATCATATTTGTACCTGCTGTTGAGAGACCTGAGTGCTTGCGTTATGTGGCGGATTCTAGCGCCCGACAGGCAGCTTACTGTGACCTTCTCCTTACTCAGTCTGGTGAGCGGACGCCAGTGTGTCTGACTATGGAGTCACCAATGACTAGTGTGTCTGGCATTGTGTTTGGCCTTAAGGGCTGTGACTGTTTGACACTCTGACTGTGAGGTCTATGTGTTGCAGGTGTTGTGTTCTGAGGTGGTGGTTGTTTGGGTGTCTGCTTTGGTGGCCTCTGCTGTTTTGGTAGATTTTTGATCAGAGCCTCCGAGTATGTCTTTGTGTGTTTATGTGTATGATTTGAGGTTGTAATGGTAATATGTGAGACTGGGTCTATAGTGTGTGTGGTAACCTTCTCCTCCTGACTGGTCTTGCCAGTCCTATGTTGAGAGAGCTCAGCCTCCAGTTTGGCCGTGTAGTTGCATCTCTCGCATGTATTTGTGTTTTGTGGGAGGAGGAGAGGGTTGTCTGTGTACATGAGGCAATTGTAACATTGCCTCAATATTCCCAGGTTCACCAGCTGAGCAGGAGAGGACACTAGCAACTGATCCCTCGACATGCTAGAAGGAATAGACAAAAAACTTTAAAAAGATTCCGGGGACGTGGGTGACCGAGAAATGGGGGTTGCCTTTTGGGGTACTATCTATGACAAGAGTGCCGTATCAAGGTAATAAGTACTGTAGGAGCAAGTGCTACGTTTAACAGATAGAGAATAGTCTACTTGGAGTCAAGTAGAGATGATCTTTTTAATTATAGGATACGCTGATTAGATCAGTAGTATAGTTCGAGGAAGGTAGTTTTAAGGGAAAATTTGAAGAGTGGACTTTAGGTAGCCCGAATAGTTTAAACCTGCTTAACCGGCGCTGCCCTAGTGTGCATGCTTTTCCTCCAGGTGCTCCAGTTTCCTCATACATTTCAAAGACATGCAGTAGGTGGCCTGAACACTCTAAATTGGCCATAGGTGCAAGTGTGTGGTGTAGATGAGCTACCAAGGCAGGCCTAGCCACCTGGCAGTGTAAACCTTGGCTCTAGATGATTGTCACTGTTGAAGTGACACCCCAAACTCATGTGAAAAAATGGGAAAAAGGGATTGTGGATGGATGGAGCACATCATCCACAACTCTGTTTGGATTAAAGTATTTTGATGCTGGACGGTTATGCTCTTGATGGTAGAAGCTGTAAACAATGCTGAACCACATGTTTGTTGTATTCATTTTGACTGACCATGTGATTTGCATTTAGAAATACAGTAAACATTAGTGGGACTAATGTTCCCCACCACTATCTACCTTTCAGACAAGGAGAAGAGCATTTCATTTAACTACTTGAGAATCTTCACAAAAACATTTCCTTAACCACTTTTTAGGCTGTGTGGATCAGCCCTAATGTCCATAAATGGTTGCTAATTGACAGTGATGGACAGTGTCAAAGCCTTCTTTCAGAGTGATTAACATTGTTTCCGTCAACTTACCAGATCTGAGCTGTATTCTTACACAGTCTATGAATTCAAGTAGAGCTGATTCTGTGCCTTGTCTACAGCATGAGCCACACTGGGTGTTAGCAGTTAGTTTATTGAACCTACAGCACGAGCCACATTGGGTGTTAACAGTTAAGTTTATTGAACCTACTGCACGAGCCACACTGGGTGTTAGCAGTTAATTTATTGGACCTACAGCACAAGCCACATTGGGTGTTAGCAGTTAAGTTTATTGAACCTACTGCACGAGCCACACTGGATGTTAGTTAATTTATTGGACCTACAGCACGAGCAACATTGGGTGTTAGCAGTTAGTTTATTGGACACTCTGCATGCCATGAGCTTGTGCAACTACATCATTCAAGAATTTTTACAAGTGGGAAAAGCAGGGTAATAGACCTAAAGGTAGAAAGTTCATATGAATGCCCACCTTTGTGAAAGGTGGCATAAAAGAATAAGGTGCTGCTGCTTAATGCTCGGAGTCTAAACAAGAAACTGCACCCTGAAAACACTCCTCACTTTTCAAGATGATGACTTCTGTGCACCGAGACATGGATCAAAGGCATGGACAGCACCCAGGCCATGCAGGGCTACAATGCCTTCCATACATTCAGACCACAAACTGAGCATGAAAGAACTAAAGGAGAAGGTGTATCCTTCCTCATAAAGGATAAGGGCATCTCAAGACTGGTCTAACAGTATGGTTCTCTTGAGCTACTCCATCTCCAATTAACTACAGTCAAAGCTCCCTATCACATCATAGCTAGCTATATGTCTTCCATCATGAAACAGTTAAAGCATACCGCATACCTAGACTTACTGGAGCCACTTGCCACACAGCCCAACACCTTAGTCATGGGTATTTTAATTATCCTACCATTGACTGGTAAATGTACACAACCACAAACATGCTGGCTCAGAGGTTCTTGACTTTGTCTTTTCAAATGCTCTGGGACAGCTAGTCAGCACACCCACAAGACGCTCAAATGTCCTGGACATAGTAATCACTAACATGGGATAGCATTGCACGCACCCTCTCCTTTGTGATGTCCTCCCTGGTAAGACGGGAGTACAGTCTCGTTCAATATAATTACAAGACCAGATACGCCATCAAGTTTAAACACTTAAGAATTTTTCAAAGAAAAATTACCTCCTACTAAGTGATGGTATAAGACGTTTCAAAGCTCCCTTCAATGCAGATAACATGGACTCCTATGCAGAGGTGTACACCACTGCCTTGTATAAACACCTAAGCAGTTGTAGAGAAGCAGCTGTACCTAACCAGATTAAAACCAGGTCTTGCCAAAAAAATAAGCTGTCCTGGTGGACCCCTAGTAAAAACAGCCCAAGCCCATACAATAAGAGAAAGAAACTAATGACTAAAAACAAGACGGAACTGGCTCAGCAGAGGAACAAATCCCTCTCTAGTTTAAACAAACAAATTAGAGATCTTGTCTAGTCCTCCAAACCTGATTATGAAGCAAAAATAGCCTCACTAGCCAAGGATAATCACAAAGAATTCTTTAACTACCTTCAAAATCTAAAAGGAATACCCAGCTATGTGCTGAACTGGTTGTGGATGGCACCACCCATAATCAACTGGAGGTAATAGCCAACCTGCTAGCTGACAAAGTTGGAGCAAACTTCACCCCCCTATACCCTCCAGTCACCCCCTCCCAATTTATACCTGCCACCATTTCTCAGCCTATTATCTCAAGACAGCAGGTCATCTCGGCACTCTCCAAGGCCAAAAACACAGCATCAATGGGAACAGATAACATCCTAGTTTGCCTTTAAATAGCTTAAAACATGATCTAGCAGACTCAATTTGATCCCTTTTTAACCACAGCCTATGAACTGGTTATGTTCCAGTGGAATGGAGGACACACAAAAGGGAACCATCAATGGACTCTTGAAATGATTAGGCCCATAAATTGACTAGCCTCATCTGCAAGGCCATGGAAAGAATCATTATGGATCTTATTAACAAGGATGTAATCTCCAAACTCTGGACCCAACCCAGTTCAGATTCGTTAAAGGTAGATCATGCCTGTTATACATGGTTGACTTCTTTGAGAAAGTCATCAAGGCCCTGGATGAGGTAAAGACAGTGCATATCAACTATCTTGACCTAGCCAAGGCATTTGACACAATCCCCACTCAGGTATTATAGACAAACTCTCCCAGTTGGGAATTAATCCCTACATTGCCAGATGGGTAGCCAATTGACTCACCGACGTGACAGATACTATTAAAGCAGGTGACTTCACTGCTGCCAAAAGACTAGTCACCAGTAGCATACCACAGGGTTCTGTGCTGGGCCCCCTTACTGTTTAGAATTTATTTCTCAGAAGTCCAGGCAAATCTGGATGACCTGTGGCTGACCAAGTTCACTGATGATTGCAAATTGGGAGCAATCATCGAGTCACTCATTGATGTTAATATACTGCAGACAGGGTTAACACAAACAAATGATTGCTGCCAAAGCTGCGGATTAAAGCTAAATGCAAAACATGCATTATTACTCCCTTTGGGAAAGCTGATATCCCTGCTAATTATATTACAGACAGCACCCCCCTAAATATAGACCCAGTGGTAAGTGATCTGGGTAATCAGGTTGACAGCAACCTGAAATTTGACCACCACTTATCCAAAGTAGTAATGAAATCCTTCTATGTGGCACATCTGATATGTAAAAGCATCAAAATAGATCTAAGGGAGTTATAATTACATTATAATTGGCCCTCATCAGACCAATAATCGAGTACAATGTTCCCTTTTGCATGTACCTCATCAGACACTTGCAAAAACTGGAGAAACTACACAGGTTTCTCACCAAGAAATTACAGGGTACACAAAACAAGTCTTATGTGGAAAACCTGAAAGCCCTGTCACTGTATAGGTGCATATGTTCATTAGTTGGTACTAGGCTATCGGCCCTAAAGCCTATGCAAGCCTAGCCATAACAATTCCCTGGAAATTTTTTCCCACAATATTTACTTCTCTGGGCCCCTGTCTAGCAGGGCAACTGACATGATCCCCGGGGTGAATTTCCTATCTCCCATTCAATCATCAAGGTTCCTTTTGAAGAGGGTCAATGAGGTGCTCTGCTTGACATGTATGGGCAGTCTATTCCAGAGTATGGGGAGTCTCTGGGTCAGGAACCTATCCCTCCAGCATGTTTTGTTCATTGTGATGATAAGGTTTAGATCCCTGGAGCATGTAGCTCTGAGGGATTGGGATTTCTTTAAGTGGAGCATGTCCAACAGCTCAGGGTTTTCTGTCTCCTACAGGTTACTAAGGGGCGACCTGTGCCCTGCTTACAGGGCACTCTCTTCCCAGTCCTGATGGTAGTGCTACACATACGTAAATCACACTGCACGAGGGTCACTCGCTTCAGAGATCTTAACCTAGTCTCTGCCATGAACAGCTCCTGCTGGAGAGATAGATAACATCTCCCAGAGAATGCCACTTCTCTGGAACAAGCTTCCAATTCATGTGAAACAGTGCCCCCCCCAGACCCTCTTCAAATTCAACTTAGATCAATGGATAGGTGACTGCAAATTTGGCAGTCATGTCTCTCTTGGACAGAGGAAGTCAGTATTAACTACCATACAGCCTTACCTCTGCAAACTTAACTCACCTAAGAACTGACAATTTGGGCAACTTGGGATAAATACAGCTAGGCTTGTAAGGACTCTTGGGCTATTAGCTTAGTAACTTTCTATGAACCTATAAGCCTATTTCCAAGCTACTGGGAAATAAGACTGTTTAAAAGAGTAGCTGTTCAGTACAGAGTTTTGGTTCTCATACAGAATGGGTTTGGCATAATGGTTAAGGTCTTTGCCTTGTAGACTGACAGTACAGGGTTTGATTCTGACCTTAGTTTGTTGGCTAGGCTTGAAATGGCTCTTTAAGGTAGCTAGCCTAGTATTCAATTATCAAACTATTAGTTTAACATGCAGTCTGTATCTATTCTAAGGGTAGTGAAGGGCTGATTCTAGGAGTACGTGATGAACTGCTACGGAACAAAGCTTTATTTCACTATGGAAATTCTGACCTAGTGATGGCACTGAGCTTTCCTTCTCTTCATCAGGGCTCTTCCAAGATTTCCCTTCCATTCAAAAAAATATATATATCCATTTCTTGTACTGTTCTAAAAGTAAATGATCTAGTTGTAGTGGGTAAAAATCTTCCTTACCTACACAGTAGAAAAGAATAAACTACAAACTCTTTGCAAATTATATAGAATCAAATGACTACAGATAGCATATAAATATTCCTTCAAGAGGAAACAAAATGTTAAATGTAATATCCTTTTCCTATACTAAATGAACCATATGATACATGAGTGAGAAATTATTAGGTGTGCCTGAGTATGTCAAGGTAAAGAATCATAGGATCATTGGATCAAATGATCATAGGAGGTTACTAGGCTATTGGCCTTGAGGTCGTTATAAGCCTAGCCAAGAGTAAAACTTGAATTTAGTCTAAAAAAAATAGCACAGATTCAGTAACAGAAAGGTTGAAATACACAGGAGGGATAAAGGCCAAGTATAATGTTACATTTAGCTCTAAAGACTTGTAAACGTGGAAGAGAATAAAGAAATAATAAACAACAAGTAAGTATGACTGGCAGCAGGAGACAGTTTCAACAAAAGCCAACTTGAGGAGGACAACTCATCAAAAGTTCCTACCCTTTTCAATGTTTGTGCAACCCTATTATTCAAGATTTCATGCAGGAAGTGGAAATGTAGGTGTAGCGCCCCCCTGAAAAAACAGCTGTGTTACACTACTTCAAAGTCATACTCAATGAGCTGTTCTCACCAAGCTGGCTCTCCTCAACTACGACATATACAATTCAGTGAAACAATGAATAAAAAATTCATACAAAAGTATACAATATATGAGACAAAATTTTGCTTTACATTATCACAATCTTTAAAGAAACTAGAAAACAACAATACTAAACTTTTACTATATTTATTCTTAGGATAGAACCTAAGGTTTCGTCATTTTGAAATTTATGTATTGGGGTTTGTAGAGGTTTAATGTTAAGTGTATTTTTGAAGAGGATTTCAACCCCTCCTCCCCTTCTGCCTGCTCTGTCTAGTCTTAGGATATTATAACCTGGTGGTGGAAGATCTTCGTCTTTGATACTTGGTTTTAGCCAAGTTTCAGTAATGGATAGTAAGTCAGGGGACTAGTGTGCTATTAAAGCATGAAGGTCGGGAAGCTTGTTAGGTATACTTCTAATGTTGATGTTAATGATTAAGAGGCCTGAGATTTGCCTGGATGAGAGTAGAGAGTTTTAAGGCCCGGGGTTTGGGTGAATGTCACCTGATGTAAGTCGATTGTTTATGGTATGCAGTAGGTGATTAATTCTATGCCATATGTCTATGATATGGAGGTATTTTTCTAGTGTAGCACTGAGTTATATGAGACTTATTACTATGTAATATTAAACTGTCTTTAAATAATGTAGAAGAGATTGGGAAGTTTATGTGTGGGTAAGTATTTGTTTGAGTGAGTGTCATATGATATGATGTACTTTCTAGTAATCTGTTTGTGTGTATAGATGTAATGTTTATTAGATATGTGAGGCCTAGGCAGAGAAATCCTAGTATGAGTGGTATTTTTAGAGGGCGTGGTAGTTGGGTTTTGGTGGGCTTGGGATTTTTGTATGAAGGTATGTGTGAGGGCATGGTAGGTGGTGACTATGTGTGTTTGTATGGTATAAACTGGATATGGGGTGTGTATAAGAAAAGGGATGAGGGAGGAGTGTTACCTAGTAATTTGGTTAGTAGGTGTGGATTGGGGAATTTATAAGAGGTTTTTGATTGGTTGATTCTTCACAAAAACACATGAAGAATGTACAAAATGTATAAAAAACATGCATTTAAATTAGAAGCAATGCTTCCCCCAGGACTAAATGATGCTATAACCATCACCCCTATACTAAATAAATGGGTTAATAAATTATTCTGAATGTTGTAATAATATAACATAACATGAATGAAGTGAGCCTTTTGTGAAGAATCCAATGTTAAAGTTTTTATACATTTTTTCTATACATGTTTTTTATACATTTTTTTATATTCTTCATGCATTTTTGATATCTATCTATCTATATATATATATATATATATATATATATATATATATATATATATATATATATATATATATCTTCCTTTTCTTTTGGCTGTTCCCATTAGGGGTCACCAGAGCGGATCATTTGTTTCCATTTCTTCCTGTCCTCTGCATCTTGCTCTGTCACACCAACCACCTGCATGTCCTCTCTCACCACATCCATAAACCTTATCTTAGGCCTTCCTCTTTTCCTCTTAACAGGCAGCTTCATCCTTAGCATCCTTTTCCCAATATACCCAGCATCCCTCCTCAGCACATGTCCAAACCAATGCAATCTCGCCTCTCTGGCTTTGTCTCCAAACCGTCCAACCTGGGCTGACCCTCTAATATAATTATTCCTAATCCTGTCTACCCTCATCACACCCAGTGAAAATCTTAACATCTTTAACTCTGCCACATCCAGCTCTGACTCCTGCCTTTTTGTCAATGCCACTGCCTCCAACCCATATAACATAGCTGGTCTTGTAGACCTTCCCTTTCACTCTTACTGGTACTAGTCTGTCACAAATCACTCCTTAGGTTCATAGGCTCATAGGTTCATACTAGGCTATCTGCCCTAGGGCATTTATAAGCCTAGCCAGAGTGTGTTTGGCTTTCGCCACCCATTTTAAATTAATTTTGCTATGCCCTTTTTCGAGGTTAGTATACTGTGCCTCTGTCTAACAGTGACACAGAAGTGATACCCGGGGTAAACCTATGATCTCCCATCCACTCATCAAGATTCCTCTTGAAGAGAGTCAATGAGGGACTCTGCCTAACCTGGACTGGGATTTTATTCCAGAGTGAAGGGAGCCCCTGGGTTATGAATCCGTCCCTTCAGCATGTCCTATTTATTTCAGTGCTGAGGTTCAAGTCTCTCGAGCGCGTGGCTCGATGGGATTTGGATTTTTTGAGGTGCAGCATGTCCATTAATTCCGGGTTGGACATGGCTTTATATGTCAGGCACAGATCGCCTCTGAGCAGGCGGTATGCCACTGAGTAGAGCTGGAGTTTCTTTAACCAGGCAGCATATGGCATCTGTTTGAGCCCTTTGATCCTCTTGGTGAGGTACTTTTGGGGTCTTTCCAGTTGCTGCAGGTGTCTGGTAAGGTACATCCCAAAAGGGGCACTGTACTCAATTATGGGCCTGATGAGGGATGAGTAAAGAGGCACGATGACCTCTCCTGATCTAGATGTGAATCCCTTCATGATTAGGTGGGCTATATAAAATGTTTTTCTAACCACTTTGGCCACGTGGTTGTCAAATGAGAGATTGCTATCAACTTGGGTCCCCAGGTCCCTAATTACTTCTTCTGTACTTAATGGATTACCACCTATGTGGTAATTTGTGGGCACTTTGTTTTTGCCAAAGGGGATGACTATACACTTTTTGGCATTTAGCTTGAGGCCATGGCTCTGGCACCAGTTGTCTGTTTCTATGAGGCCCTTTTGGAGGATGCTTGTGTCGGCTGGAGAGTCGATTATGGTGCCCAGTTTGCAGTCATCTGCGAACTTGGTCAGCCACAGTCCTTCCGTGTTGGCCCGTACCTCTGAGAAATATATACCGAACAAGAGAGGTCCCAGGACTGAGCCTTGTGGGATGCCACTTGTAACTGGTTTGGAGTCTGACATGGCTCCAGCAATTCTAACCATGTGGGTTCTGTCCTTGAGCCAGTTTGCAACCCATCTAGTGAAATAGGGGTTTATATTTAAGCTGGTGAGCTTATCTATAATGCCCGAGTGGGGTATTGTATCGAAGGCTTTTGCGAGGTTCAGGTAGGCTGTGTGGACCACCTTCCCCTCGTCAATGGCCTTGGTGACTGTTTCAAAGAAGTCAACCAGGTTTAAGAGGCAGGATCTGCCCTTAACAAAGCCGAACTGGGTAGGATCCAGTGTCTGTAGGTCCCCAGTATCTTTATTTATGAGGTCCATGATGATCCTTTCCATAGCTTTGCAGACCAAGCTAGTCAGGCTTATGGGGCAATAGTTTCCAGGATCCGTTGAGGCACCAGCTTTGTGGAGAGGGACCACTGTTGCTGTACACCACTCTTTGGGTACATATCCTGTAGTAAGGCTGAGATTGAACAGTAGTTTTATGTTTGGGTTTAGCTCTTCTTGGAGTTCATGTAGGACGCAGCCCTGGACACCGTCTGGTCCCATTGATGCTGTGTTTTTTGCTTTGGAGAGGGCAGCTCTTACCTGAGCATCTGAGATGTCAGGGGGGCAGCACTCTGCTGGGATAGACATTTGCCCTTTTAGTGGGAGGGGGGGGGAGTTTGCGCTGAACCTGTCAGCTAGCATGTTGGCAATGTCTGTCGGTTCGGTGTATTTTTTGTCATTTTTGACTAATTCTGAGCATATCTGGGAATTCCCACCCAGGTTACTAACATAACTAAAGAAAGCCTTGTGATTATCCTTAGTGTCCTGTACAATTGTTCTCTCTAAGCTGGCCTTAGACGATTTTATGAGTGCCCATAGTTTTTTGCTAATACTGATCAGAGATGCCTTCCCTTTTTGGGATTTTGCTCTATTATGTAGTAGCTTCCTCCTTCTATTGTATAGTTTGTTTATGGCTGGGGTCCACCAGACAGGACGTCTGCCTTTGGAGGATTGGGTCTTGGTTTTATTTGGGATTGCATGATCCATGCATTCCTGAAGGTGTTCATAGAATGCGTTTATAAAGGATTCTGTGGTCTGGGCCGTATTTTCCACAGGCCCGGGGGCTTTGAAGGATTCCACCTCGGTTTTGAGGAGTGTGAAATTTGCTTTAGAGAAGTTTTTCACTGTGGTTTTCTGTGCAGGGGGTGGGGTTGGGATGTGAATAATCCAGTGAGATTAGTTTATGGTCTGATCTTACCAGTGAGGGATACACTTCTGGTCTGGAGCATAAAGTTTCCATGTTGGTGATGATCAGGTCCAGTATGTTTTCCCCTCTTGTGGGAGTGGTAACAAGTTGTTCCATAGCATCTGAGTTTATAAATTCTAGGAACCTTTGGGCTAGGGTGTTGGAGCTAGAGTAACGCTCCCAGTCTATGTTTGGGTAGTTGAAGTCGCCCAATATAATGGTGTTTGGAGAGACCTTCATATTTTCCAGTGTTCTTAGGAAGGCCTAGTGGGGTTCCTGGGTTTGGGAGGGTGATCTGTAGCAGGCTATAAACTGGATGGCAGTTTTACCCACTGTTAGTTGCACATGGATAGTCTCTGATGCTTCGTGCTGTGCCACCAACCTGGAGGTGTGGGTATCTTTGACGAATATTGACACTCCCCCTACTTTTGTGGTTCGGTCCAAGTTTTGGTGCCGAAAAGCATGGTATGAGGTATAACCTGGTAGTGCTGGGGTGCTCTCGGGAGCCTTGAACCAGGTTTCTGTTACTGCACAGATATCGATGTTCTCCATGCTAAGGAGAGTTTGAGTCGTGCATCTTGAGGTTTAGACTTCTGGAGTTGAGTAGCATTACTCTTAGTTTCTTATCCCTTGTGATACCTATGGAGGTGGGTTTGTCTTTTGAGCCTTGCCTAAAAAGGCACTATGGGGGTAGCAAGAGCCTTTGCCAATATCTGAAAGCCCAGGGTGACAGGTGCAAGCCGTCCCTAGTGAAGCATCGTGGCTTGTCGAGCATGTCATCCCAGGCTGACAGGCATTGGATCCCCTTTGAATGACACCGATACTTAAGCCAATTGTTGAAATTGATCATCTTGTCTTCATATTGTGGCATCATTCTTGGTGAGGGTAAGATGCTACTCAAGGTCAGGGTCATACCGGCCTGGGCTACATGCTCAGAGAGCTCCTCTATGTCTCTTTTCATGTAGTCCAGGGAGGTACGTCTCAGGTCATTCACACCAGCATGGACAATGACTGAGTCATATTTGTACTTGCCTTGGAGTGACCTGAGTGCTTGTGTTATGTGGCGGATCCTAGCGCCCGACAAGCAGCTCACCGTGACCTTCTCCTTGTTCAGCCTGGTGAGCGGGACGTCAGTGTGCCTGACGATAGTCACCTATTACAAGTGTATCAGGTGTGTTGTTTAGCCTTAAGGGCTGTGACTGTTCGGCACACTGGCTTTGTGAGCTATGTGTTGCACGTGTTTTGTTTTGGGGTAGCAGTTGCTTGGGTGTCTGCTTTGGAGGTCTCTGCTGCTTAGGCAGATTTTTATTTAGAGCCTCCGAGTATGTTTTTGTGTGTTCATATGTTTGGTTTGCTGTCGTGGTAGGTCTATGTGAGACTGGAATTGTAGTGAGTGTGGTTTCCTTCTCCTCCTGACTGGTTACGCCAGTACTGAGTTGAGAGAGCTTAGCCTCCAGTTTGGCTATATGGTTGCATCTCTCACATGTGTTGGAATTTGTTGAGAGGAGAAGACGGTTGTCTTTGTACATGAGGCAGTTGTAACATTGCCTCAAGATTCCCAGATTCACCAGCTGGACCGGAGAGGAGATTGACAACTGACCTTTGGACATGCTAGAATAGTATTGGGAATTCCTTTATAATTGAAAGAAAGGGCCAATGGGGAACAAGGTACTCAAGGTGAGTTTGTGAGGGTGTAGTGCTTTTAATTTTTTTAGTGCTGACTTATATAATTGCTTTAGTGAGCAAATGCCAGGTAACTTAAATGCAATGTGTTACAGGTAACTTAAATGCAAAAACGATAAACAGTAACTTTCTTTCAAGTGAAACAAGGAATAAGTACAGTAAGCAATGCAGATATCACTAGGGATCCACAGAAGCGCTGAAAAGCCGCGTTTTAGGTGGAATTAGCTTTTCAGGGAAATAACAAGCAAACAAACAACAAGCATACAAACAAAGCTAGATTCAGCAGACCTGGATCCAGTCTATGCTACAGCAAACAAGGTGTACCAATTACATTAAGAAGCAGTTCAAATATGCAGGCACTATAAACCTTTAACCAGAAATTCCCAGCTCAGAAGGGCAGAGTCCAGCCTCTCCTCCCACAAGAGTGCAGACCATGAACCCTCTTAATGTAAAATAACTGGCCTGAAGCCCAAGTGCTTAAACCAGAACTAATACACTTTTAGAATAACAGACAATGAGCCCTCAATCAGCAGTTCCCAACTTAGAAGGATGTAAGCTACCTGTCCTGCCACCACAGTGCAGGCTACAAACCTTCCTAATGTAAAACAACTGGTCTGAAGCCCAAGTGCTTAATCCAAAAGACTTAGAATGAAAGCTACACTTTAATTAAGTTACTACCAAGCAGTAATAAATACAATTGAATACTTTAAAGAATGCCTGGATTAGTGCGCAAGTTATACAAACAAAGCTAGATTCAGCAGGCCTGGATCTAGTCTATGCTACAGCAAACAAGGTGTACCAATTTCAGTAAGAAGCAGTTCAAATATGCAGGCACTATAAGCATTTAACCAGAAATTCCCAGCTCAGAAGGGCAGAGTCCAGCCGCTCCTCCCACAAGAGTGCAGACCACGAACCCTCTTAATGTAAAATAACTGGCCTGAAGCCCAAGTGCTTAAACCAGAATTAATACACTTTTAGAATAACAGACACTGAGCCCTCAATCAGCAGTTCCCAACTTAGAAGGATGTAAGCTACCTGTTCTGCCACTACAGTGCAGACCACAAATCTTCCTAATGTAAAACAACTGGTCTGAAGCCCAAGTGCTTAAACTAAAAGGCTTAGAATGAGTTACACCAAGCAGTAATAAATACAATTGAGTACTTTTAAGATGACGCAAAAGCAAAATAAAGTAGGAAGAAACACAAATACAGTAAAAGCAGATAAAATTATTATTTTTTTTTTTTTTTGTGGAAAGAGAGAAAGGAGTAGCCGAAACTAAGCTGATTGGCCTTCTCACATGTTCTCCCTGTACTGGGTAGAATGAGGTAATGACACTAGACTGGGAGGAGGGTCCAAGATCAAATTTACACTAGGGGCGGGCAACTGCAAAGCCACCAACTATACAAACACTATACCAACAGAGAGGGAGGGTGGGAAACAAACTGCAGAAATGTATCTCACAGCTGAAAAGCAGCAGTGAGCCTTTAAATGAAAGTTTTAAACAGCTAAAGGAGCCTCTAGAAAAAAGAGTTTAACAACAACAAGTTATCAGAAATAAACAACCCAACAGATGCTTAATAAAAGTGGACAATTTCCAGTTAATACCTCACACACAGTGAAACTAGCTAGAAAAATACACAGTACACAAAGTGCTATAAATAGCAAAAATAAAGAACAAAATAAACAAAAAACAGGATACTTAATGTTATATATTATAGCTCCGAGTTTCCTCAGTGTCCTTCCTTCGATCAGTTCAGACACTCTTCTCCACCCACTCCACCCTGCCTGTCCTCTCTTCCACACTCACCATTACTCTGAACTGTTGATCCCAAGTATTTAAACTCATCCACCTTCACCAACTCTACTCCCTGCATCCTAACCATTCCTCTATCCTCCCTGTCATTCACACACATATATTCTGTCTTAGTCCTGCTGACCTTCATTCCTCTCCTCTCTAGAGCATATCTCTACCTCTCCAGGGTCTCCTCAACCTGTTCCCTACTCTCACTACATATCACAAAGTCATCTGAAAACATCATAGTCCATGGGGACTCCTGTCCGATCTCATCTGTAAACCTGTCCATCACCACTGCAAATAAGAAAGGGCTCAGAGCGGATCCTTGATGTAATCCCACCTCCACCTTAAATGCATCTGTCACTCCCACTGCAGATCTCACCGCTGTCACACTACCCTTGCACATATCCTGTACCACTCTTACATACTTCTCTGCCACACCCGATATCCTCATACAATACCACACCTCCTCTCTAGGCACCCTGTCATATGCTTTCTCTAAGTCCACAAAGACATAATGCAACTCTCTCTGTCCTTCTTTGTACTTCTCCATCAACACTCTCAGAGCAAACCGCATCTGTAGTGCTCTTTCCTGGCATGAAACCATACTGCTGATCACTAATCAACACCTCCCTTCTTAACCTAGCTTCTACTACTCTTTCCCATAATTTCATGCTATGACTGATCAATTATATCCCTCTATAGTTACTACAGCTCTGCACATCACCCATATTCTTAAAAATCAGTACCAAAACCCTTTTTCTCCACTCCTCAGGAATCCTCTCACTTTCCAAGATTTCATCAAACAATCTGGTTAAAAATTCCACTGCCATTTCTCCTAAACACCTCCAAGCTTCCACAGGTATGTCATCTGGACCAAGAGCCTTTCCATTCTTCATCCTCTTCATAGCTGTCCTTACTTTCTCCTTGCTAATCTGTTGCACTTCCTGATTCACTATCCCCACATCATCCAACCTTCTCTCCCTCTCATTCTCTTCATTCATTAGCCCCTCAAAGTACTCTTTGCATCTGTTCAACACACTCTCCTCGCTTGTGAGTACATTTCCCTCATTATCCTTTATCACCCTTACCTGCTGCACATCTTTACTAGCTCGGTCCCTCTGTCTAGCCAATTGGTACAGGTCCTTTTCTCCCTCCTTAGTGTCCATCCTTTTATACAACTCTCCATACGCCTTATCCTTAGCTTTGCCACCTCTCTCTTTGCCATGCACCTCATCTCCATACACTTCTGTCTGTTTTTCTTCATCTCTCTGACAGTCCCACTTCTTCTTCGCCAACCTCTTTCTCTGTATTCTCTCCTGTACTTCCTCATTCCACCAACATGTCTCCTTGTCATCCTTCCTCTGTCCAGATGTCACACCAATCACCTTTCTAGCCATCTCCCTTGCTAGCTCTGCTGTGGTTACCCAGCAATTTGGTAACTCTTCACTGCCACCCAGTGCCTGTCTTAACTCATCCCTGAACTCCACCTCACAATTACCCTTTCTCAATTTCCACCATTTGATCCTTGGTGTTGCCCTCACATTCCTCCTCCTCTTCTTGATCACCAATGTCATCCTACAAACTACCATCCTATGCTGCCTAACTACACTTTCCCCTGCCACCACTTTACAATCTACAATCTCCTTCAAACTGGCCCTCCTACATAAGATATAATCCACCTGTGTTCATCTCCCTCCACTCTTGTATGTCCCTCTATGCTCCACCCTCTTGTTAAAATACGTATTCACCACAGTCATGTCCATCCTTTTTGCAAAATCCACCACCATCTGATCTTCTGCATTGCTTTCCTTAACACTATACCTACCCATCACTTCCTCATCCCCTCTGTTCCCTTCACCAACATGCCCACTGTAATCTGCTCCAATCACCACTCTCTCACCCTTGGGTACAGTCATCGCCACTTCATCCAACTCACTCCAAAATTTTTCTTTCTCATCCACTGCACACCCAACTTGCAGAGCATATGCACTAACAACATACATCATTACACCATCAATTTCCAGCTTCATAAACATCATTCTATCTGACACTCTTTTCACCTCCAAAACACTCTGTTATTTCAGGATATCCCCTACCTCATTTCTCCTCCCATCCACACCATGATAGAACAACTTGAACCCACCTCCAATACACCTGGCCTTACTTCCCTTCCACCTAGTCTCTTGCACACACAATATATCAACCTTCCTTCTGTCCATCATATCAACTATATTGGGTCCTTCAGATTTCAATAGAAATACATATATAGAAAATATTGAATGAATATGAATCTTGATAATTTTAGTAGGAGCACATACTGAAGTATTATGCATTTTTGTAATTAATTGCTGGTATTTTGATTGGTTAGTGTTTACCCTATCTTGAGAGAGGTGGGATATTTAAACAGTGTTGGTACATTGCATTGTTGTACTCTGATGAAGTCCCCTTTTTAGGGATGAAAGTGCTAAATACTTGTTTGTTTTTTAATACAGGCGGGATTTTTTAAGTCCTTGAACCGTGCATTTTATTTGTGTATAGTAACATCACCTGACAAATAGCAATGTGTAGATGAGATATAAGATATACAGACTTCAGCAAAGAATTTGTTTCAGTCCTGACATGCTTACAGAGTACATTTTAATAGTAAGTCTTAATAAATTTCTATCAAAGTATGCAGGAATGGCTACATGGCGGACATTAGTACATAAAGTTGGAGAACATCCTGTAGAACCTATTTGCTTTCCAAAGAGATATGTCTCATGGATTGAGGGCTAGCCACAATGGTGTAAATATAGCTCTAGTTGACCTTGTCATGTTGACTAATTTTACCAAAATGGGCATGGGTATTGGGTTGAGGACCCAGCCTACTTTGACCTCTTCCAGGGACCCAGGCTAATGGTGGGGGGGGTGTATGTGCCCCCATTGGCAAGTGTTTGCCTACCATAAAGCCAAGCAGCTCAGGGTCAATAAGCTACTGGCCAGCCAGTGTCCAGCTGCCCAGTTTGGTTTTACCTGAGATAGTTGGACGTAAATTCAATCAATCTGCCAAACATGAACTAAGAATTGCCACACTCAATGTACATTCACTAACAGGATGAGGGTTGTGACATTGAGAAAAACAGTACATTTAAACAGCAGTTGTAAGACCTACTAGATAAAAAAGGACAACAGGAATTGGTGTTGACAATGGGTGACCTAAATACACATATTGTAACAGGTAAACAGGATATGAGGACTGTCTAGGTCAACAGGTGTGAAGCAACAGGAATAAAGGAGAAGCCATTCTAGACTTCTGTCTGACAAATGGCTTGATGGTAGCCAAAGTACAGTTGTGTACACTTACCATAAATGTAGATGTTCGAGTGTATTCACTGTTGCAGTCATTACATTTGGGTTATCTGCTTGTAGTACCCTCAGTCAGCCCGATTAGCAAAGTCTTGGGTCCTGCGTCGGTTACTGTTACATCTTTCATGACGTCAGGTAGTCAGGGGTATAAAGCATGCAGCCAATACCATTACATCAGTTTTTCTTGCCCCAGATGTCAGGTGCCCCCCTAATGGGAAGCAATTAAATATATATACAAGGTTATACCTCCAACAAAAAAGCAAATACACCAAAAAGCTTTTAAGCATAGTAAAAAGGAATAGAGGTATAGCCAAAAGAAGTCAGGGGGCTGGAGGGAGGGTAACCAGGACTGCAACAGTGAATACACTCAAACCTCTACATTTATGGTAAGTGTACATAACTGTACTATGTTCTTCGTGCCATCTCTGGATTTAGAGAAAATTGGCAAATGGTAATGCTTGGTGAAAGTATGTACAGAACTCCAGGTAGCAGCTTCTAGGATGTCCCTGGTAGGGACACCTATGAGAAAGCCTGTAAAAGTAGATGCAGCCCTGGTAGAATGTGGTCTTATCCCCTGTGGGATAGGTTTTCCATGGTGCTTATAGCAGAAATAAATGCAGTGGCCTATCCATTTAGAAATGGTTTGCTTTGAAATGGCCTTCGATTCTGCCCCTGCAGCAAATGCCACCAGCAGCTCAGATTTCCTGAGAGGTTTAGTCCTGTCCAAGTAATATCTAAGTTGTCTGTGCACGTCTAAGGAGTGCAGTATACATTTCCCTTTGTTCTGTGGATTAGAAAAGAAGGTTGGCAAATGAATGGACTGATTAAGAGCCACACTGGATACTATCTTGGGCATGAAGGAGGGATTGGTCCTGAGGGACACCCTGTCCGCATGAAAGATGATGAAAGGCTCCACTGCCATAAGGACCTGTCATTCAGACACCCTACTTGCCGAAGTGATGGCTAAAAGGAAGCCTGTTTTCCAAGAAAGGAATTTCAACTCTGCACTTGCAGCTGGCTCAAAAGGAGGCAGAGTGAGTTTTTCCAATACAAAGTTAAGATCCCAGGCAGGAGTTGGGGCTCTCCTAGGTGGTTTTAAGTTTTTGGCCCCTCTGAGGAACTGCTTGAGCAGTGGATGAGAGAAGAGGGGTGGTTCTGTGTTGTAATGAGCTGAAATGGCTGAGGCATGAATTTTGATGGAAGAAAAGGAAAGACCCTTGTGAAGCATCTCAGTTAAGTATTGAAGAATCTGAGGTAAATTGGGCACTGCTGTATCCATCCCCTGAGTTTGGTTCCAGGAACAGAATCTTTTCCATTTTTCAGCATAAGGTTTTCTAGTACTAGGCCTCCTTGCCTCCAGAATGATATCCAACACTTATTTACTGAGGGATGGTAACAGAGAGATCAGGTAATTAGTCAGGCTGCCAGGTTGAGGGTTTGAAGATAAGGGTGCAGAATCTGGCCCTCCTGCTGGGACAGCAGGGTAGGGATCTGGGGCAGGTGCCATGGATCCAGCAGTGACACACTGCGCAAGAGAGGGTACCAGTGTTGGCGTGGCCAGTCTGTTGCAATCAGTTTCATCATTGGTTTGTCCTGTTTGATCTTTAGTAGTACCTTGGTGAGAAGAGGCAGAGGAGGAAAGGCATAAACAGATAGATTTTTCCAGGTGAAGGACAGGGCATCCACTTTCCAAGCTTGTTTGTGGGGAGTCCTTGTACAGAATTTGTCCAATTGGTAGTTCTGGGGGGAGGCAAACAGGCCTGTATTTGGGATCCCCAATTTGTTTATCAACATGTTGAATGTCTTTGGTTCCAGTTTCCACTCTTGTGGGTCCATGAGATTTCTGCTTAGATTGTCTGCCAGTGTGTTTAGGTTTCTGGGCAGGAATTGAGCCTGTAGGTGTACTTGGTAGCTCAAGGCTGTGTTCCACAGAGCCATGGCTAGTCTGCAGAGAGGGTATGAGCGAGTTCCCCCCTGCTTGTTTATGTACCACATAACAGTGGTGTTGTCCATCTTTACTATCAATTGTCCTGGAAGAATGTGGTCCTTGAAGGCTGTTAGAGCATTCTGTACAGCTAACATTTATTTTCGATTGATATGCAGGTGCATTTGACTTTGGTTCCATTTGCCCTGAATGCACTTCCCTGCCTCAAGAGAGCCCCCATGCATAGTCTGATGTGTCTCTTGTCAGGGTTTGGGCGGCAGGGGGTAGAGTGAATGGCAGCCCCTTGTTTTGGTGGCAGGCCTCTGCCCACCAACGGAATTCTAGCCGAAGGTAAGGTATGATAGGAATCATTGCTTCTAGATCCTGAGAATGTTGACACCATAGGCTTTTTAGATGCCATTGTAGTTTCCTCATATTAAGTCTTGCATATGGAATTAGTAGAATGCAGGAGGCCATGAACCCCAAGGCTTGTAGTATTTGCTTGCAGATTGCAGGTTCTTTGTGGCCACTAGTTTGAAGTAAGTTATCAAATGAATTTGTTTCTCTGGCATGAGGAAAGCCATCTTGGAAGATGTGTTCAAGCTTGCTCCCAGGAATATAATTTGCTGACAGGGTACAAGATGTGATTTATTTTCGTTTATGGTGTACCCCAGACAAGTTAGCACCTTTTGTACAAATGCCAGATGATTCAAAAGTATGTCTTGGCTTTCTGCCTGAATTAGACACTCGTCCAGGTATGGGTATATTTGAATTTTTCTTTGCCTGTAAAATGCAATGACAGGAGCTAGGCACTTTGTGAATACCCTGGGCACAGTAGATAAGCCAAAGAGCAGTGCAGAGAACTGATAGTGCATGTAGCCTGCTTTGAAGTGTAGATATCTTCTGCAAGATTCCCTGATTGGGATGTGCAGGTAGGCTTCCTTTAAATCCAGTATTGCCAACCAGGCATCATTGCCTAGCATAGGAAGTAGCTGGTGAAGAGTTAGCATCTTGAATTTTGGAATCACAAAAAAGTGTTTAAGGTAGAAAGATCCAGGATAGGACACCATGAACTGTCTTTTCTGGGTACCAGGAAAAGTCTTGAATAGAAACCTTGTCCCTTTTCCTCTTCTGGTACAGTTTGAATAGCCATTGATTTGGGGTAGATCTGGCCAAGTGTTAGGACTGCAGCAATGTGAGATGAAGAACATCTATATTTAAAACCCATTTGTCCTGAGTAATGAGTTCCCAGTTTTTGGCCTGCAGAGCAATCTTTTCCCCTAAAGGAGCAGTCAGTTGAGAAGCATTTGGAAGTTTTAAAGTCAAGTCATTGAGACAGCTTTCCATAGGGGGGAGTCTTACTACTCCCTGATTTGGAAGCGGAAACCTCACACTGCTTAGTTTTGTGCGTACCCTGGGACGGAAACGTGGGGCTTCTGCTGGTTCTGGGTTTGGTTTGAGAAGGCCTGGAAGAGGCAGGAAAGGACCAATTCTTAAGGGCTAATGCCTTCTAAATCTTGGAGGCTGAACTTGTAGGAAATCTTTAACAGTTTGCATTGATTTAGCATTTTCCTCCATCTTTTAAGAAATTCTTCTGCTTTGTTGCCAAACAGGCAGTCCTGATTTAAGGGAGCATCCAACAATTTAGCTTTAACATGATCTGGCAAAGATTGTTCCTTAAGCCAAGCATGCCTTCTAAGTAGAGACCCAGTGACAGCAGCCCTGCAAGAGGCCTCTAATGAATCAAACCCACATTTCAAAGTATGTTTTCCAACCTGTTCAGCAGAGTGCATTAAATCCTGTAAATATTTAATTTCAGCACAGTCAGGAATCAACATCATTTTCTGTTTAAGCAATCCAATAATATGTTGCTAATACTTTAACATATGAAACTGACAGTTTAAGGCCCTAATGGCCAAGGTTGCAGAAGTGTATACCTTCTTACCCCATCTATCCAGCACCCTGGAGTCTCTATCAGAAGGGGTAGGATTTTTGGCAGTAGTAGCCTTAATGCCCTTGGGTCCCTGTGAAACAGTCTCAGGATCCGCAGTAGGATTTTTAAGAAAGAACTTGTGAGAATCAGGAACCCTGTAATACCTATCAGGTTTTCTGGGAGCAGGAGGCAAAGAATCAGGGGCTGAACTAGATTCTGAAAAGGCATCATCAACAATGTCTAGTACAGGAGGGATAGCTAAAGGCCTGTGTTGAGGCAGGAATAAGAAATCCCTATGCCTCTTTTTTTGAATCAGAGTAATCCTGGCTTTCCCAGCGGAAATGCTCCCTAGGAGTATGCAAGGTTTCACCAAAAGAAAAATCCTCTGGAGGGGAAGCAGAGGGAACAGAGTCCTCTGCATCAGAATCGGCATAAGCAGATAAGGGTAACTCCAGGTCATCAGAAGAAACAGAAATTTCAGAATTCTGATCAGAAGATTCATAAGCAAATTTAGTCCTAGGTCTCTTAGAAGGGGATGGTTGGCTTCCCCTGATTAAAGTTATAAGGTCTTCAGCCACTCTTATCATTTGTTTTTTAGGCATAGAGGCCTGAGCATGTGGCCTGGGTGTCGTTTTTCTAGGCATGGTTCGAGCTTTAGGCCTTAAAGAAGAAGGTGGCGTTGGTTTAATATGCAAGTCCGTAGGCCTGAATACACCCTCAGAAGCCGGTGTCTGCACAGCGGCTCCGGACCCATCCAAGGTAGAGACATCCGCAGGTTCTACAGTTGAAGCATCTCGTGGCATATCGGACTCCAAATGGGTCCTAGTAGAGGCCTGCGAATCAGAAGTAGCGGGTATCAGGGGCTGCGAGAGGGCCTCACTGAGTACCGGCGAACTGGCGACTGGCTTAGGAAAAGCGTCGTCGGCAGCTTTGGACCTAGGTGGCCTGTCTCTGTCTTTATCTTTGCATTTTTTCGGAATGGCGGTAGTCGGATGGTTTACTGACAACATATCTGGATAATTGAACCGAGAACCGAAATACTTAGAAGCGTAAATATACCGATGACGATAGTTCATTGGTTAAATAAGGCACAAAACCGACAGCGAGGTGCACCATCGTCAGGGCCCAGGCAAGGATTACAGTACGAATGAAAATCTTTGAGGTATTTGCTTTCCACAAGAAATGCAATTATTAACTTTTATTGACATCGGTAAAGAGCAAGAAAAAGTTTCCCCAATGGGGTACTTAGCTTTAGTTGAAGACTTCGGTTCTGAAACTTGAAAATGAAAATTTCATGAGTCGGCCGACCGGCACTTGCGAAGTGCTTCTGCTTCGGGCACCGCACGGCAAGAAAGACTGATGTAATGGTGTCAGCTGCATGCTTTATACCCATGACGTCATGGAAGAAGAGACAGCAACCAACGCAGGACCCAAGAGTTTGATAATCAGGCCGACTGAGGGCTACTTCAAGCAGATAACCCCAAATGTGATGATTGCAACAGTGAAACACAAAGAACATCATGTTAACAGCTTGAGGGTGGTTTAGGAGAAAGGACGTCTGAACGAGGAGGTCAAAGCTACAATCAGGAGGGCAGTAGCAACTGCACAGAGTGTCAGGGGCAGTGTATGACAGAAGCATGCCCAAGAAGCTGAAAAGTAAGGTGTACAAAAACAGTGGTGTAACCAGTACTATTGTATGGTATAGAAACCTGGGCAGTAAAGGCAGAGCAGTTGAGGAAGATAGAAGTGACGGAGATGAAGTGCGTGCCTGAGATGGCTGGTAGGATGCACACTGTGGGAGAAATGAAGAAATTATGATATAAGAGCAGAAGCCAAAGTAGCTCCAATTACAGAAAAAGTCAAAGGGAACAAATTATGGTGGTTCAATCACGTGTGCAGGAAAGCAGAAGACAATCTGGTGAAGACAATCTGGTGAAGAAGACGTGAGACAGACAGTCAGACAAGAGGAAACAAGGGCATCCAGCAAAGAGGTGGATAGACTGTGTGAGACAGGACCTGTGACAATCAGGCATGAATGTCGAATGAGGTAGGAGAGTGGCATTGAATAGGGAGAGATGGCGACAAGTTGCACGACATCCCCGCCCCATGTAGAAAATGGGGTTGATGATGATGATGAATAAAGGCAATGCACTGTATGTTAGAAATACAATATGAAAACAGATATGTTAAAGGAAGTGAAAAGGTTAGGTAAAGTAATTCTTCTAAAGCTGTAGAAATTTCTCCTAAAGCTGTAGAAATTCAGAGAGAGAGAGAGAGAGAGAGAGAGAGAGAGACAGAGAATAAACTGGACTTTTTCCGATAATTGATATGTAAGAAAGTTTCCAGATCATTGTGCTGTTTATTAACATAGCTATCCTAATTCCCTTTATTTAAAGCCTTGTTTTTTATTGGAAAACAAAGGTGCAATTTTGTCTTTTTACAGAAAATTGGACTTTAACTGTTAGAAAGCATGCAAATGAATTTCCTTCTGAAAACTACTGCAGTGCAAGGTAAAATTTTATTTTCAGTGTTTATAACTATTAGGTTTGTTTACTTTAAAATGTAAAAAGACAGGGTGATCTAACTGTAACTTGTAAAGCAATACAGCTTATATTAAAAAGCATCAAACAGGCACAAAGCTATAGGCACAAAAGGCAAGATTACAGCAGCCAACATCAAAAGACAGAAGACAGATTTAACAGTTTTTCCAAGGGTACTCTATACATGTGGACTTCTCCAGCAAAATGTAAGCTCCACATTAACTCCCAGAATGAATTAAAGAAATATTTAAAAAACACATTAAAAAAAAGAGAATTCTGTTCTAAGAAGCTGGGAAGGCAGTATGTTTTATGAATTCATTACTTAAAAAATTATGGTATGGAATTGTACAGCACATAGTTAAACATAATACATGCAAATATGAAATACGGTCGTAAGTTTAAATAGGTCAAGAATAATGTTCATGTAAGGAAGGTGGTAGCATTTCAGAAAATGGTAGCCTCATGTTAATTTGTCAAATGGCATTAAAATAGTCAACTCACTTAATGTATTGTATTGTTCTAAGTCAAGAATATGAATTTTAACTACAAATTAACCCAACTTTATCAAAATAAATAACTGATGAATGATACATGTCTTTTAAACATTAAATTGCTGAAATAAGATGAAAAAACTATGCAGAAAGATTGAAGTATGTTTTTTAATACTATTTTGGAAGGTGAACCCACTGGATGTCACTCATGCCAAATTTTCTCACATCACCAGCTGTCATCTGATATACATATTAAGGGACTCATTTAGCACCTTACCACAAACTACACAGGTATAACCCTACCTGTGGTGGCATCCCCCCATATTCCATAACCAATGAAAAGTGCCTCCTTCCTCAAAAAACATTTCCTTTCAGCTTATTTAATGGCACATTACAGCGCTTTTATCAACCTGAAGTACCCGTTCATTCATAAGGTCTTGCACTGACAAGCACCCCAAGGTGTTAATGGTGCAAGAGGAACCCCGTGAACCTTCCACAGAGTAATGTGAATGGGCCACTGGCTGCTTTGTCTTTTCAGCCACCCAAAGACCAACCCTGCTAGTGCTTCAGGTTCATTCTCTGAATCCAGACTGCAGGTGGCATGCTATCCACAAGTTACATCATTGTTCAAGTACAAGACAATACATGCATCCTTGAAAGCTAAGTATGCTACTTTTTACACATAAGGAAAAGACATGAGTCTTTGTTAAGACCTAGGGAAACTAACAGTTTTGAAAAACTACACTGTAAGTTATTTACATTTTTTTCAATTTATTAATTTGTGAATCACTTTAGTAGAGACACCCCTATTCCAGAAATCAAAATCTTTTAACTAAAATCCAGACAGTGATCAAAATCAATTCCTTATCATAAACAGTGATGCACTGTTGTATCAAAATCAACATCTTATCATAATCAGTGACACACTGCTGTATCAAAATTAGCTCCTTACCATAATCAGTGATGCACTGCTGTATCAAAATCAACTCCTTATCATAATCAGTGACACACTGCTGTATCAAAATCTACTCCTTATCATAATCAGTGATCCACTGTTGTATCAAAATCAATTCCTTATCATAATCAGTGACACACTGCTTTATCAAAATCAACTCCTTATCATAATCAGTCGCACACTGCTGTATCAAAATCAACTCCTTATCATAATCAATGACACACTGCTGTACCAAAATCAAATCCTTATCATAATCCTTATCATAATCAGTGGCACACTGCTGTACCAAAATCAACTTGAACTCCTTATCATAATTAGTGATGCACTGCCGTATCAAAATCATCTCTTTATCCTAATCAGTGACACACTGCTGTATCAAAATCAACTCCTTATCATAATCAGTGACACACTGCTGTATCAAAATCAACTCCTTATCATAATCAGTGATGCACTGCTGTATCAAAATCAACTCCGTATCATAATCAGTGACACACTTCTGTATAAAAATCAACTCCTTATCATAATCAGTGATGCACTGTTGTATCAAAATCAACTCTTTACCATAATCAGTGACGCACTGCTGTATAAAAATCAACTCCTTATCATAATCAGTGATGCACTGCTGTATCAAAATCAACTCCGTATCATAATCAGTGACACACTTCTGTATAAAAATCAACTCCTTATCATAATCAGTGGTGCACTGCTGTACCAAAATCAAATCCCTATCATAATCAGTGACACACTGCTGTATCAAAATCAACTCCTTATCATAATCAGTGGCACACTGCTGTACCAAAATCAAATCCTTATCATAATCAGTGACACACTGCTCTATCAAAATCAACTCCTTATCATAATCAGTGATGCACTGCTGTATCAAAATCAACTCCTTACCATAATCAGTAACGCACTGCTGTATCAAAATGAACTCCTTCCCATAACCAGTGATGCGTTGCTGTACCAAAAACAACTTCAACTACTTATCATAATCAGTGACGCACTGCTGCATCAAAATCTACTCCTTATCATAATCAGCGATGCACTGCTGTATCAATCTCAATCACAATTCACTGGTAAGTTGTCATCAATTGATTCAATAATCCAGTCACAGACCCATATATCTATGCATAAAAGCTATGCATGTTTCTATATGAGGGATCCACTCTGTGAACACCAAGCTCTCTTCTTCCTAAGCTCTCTTGCATTTTAATTTTCTCAGAACTGTACTTCCCACTAGAGTAGGACATCTTGTCTCAGCATGTTGTACCACTGAAACCATTGTTATCCACCTAGTGAACAGCCACTGTTACCCAGCTTGTGATGCTGTCATCTGATATACATATTAAGGGACTCATTTAGCACCTTACCACAAACTACACAGGCATAACCCTGCCTGTGGTGGCATCCCCCCATCTTCCATAACCAATGAAAAGTGCCTCCGTCCTCAAAAAACATTTCCTTTCAGCTTATTTAATGGCACATTACAGCGCTTTTATCAACCTGAAGTACCCGTTCATTCATAAGGTCTTGCACTGATAAGCACCCTAAGGTGTTAACTGTGTAAGAGGAACCCTGTGAACCTTCCACAGAGAAATGTGAATGGGCCACTGGCTGCTTTGTCTTTTCAGCCACCCAAAGACCAACCCTGCCATACGCTATCCACAAGTTATACCATTGTTCAAGTACAAGACAATACAAGCATCCTTGAAAGCTAAGTATGCTACTTTTTACACATAAGAAAAAGACACGAGTCTTTGTTAAGACCTAGGGAACCTAACAGTTTTGAAAAACTACACTGAAAGCTATTTACATTTTTTTCAATTTATTAATTTGTGAATCACTTCAGTAGAGACACCCCTATTCCAGAAATCAAAATCTTTTAACTAATATCCAGACAGTGATCAAAATCAATTCCTTATCATAAACAGTGATGCACTGTTGTATCAAAATCAACATCTTATCATAATCAGTGACACACTGCTGTATCAAAATTAGCTTCTTACTACAATCAGTGACACTGCTGTATCAAAATCTACTCCTTATCATAATCAGTGATCCACTGTTGTATCAAAATCAGTTCCTTATAATCAGTGACACACTGATTTATCAAAATCAACTCCTTATCATAATCAGTCGCACACTGCTGTATCAAAATCAACTCCTTATCATAATCAGTGACACACTGCTGTACCAAAATCAAATCCTTATCATAATCAGTGGCACACTGCTGTACCAAAATCAACTTGAACTCCTTATCATAATTAGTTATGCACTGCCGTATCAAAATCATCTCTTTATCATAATCAGTGACACACTGCTGTATCGAAATCTACTCCTTATCATCATCAGTGATGCACTGTTGTATCAAAATCAACTCTTTACCATAATCAGTGACACAATGCTGTATAAAAATCAACTCCTTACCATAATCAGTAACGCACTGCTGTATCAAAATGAACTCCTTCCCATAACCAGTGATGCGTTGCTGTACCAAAAACAACTTCAACTCCTTATCATAATCAGTGACGCACTGCTGCATCAAAATCTACTCCTTATCATAATCAGTGATGCACTGCTGTATCAATCTCAACCACAATTCACTGGTAAGTGGTCATCAAGTGATTCAATAATCCAGTCCCAGACCCACAGATCTATGCATAAAAGCTATTCATGTTTCTATATGAGGGATCCACTCTGTGAACACCAAGCTCTCTTCTTCCTAAGCTCTCTTGCATTTTAATTTTCTCAGAACTGTACTTCCCACTAGAGTAGGACATCTTGTCTCAGCATGTTGTACCACTGAAACCACTGTTATCCACCTAGTGAACAGCCACTGTTACCCAGCTTGTGATGCATACAGCTGCAAGTCTCCTACATACCTTAGTAGTATTTCCTTTGACCACCACAAGATCATTTCTGTACCTAAAGTGGAAGTAGAGAATCTATTTTAACAGTCAGACATCTAATACTAGTATGCAGCTAGGAAGAAAGGATTTCTGAGGATAACAAACACAGTGATGACTAAAATGGTCTCAGTGGGACAATGGCAAGTAATGCAGCAGGCTTTCCACACAATTTTGATGAATTTCCCCCCTAAGCATGCCGCTATGTTTAGATGATGTCAAAAAAGCACACAGTTTTCATTTCCATATCAAGAGCAAGAATAATAGCTCAGCTGCATACTTCTGTTTTGGTGTCCTTCACGGGCTCTGTTCAATAAATATGCTTTAGAGCAGTGGCACAAAGCGGGTATTAGAATGTTTGGTCCTTTACCGAGTCTCATTGTCAAAATTTGCTTTTATAATTTTGTGGCTGGTAAGGTAATGGCAAGAACTCGACTTCCTTAAAGGTCTGCCCCTCAGTGGTCAACTGTGGAAGGCCTTCTGAAACTCTGAAACCTGAAAGATCAATGTCTACCAATCTCAGTGCCAACATTTAATCCACACTCTCTAGGAACTTTCCTGAATTATGAATGGATAGCAATTCCTGAGAACATTGTTTATGAAAACAACACTTTCTCTGCAAAACAAATGGGAAACAGAATAACCCCTACCACACATACACTTAAAATAAATAACTCCAGAACAGTTATTTATTTTTTTATTTTTTGAAAAAGTCATGATCGCTCTTTGCACTGCTTTTAGAAAGAATGCTCTGTTTTTCCAGAAAATTGCATTTTTACAGACATTTTTTATCAGATAAAATATCTAACAAAACAGATCTGCCGATTTACAGCTCTGCAGATTGTCTATTTTTTCATTGAGCCTTATACCTTTGTGCACAAACACAGACATTTCAATTTTAAAAAGAAAATCTAAAATCATACAGGCAAACATGAAAAGAAAATATTTTGTGTTGTAAATGAAATGGTCAGAAACATCTGTCATAAAATCTTTGCACAACAGACACTATTAAGATGAGAGCTTCAGTTTGGGATACACAGGAGACTGACTTACTTACAAGACCTACAGAGGAAAGCCTACAGAGTGTCAAGTAATTATGTTGTCATTAATCTTCATTGACCGGTTAGACTGTGTTCTGTTTGCATGCCTATTAACAGCTTTCCATAACTCCCTAAACCAACTGAAACCATCTACCTATTTGTTTTCTGAATAAGCAGTTTGTAATTTCCTTGTCTGTATCTTACATTTATTCCATTAGTTTTGGCAGGCATAGAAAAGGACAGCCCCCAAGTATGGCACATTGCATCTCGGTCTCTTCTCAATTTAAGGAAGACAGATGTGAGTTATATTCTGTCACTTCTGTTTATTGCAATATTAACAAACACAGTACACTACAATTATGCAGCTATAACATAAGAAAACAGTCAAAAACAGACAATGCCACCGTTTTTAAATATATAGTCACAAAAAAGAAAATCTGACAACTTCTTAAGTTCTAACATCCCAACACACATGTATATGTAGAGCTATATATCTACACACAGATGTTTAGTTTGAAAAATATACGTACTTTCTCATACACACACACACACACACACACACACACACACACACACACACACACACACACACACACCGAGAAAGTGAGAGTACTGCATTTTACATTGCTTTTGCTAGAGTTTTTTATGTTTACATTGTTTTTTATATATGCTTTTTGTAATGAATAAATTACATATAATTTACTATAAAATAAAACACTGTCAGTTACCTCCAAAGAAGTGATATCTTAATATTGCATATCATAAAATATTCCTGCCTCCATCCTCTCTTCTGTACAGGACATTCAGATAGATTGCAATGCAGAATGCCATCACCATCCATGTAAATATCATTACTACTTCAGGACTAGAATATTACAAGCTTCCATCCATCCACATTTATGAATCGCAACCAGCTCCTATAGTGACCCTCTGAACAGTCATCACCATTCATATAGGTAATAGGCATGGGAGAGAATGGAAGCAGATTGCAAGTCTTTCATCCACATTGTACACACACACACACACACACACACACACACACACACACACACACACACACACACGTATATACACACACACACACAGACACACGTGTACACACACACAGACGCGAGCGTACACACACGTACGTACACACACACACACACACACACACACACACACACGTACAAACACAAAACTGGGGAAAATTCAGAAGTTGCTAATCCACCTACTTCATGCCTTTGGAATGTGGGACGAAAAAAGAGCACCCAGAAACCCAAATGAATATAGGGGGTATGCAGACTCTTTACAGAAAGAACCACAGCCAAGAACTGAACCAGAAAACCTCTTGCTGTGAGACAACGATGCCAGTCATTGCACCAATGTGCTAACCATAGGATCGTCATCATAAAAAATTATGACATCTTGAGCTTCTTACTCGTAATCCAGACTAGAACCTGACAGCCTGGAATTACTAGAGGTAAATAAATAAGAATATTACAACACACTTATTTGCGATTCATACTGCTTAAAGGTTTCCATTGCAAATCAATAATGAAATCCCTAAGAGTGCTGAGAGAGAAATTGTAGGTCTCTCTGTAACAACACTTGAGTTAGTGAATACTGGCTACTGTGTTACTAGTTATTACCTACTAATCAGTCACTTTAGAAGGCTATCAAGTTGGCAAAGTGCCAACAATTGATGAGTTGTGTTTTTGTAACAAGTCAGTTGACTGTGAGAACATTGGAAACACTCAAGTTATCTAAGAATGCAGGCCACTGATCAGCATTCATTGGTCTGCACTTACCTCACTATGTGTAAGACTAGGAGTTAATTGCATCTTCTAGCCTGTCACAGTGATTGTGCTCATTAGTTCCCTGATGGTTGGGGCAAGAGACAATTATGGTGCGGCACCACATAGACAGCAACTGGAGATTAGTATGGGCAAGGGGTAGGTGTGTAGTGGGCATGTTGTGACATACAAGGGGTAGACATGCAGTGGGCATGTTGTGACAGTACAAGCGGTAGGTGTGCGGTAGGTGTGCAGTGTGCATGTTGTGACAGTACAAGGGGTAGGCGTAGGCATGTAGTGGGCATGTTCTGACAATACAATGGATAGGTGTGCAGTGGGTATGTTGTGACAGTACAATGGTAGGTGTGCAGTAGGCATTTTGTGACAGTGCAAGTGGTAGGTGTGCAGTGGGCATTTTGTGACAGTACAAGAAGTAGGTGTGCAGTTGACATGTGACAGTACAAGGGGTAAGCCTACAGTGGGCATGTTGTGACAGTACAAGGGGTAGGTGTGCAGTGGGCATGTGACAGTACAAGGGGTATGCGTGCAGTAGGCATGTTGAGACAGTACAAGAGGTAGGTGTGCAATGGGCATGTTGTGACAATACAAGGGGGAGGTGTGCAGTGTGCATGTTGTGACAGTACAAGGGGTAAGTCTACAATAGGCATGTTGTGACAGTACAAGGGGTAGGTGTGCAGTGGGCATGTTGTGACAATGTCACTTGCTCTCATGGGTGGCATAGCCCTTCAGCAGCCCAGCCACCCTTTTAAGTGGATGTCCCCCATCAAGTCTTTTGATTTCCACTGGCGATTCAGTGAATGGACATGCACTGCTGAAAAATGCTGTTTTATCACCCCCACCAGTAGAGGAGAGCAAGAAATTATATCTCCCTCTGTAGGTATGCAGTCAATGTTTTCAGATACTGTAATGGAGGAAACTGTTTCATTGCACATTCAACCACTTCAGCATTCAAAACAAAACTGTCCAACTAAACTCCACCAGTACCATTAATTCAAAGTAACATTGCATTCACATTTTAGGTTCATAGGTTCATAGGTAGGTACTAGGCTATCTGCTCAAAGGCATTTACAAGCCTAGCCAGAATGTATTGGCTTTCACTGCCCCCTTAGATTAGTTCCCTGTGCCTCTGTCCAGCAGAGCCATTGAAGTGATCCCTGGGGTAAACTTTCTGTTTCCCATCCACTTGTCAAGGTTTCTCTTGAAGAGTGTTAGCGAGGAGCTCTGCCTAATGTAGATTGGGATCTTGTTCCAGAGCATGGGAAGTCTCTGGGACAGGAATCTATCCCTCCAGCACGTCCTATTTATTGCTGTGGTGAGGTTTCTGTTATCATCTTAGTTCTAATTTACATAAAGTACAAAATGAATCAATCGTGCACAAAGTACCTATTTTCAAAGTATGAAATTCTACTGTGCTGCAGTAAACCAAACTCTCTATGCAGTTTCCTTAAATATATAACACATTGTCACAGAAACAGTAATGTCATTCTTTCTGCCACTGCAGCATTTTCCTATGACTACCAGACTCAGATATGCTAATGAATGCACTGCAAATAAAACAGATTAGCTGAGAATTTTCTTTAAGATGCCATGAGTCTATCTTTAACAAAGTGTTTTAGCTTCATAGGTTTTAAAGACATACTTAATTTATACACATAGTTCTCCTATCATCTGTATTCTTACTAGAAAAATGAAACTTCGCCCACATAGATTTCCCACTTCACCTCTGAAATCACAATAAAATACTATGAAGAACATGTCTTTTGGCTTTTCCCGGTTAGGGGTTGCCACAGCAGAACTTTGGTCCACTAATGATTAGCAGTCGGTTTTTACAGTGCCGAGTTGCTAGCCTGATGCCCAACCTTCAAAGAAGGCACACCCATTCACACACACACCTTCCTGCATGTCTTTAAACGTCACTCGACCGTGGGGAGAACATGCAGACTCCACACAGATGGTGCTCCAGCCGAGACTCGAATGGGAGAACCTCTTGCTGTGAGGCGACAAAGCTAACCGCTGCACCACCGCGGTCTACAAAATACTATGAAGAACATAATGCCCCAAAATACGGAAGATAAATAAGCTCCTGTTGGGAACATACCACATGGTGTATTCTGCTGTTTTCTTAGTCACGTAAAATGCAGTTATAAAAAAGCGTTAAACAGAGTAAGCCTGTTTCTGTTAACCCCATACATCTGATGCAGATGCTATACAATGATTTCTTAATGCATCTGAGCATTGATTAAAAGTAAGGAAAGTGGCAAACTTTTTAAACCAGTTTTGAATGAACATTTGAGTAACACAGAAACAACATGCTGTTGGACTATAGATTTTTAAAATTAGTAATAGATAAGAGAAAAATGTCTCCCAATTACCACTCATGTCACTGCTTTTATATGTCATGAATCTTTAAAATAAGCAGCCCACCCATAGAAAACACACAAAAGTTTAGCTCGAACAGACGTTAATGCAATTGACTTGACTGTAGCTAAACATACAACTCAGGAGCAGTCAAGCAGCAAAAGAATGAAACTGAAATGCTAGCTTCAAGTACCAGCATGAAGGGTCAGCAGAATCCCACCCGCTTCTGATTTCAATCAGCTCCACACAGCTCTCACCTGCAACTGCCTCCTGACTCAGTGGTCCTGTTAAATAACTGCTGTGACTTTGGTCAGGGATAATTGAAAGTGCTGTAGTAGTGAAGATAACAGCTGAGGTGTACAAGCAGGCAAGCCAAGCAGTAGCCCACCCCCAGCACTCTTTAATTATTTTTAATAGACTCAGGTGTAGCTCACAGTAAAGAACCAGGGAAACCAGCTGGCACAAGTGGAAATCCAAAAGTAGCTATAACAGCTCATGGCTCTGATTGGCTTCGTGCAGTTCTCACCTGTAATTACCTTCAGAATCAGTGCCCACTGCTGAACAACTGCTGTGATTATGTTCCATAATATCTTTGCGTAGTGATATTAAAAGCTGAGACATGTGACCATTCCTCCTTTGCTTATATCCTGATGAAAACAGCCTCTTGCTAGCCCATCTCAGATTATAAAAACGGCAGGTACATTGCTGTCTTTTCAGAAGATAGTTCAGTCACCAGTAAAAGTGCTTAAAAAAATGTGTTGCATTTCATTGTGAGTACTTACCATAACCCAACCCTTCCTCCCAAATAGTACTTATTATAAGACAAGAAGAGAGGATGTGAAATATTCATTTGATAATCTCTGATAATTTTATACTGCAAAATTTTACTTGTATGCACATTTAAACAGCAAACATACACAAGGACCTGTAAAGACACCATGCCTTGACCTCTTATCCATCTTTTAACTTTCATACCACTGATTATAATCAAAGCAAACCAGGTTTGCAGAAAGGTTTTGGTAACACACACTGAAAAAGTACAGCCTGCATGAAATATTATGCTGATGGAAATCTGGACAGAACTCATTTAATTAAATGAATCTTTGTCTATAACTATATATTACTCATTCTGTTACAAGGATAAGATAATTCAGAGGTGTTTCTCTTTCAGTAATGTACTTCAGTACAAAACACTAGTAAGCCAGTACTCTGAACAATACTTCTTGTTGTAGCATCAGTTTAATTAAAGTCTTTTAAGTTGTTGCTATCAGAGCAGTAAGCCAGTACTATGGAAAGCAACCTTTCCTTTTTCCCACATCACCACTTTACCTTAAAGGATGCAGGTTACTGCAGTCAGAGAAGGCCCTGGGCTTTTTTTTACCTTTTTTAACATCCTCAGCTGTCATAAAACTAAACCTGTCAACAACAGGAACATCTGAACAGTGTTAATGAGTGACTGAGTAGTTTGATTGTGATGCATCTGTCCATTGATGCCCACTACAATAATGACCAAAGCATAAAATGTCCTGAAATGGTGTATAACCCCTGATGCAGACTGCCACATAACTCACACTTAGAGGTGTAAGTGCACTAGTCATAAACTGGAAGTCCCCTGTCAGCAAGGTACTTGGTTTGATATTTAACCCCTCAATAGTAGTGAGGTAATGTCCATGATCTTTTGGGGATATACTAATAGGGATGTATGGGCGGCCGCGGTGGTGCAGCGGTTAGCATTGCCACCTCACAGCAGGAGGTTCTTCGGTTCGATCCTCGGCTGGGGTGCCTTCTGTGCGGAGTTTGCATGTCCTCCCTGTGGTCGCGTGGGTTTCCTCCGGGTGCTCCGGATTCCTCCCACATCCCAAAGACATGCTGTAGGTGGATTGGACACTCTAAATTGGCCCCAGGTGTGAGTGTGTGCATGTGTGTGCCTTCTGTGGAAGGTTGGGTGCCGGGCTGGCAACTCGACACCGTAAAACCCCACTGCCAATCATGAGCGGACAGGTGATCCGCTGTGGCAACCCCTAATCGGGAAAATCCAGAAGAAGAAGAAGACTGATGGGGATGTATAGCTAGCAATGAAGTAGTAACTGGATTTGCTAAGGGTGATTTGGATCTCTAGGGACTCCATGTTAGTTTACTGTGGGTAATTTGATGTGAGGTGATGGTGTTTCGGAGAAATACAAATACTCTCCCTTGGTTGCTTACCTGCCTGAATGTATGACAGGCTCTAACCTGCAGTACAGAGTGAGTGATGACATTACTCTGAAATCATTCCTCAGTAACTACATAGATATGAATGTGTCTGAACTGCAGAAGGGCCTCACATTCTGTGAAGTTTCTGTTTAGATTCCTAGTACTGTGTGGTATTGTCCAAATTTGCATTTGAGTTTGTTATGTAGCAATGTCCAGTAGGCAACCTCTGCCTAATAAAGGCACTACAGGGGTTAGCAAAGACTTTAGCCAGTATGCAGGCATCCTGGTATGAGAGGTGTAAGCCATCCCTGTTGAAACAGAAAATCTTACTTACCATCTCATCCCAGGCTGATAGCCACTGGATCCTCTTAGAATGACACCAACTACTTAGCCAATTGAAAAAGCCAATCACTTTGTCTTTATATCCAGGCATCATTCTTGGTAAAGGCAAGATACTATTAAAGATCAGTGTCTCCCTGCCTCTAAGACGTACATATTAAGTTCCATCATGTTTCTCTACATGTCCCCATACCTCTCAACCTCCTAGAACAAGAATTCCAGACAAAGCCATACATGATGTGGGGTGAAATACACAAAAATTGGGACACTTTTTAAATATTGCTCTTACAAACCTATAATGTTGATAAGATTAACAGGTTTTGCATTAGCATGAATTTTCTGAAGGATATGAGGTCTGAAACTCAAATGTATGTCGTTATTTTCTGACTTCAGTCCTCAATGATTTACCAATAATTTGCCATAAAACCAAAATTGTATGAAGAAGAAATTAAAAATAAGAGGTAAAAATCTGGGCAATCTGAGAAAATTTGGACAGTTGAGAGGTAAGCATGTCCTCCTGGGTGGAGCACCTCCGGTCAATCACTGCCAAATTGGACACCAGTAGGTTACAGTCACTCTTGTCTAGTTTAAAGGACCTTAATGCCCTTGTGACATCACAGATCCTGACAGTGAGCAAGCAGCTTACAGCCACACTGTTCTTGTGCATTCTGGTGAGTATGCAGTTTGTATAACTAAGTATAGATTCACCTCTGACAAAGATCTTTCCCTTTGTGGCAGCAGATGTAGTGAACCTTACGGGTTAGGTCTGCCTTTCTGGTGACTCTTGGGTGATCTGTGTGGAGTGTAGCATGTGTGAGTGGAGGTATGCACAGACAGGCTTCATTTCTGGCCTACATATCTGAAGACGACCTTTAAAGATAGGTCTAGCTTGGCATATTTTTGTACTGCAATCCTCACTTCTGAATTCCAGCTCCAAGTGTTGAGTTAAAATAATAAAATGACAAGTGACTTTACAAACAAGCTCACAACTTTACAGGCCTACCCTCCCTGTTATTTAAGTATTTTGAATGGCATATCAAGTTGTCAGTTGGTTTTGCTTGAAACTAGTCTTCTAGTGTATTTTTTTTTTACTTTTCTTCTTGACTGCTGTGAATTTAGATACCCATGTGGTCCACTGCCTAAGTCTGTATGAAAAAGCTGAAGATATGGAATTTATAGTGACTTTACCCTTTGTGTACAGCTGAACTGTATTTTGTACTACTTTTAACTGCCATTTGCACTGTTTTGTTTCTTTGAACAAATGATAAACTCCCGACAGTTATCCATCTAATCTATCTTGTTGATAACTAATGTTTTTCTGTCAGGAATCTCACTCTTGTAATCTGTGTAGCAGCTCATTAGAAGTGAACTTTCAACTTTAAAATGAATGGAGCAAAATGATACCCAGGCTAAACGCCTTCACTGATTAGAAACTCTCCACTATCAGCACCGTTTTTCATACATGCAAGGTTTCATGCAACAAACTGTTTTTGTCAGGATTGCCAAAGCTAAGCAATGCAATCTCACCTCTGACAGGACACTGAGATAAAACAGAAGGCAGTCTATCTTTAATACAACTGTAACTACAACACAGAGCTTCTTTAAAACACTGGACTAAAGCTCTGATGTACTGCAAATAAAATAAATGACCACAGCAACTTTAGACTTGATGTACAGCTCTTACAACACACAGACAATTCCATCAGACATCCAACAATTAAAGGAAAAGTAAGAAATCATTCCTTTCAACGTTGAAACTTTGTCTTTGATTCGTTTATTGTTGGATCTGAAATTTCAGCTTTACTATTTTGCTACTAGGAGTTTTTATAAATCTGGTCCTGAACTTTACGGGTAAGGAGGTTTTCGTCTCACTTTTGTGGATGAGTGACCTCAGAGTTAATATAAAGAGAAGTAGGAGTGTGAGAGCTTACCCTTCTCCAAAAATGTTTGGTTTTTTTGTACTTCTTTAAATTGAAATTATTTAAATCACCAGCATCCTCATTTCAGTGGTGCATAGAATGATGACGTGGGCCTTGATAAAATGCTGTACAGCCAAATAACACATATGCAACCAACCTGGCCAGTCTTTAGTGAAGGCTTACTAACTGACTTGCCTGACTTTGTGAATGGAGCTCTCAGCATATTTGAATACGAGTACTGCAGTAAGCCTGATTGTTACCATGTTTTGAATAAGACAATTTGAAAACGCTAAAGATCCTTGACATTGTGAACAGATTAATGAGGGTGGTACTGGGAAGTCAGCTAACAGAAACTTCAACCTAAGCTATACAGATTGTATCGGGTTATAATCAAAAAGTGGATTTGGTGGACTCAAAGGACTAGGGTGAAAAAGGACAGATGTGACATGCCCATACTGATACTATCAGAATCCAGCGCAGCAGTTTCAGGTAACATGTAGACCATAGAAAATAATACATTTAACTACAAAAAACAAGCAGAAAACTTTAGGAAGGAATAGGAAAGGAAGTTTAATGACCCATAACAAAAGAACTGCAGCGACACATATGTGTAGATCCCAAATAAGCAACAAAACTCAGGAAATGTATAATATCTGCCTGGAAATGTCTTCACCACTGCTTCTATACTCCAAGTAGGTTACAAAGAAATATTCCTGCAACTCAACATTGCTTTCAGGGGGTGTGGTGTGATGGTCAAAAGAGAGAGAACTGGCAATATATATTCTAGAGTTGCAAGGAAATGAGAGAAATTAAAGTGGATCTTCAGATACCACTACACAGACATTTGGCGAATGCCTTGTTCTGACTAATGAGGTGTTAAACTTAAGCTGTGAATCAACTACAAACCCTCATGTATAACAAGGTATTACTAAGCATAATTTTACTGGCAATCTAAAAGACTACATCCAGCAAATGGATCTCTAAGGGCAAGCTGGAGTTTTATGAAGTATAGCATACTTTGCAAGAGCTGTAGGGAAGAGGAATGGCTTCACTATAACTCACTGGGGGTAAGCATCATTGTAACAAATGTCTGACATAGGGGCAATACGCTCAAGGTGTTTCATCAAACAGTTAACACTATAACTCACTGGGGGTAAGCATCATTGTAACAAATGTCTGACATAGGGGCAATACGCTCAAGGTGTTTCATCAAACAGTTACCACTATAACTCACTGGGGGTAAGCATCATTGTAACAAATGTCTGACATAGGGGCAATACGCTCAAGGTGTTTCATCAAACAGTTACCACTATAACTCACTGGGGGTAAGCATCATTGTAACAAATGTCTGACATAGGGGCAATACGCTCAAGGTGTTTCATCAAACAGTTACCACTATAACTCACTGGGGGTAAGCATCATTGTAACAAATGTCTGACATAGGGGCAATACGCTCAAGGTGTTTCATCAAACAGTTACCACTATAACTCACTGGGGTAAGCATCATTGTAACAAATGTCTGACATAGGGGCAATACGCTCAAGGTGTTTCATCAAACAGTTACCACTATAACTCACTGGGGGTAAGCATCATTGTAACAAATGTCTGACATAGGGGCAATACGCTCAAGGTGTTTCATCAAACAGTTACCATTATAACTCACTGGGGGTAAGCATCATTGTAACAAATGTCTGACATAAGGGCAATACGCTCAAGGTGTTTCATCAAACAGTTACATTGTGATTTAGAATAGGCAAAGGTCATATGTGGTGAATGAGATCCTAATCAATGTGTACGAATAAGCAACACAGTTATGTAACAAATTATGATCTTATACTTCAGCATGTCAAAAAGAGAATCTGGATGTTTTTATGTAACTAATCTCCCTGCTAATAAAAGTTCTGTTTCACAAGAAGGTTTTAAAAAATCTTGAACATTTTTTGAGTTGTTACAAAAGGCTTCATGCAAAAAAAAAAATCCATATGAACAGCATCACCCCTCCCCTAATAATGTGATTATATTTATGAGGAGAAAGTACAGCATTCAGGCTATTAAATGAATACAGACTGTTATGTATTAATTTACTTAGGACTCCAGTATTTGTGTGGTCATATCCTGACAGGGAAGAAATCTGTCTTGACAGCTACCAATTCCCATTTATACTGTTATATCACTAGAGTGCTGTAGTAAGGCTGTTACAGTGGTTGTTGCTGTTGTTGTTGTTGTGTCTTTCGGCTTTTCCCGGTTAGGGGACGCCACAGCAGAACTCTGGTCCGCTAATGATTGTTAGATAGATTTTTTACATGCCGAGTTGCCAGCCCTGACGCACAACCTTCAACGAAGGTATGCCCATTCATGCATGTCTCCAGGCAGAAGACGCTCTAGCTGAGAATCGAACCGGACAGCGTCTTATTGTGAGGTGACAATGTTACCGCAGCACCACCTCCACAGCTTAAGATTGTTACAGTGGTAGCACTGTCCATTTTAAGGAAGCAAGTCAGTTAAGCATTATCCTTAGGTGTTCTTGCTGTTTTACCAGGCACGTAAGACACAAGCACAGTATACTGTACCAGATGATTACCAGTGAGACCTCAACAAATAACATCGCAACTTAGACAGGTAAAGAAATTCAGCAACATAAGTGTAAGCATACAGAAGGGAAATAAAGAATGCTGATCAAAGTGGTAATGCTCACTATGTCATGGTTGGTATTAATCCACCAATCAGCTTCTGGATCTCACCATGAAACATTTCTTATGACCTACTTGAATACGATCCAGTCCATTATAGTAGTCTTTGAAACATATGGCAACATTGCTACCTCACAGAACAAAATGAAGTAGAAATAAATTTATACTGAGACACAATTTGAGCAAATTTCTAGAAATAGCCAGCTATAAATGAAATACAGTAGCCATTAAAAGATGTACTTCAACATCCAAATACAGATCATGTAAATATGTGCAAAAAAAAAAAAAAACATATCAGCTATGTCACACAGCAGCAGCAATGTTTGCAGGACTTATCATGGAAATGCACACTTTCGTTCTTGCAGTACAGCAAGTCTCATACAACTCTTTTTCTTTGCCTTATTGGCTACCTATGACCTGTGGCCCTTTGACCCTTTGCTGTATGCAAAAAAAAAGTATGAAATTTGCAGGAAGCCACCACCCCTCTCTCTAAAAAGTACTGACAGTAAAACTGTAATTTAAAGGATCTACTTGATATTTTGTGGTAGCCTGTTACTTAAAGAGAAAAATGGATATTTTATGCAAAAATTGGTATAGTTAAGAGATAATGAAGGCACTGCATTTATTTACAATACTGACATTTTATGTAACTGCTGCTCAAAATTCATATTTTTATCACATTTCACAGTAATATCTCAACAAAAATGAAAGCAGTAGAAGGAACTTAAAATTCTGGTATTTTTCCTGACTTCTGGTAGGAAAAAAAAAGAAAATATATTAAAAATTAACTACATTACAATTAACTCTTCAGTGGTACAGTTTACAGATCCAAGGGTAACAATATACACATTTTCAAAGTTGTACAAAAACATGTCAATGTGTATTTTATTGTGCCAAAAGGATTACACTAAAAAACAAGCACACATTTTTCTGTAAACACAAGGTGTAGACATTTATGCAGGTAGCATCATTAAAGGAGGTCTGTCAGCAAAGGAAGCTCTAGCACATTGAAGGCAATAGTGGTGTTTTCAGTCTCTGCTTAATGTGACTCCATGGTAACATAAGAGAGATTTGTGCCTATGGATTTGGATATCTGGGCTCCTGCTACACACCCACTTAAGGAAACAATACAATTCACCTCATATATTGTACATAGTTTCTTAACAATACACCAGTTGTTTTGCAAGTTACTCTTACATTTTACATAAAGTCCACACTACTGCACATAGGCATTCATCTTCCCTGCTTTGCAGATTTAGTCATTTAAAAATATTAAGGATACAGAAACATCTTCTTACCTCACTGATGTAAATGGCAGTGTCATCTTCATCATCATCGGTTCGATAGCATACAGTTAGGCCTAGCTTGTCCTGGCTGTTCAGCCTGTATAAAGCAACCTCCTAAGGAAGTAAAATTAAAAATGCAATTAGGCAGTGCAACATGGATTTCCTGTAGTATTAACAATGGGAGTAACATTCATCTTATAATTTGATTTGGATTAAATTAAATAATTCACTTAACATGCCACATGCTGCATTTATTTTCTTTCTTTTTTGTCTGTCAGGTGTGGGCAAATTTACTAAATGTAACCTGATTGCATATCCCACAAGCAATAGATAGCCACGCCATTTCTGTCAATACTGGGTCATTTTCAAAATAGCTTTGGTATTGATTAGAAAAAGAAAAATTACCTACTTTCATAAGTGCCAAGACCAGAACAGCTAAAACTGTACAGACTATGTTTTATCACTGTACATCTAGTAGTCCTTTTTCTAGTACCCATAGTCCTGGATGTTTTCACATCACTTCTCTTACATAACACAATGTCCGAAGAGCTTGTAAAAGTAGTTGTGCTGAAACATTTCATAAGACACATTGTCCTAAATAACTGCCAAAATCAATCTAAAACACAATATAATGCTTAAATGACCATGGAAGTTGCTGTTACTCCTTTTTTTCCCCTTAAATGACTTGAAGTGCCTCATATTTTATAACAGTAAATAAGAATTATTTGGCTTTGCCTTTAGACATAAATTCCATTTTTTAGAGAAAAAAATAAATTCTATGCAGCCAAATATGAGGCAGATAATTAAATGTACTTAGTTAATTCTGTTACAACTAAGAAAGTGGTACTAATTTATTCAAGTACTTAATTTTGGGGACACATAAAAAACAAACCAGCAGAACAAAATGCCTATGATTTGCATGTACAGAAACTTAAGCACAGTGCTTAATTGCTAAATAACAGGCAAGTAAGGTTTTCTTCTGCTGAAAGAACTGATTAGACAGGAAGAGCTGTAGGTATTAAGGAACGTTTTCATAAGAAGCCTGCTGCTGAGGCTTTTTTAAATAAGTATCAAAAGCCAGACTAGCTACCGTGAAAGTGTGACACACTGCAATACACACAAAAGGATCACAAACAATAAATATGTCAACCACAGTTGAGCAGATGTGTACAGGTGACAGTCATTCAGATTAATACAAGTATATTCACACAGGGTTGTTTTGGCTTAACTTTAAAAAAAAATGAATCTGTTCTCCAACTTTGATGGATATTCACTATTCTTCCAGCAGCTGCTGCAAGTAACAAGTGACCTAGGTCAAGTGATCAGATGTGTACATCCAGTTCATATTTTGCTGCTGTGTATCAAAGAGAATATCTTTATCTCTCTCACTATCACTATCACTCTTTGTCTATATACATTGTTAAGATATCGGTAAGGGCTAAACATTGACACAATCAAGGCGTCAATACAATAATTTCCAGATACTATATTACATATAGGATTAACCTCAAATTTAGATGTTTCACATTTACAAAAAAAAACATAACCAAAATCAGACTAAATGATACCACTAGAAAAGAAAAACCAGAACACCAGTCTTAGCTGCTGTTGTGAGTAATCCCCACCATCAACCAGTGTCAGATGAGAGTACAGCATCTCCTTATTGAAAAGCTGGCACTTGAAATGGCAAGTGCCAACGTGCAGAACAATCAGGTCCAGACATTTCAAATGACTATCAAATACATCCTTCTTATCCAGCTCAAGTCTTAGCTTTTAAGTAAATTTAAAATTGTAGAATTTGATCAGTCACAAAATTATCCATATGATGCATACACAAAACAAATGACAGTGTCATCTAAATATCACTTTTAACAATTATAAAAATGTATATTTCACTTAATTATTCATACCACCGAAGAACAAAGGGACAGGAAGAAACCATGGTGTAGATCACTGACATGGCTGAATAACATTATTATGAAGTGATGAGTTTAACTGCACAGCATAAATTGACAGTTTTTCTGGATTACCCTTGAAAATAGTCACTTAAACCCATATGATGCCCAGTAGGCTTTAACCATTTATAAAATAATTTTTAAGAAATAAGAAATCAGCCTTCACTCTACCACATACCCCAAGACTATACACTACACTCAACACAGAAGAAGTATGACAGTGGATTCTTATATCTGCAATTTTATGGAATACAACAGGGCTGTATAGTCTTCTTCTTTTGGCTTTCCCAGTTAGGGGTCACCACAGCGGATCACCTGTCCTCTTATGATTGGCAGTGGAGTTTTACAGCATCAACTTGCCAGCCCGGCGCCCAACCTTCCACAGAAGGCACACACATTCAAGCAGTCACAACACCTAGGGCCAATTTAGAGTGTCCAATCCACCTACAGCATGTCTTTAGGATATGGGAGGAAACCAGAGCACCCAGAGGAAACTCACGTGACCACAGGGAGGACATGCAGATTCCTCGCAGAAGGTACCCCACCTGAGGATCGAACCGGAGAACCTCTTGCTGTGAGGTGGCAACGCTAACCGCTGCACCACCACAGCCACTCACAACAGGGCTGTATAGTAATGAGTACAAAAGGAGTGTAAACAATAACAGGCCTGCACAGAAGCAGTACAGAATGATGGTATGCAGTAACAGGACTACACAGAAGCAGTACAGAATGAGGGTATACAGTAACATGACTACACAGAAGCATTACAGAAGGAGTGTATACAATAACAGGAGTAAGCATGGATGTAAGGTATACACTAACAGGTCTGAAGGGTACTGAGCACAGAAGGAGGGTACATAACAATAACTTTGAACAGCATTGAACACAGTTGTAGGGCATACAACAGGGCTGTACAGCAATGAGTACGGAAGGAGTGCAAACAATAACAAGCCTGCACAGAAGCAGTACAGAATGAGGGTATGCAATAACAGGGCTGCACAGAAGCAGTACAGAATGAGGGTATACAATAACAGGGCTGCACAGAAGCAGTACAGAATGAGGGTATGCAATAACAGGGCTGCACAGAAGCAGTACACAATGAGGGTATACAGTAACAGGACTACACAGAAGCAGTACAGAATGAGGGTATGCAGTAACAGGACTACACAGAAGCAGTACAGAATGAGGGTATGAAGTAACAGGACTATACAGAAGCGGTACAGAATGAGGGTATACAGTAACAGGACTATACAGAAGCAGTACAGAATGAGGGTATAGAATAACAGGGCTGCACAGAAGCAGTACAGAATGAGGGTATACAGTAACAGGACTACACAGAAGCAGTACAGAATGAGGGTATACAGTAACAGGACTATACAGAAGCAGTACAGAATGGGGGTATACAGTAACAGGACTATACAGAAGCAGTACAGAATGAGTGTATACAATAACATGGCTGCACAGAAGCAGTACAGAATGAGGGTATACAATAACAGGGCTGCACAGAAGCAGTACAGAATGAGGGTATACAATAACAGGGCTGCACAGAAGCAGTACCCAATGAGGGTATACAGTAACAGGACTACACAGAAGCAGTACAGAATGAGGGTATGCAGTAACAGGACTACACAGAAGCAGTACAGAATGAGGGTATGCAGTAACAGGACTATACAGAAGCGGTACAGAATGAGGGTATACAGTAACAGGACTATACAGAAGCAGTACAGAATGAGGGTATAGAATAACAGGGCTGCACAGAAGCAGTACAGAATGAAGGTATACAGTAACAGGACTACACAGAAGCAGTACAGAATGAGGGTATACAGTAACAGGACTATACAGAAGCAGTACAGAATGGGGGTATACAGTAACAGGACTATACAGAAGCAGTACAGAATGAGTGTATACAATAACATGGCTGCACAGAAGCAGTACAGAATGAGGGTATACAATAACAGGGCTGCACAGAAGCAGTACAGAATGAGGGTATACAGTAACAGGGCTGCACAGAAGCAGTACAGAATGAGGGTATACAGTAACAGGACTATACAGAAGCAGTACAGAATGAGGGTATACAATAACAGGGCTGCACATAAGCAGTACAGAATGAGGGTATACAATAACAGGGCTGCACATAAGCAGTTACAGAATGAGGGTATACAATAACAGGACTGCACAGAAGCAGTACAGAATGAGTGTATACAATAACAGGGCTGCTCAGAAGCAGTACAGAATGAGTGTATACAGTAACAGGGCTGCACAGAAGCAGTACAGAATGAGGGTATACAGTAACAGGACTGCACAGAAGCAGTACAGAATGAGGGTATGCAGTAACAGGACTACACAGAAGCAGTACAGAATGAGGGTATGCAGTAACAGGACTACACAGAAGCAGTACAGAATGAGGGTATACAGTAACAGGACTATACAGAAGCAGTACAGATTGGGGGTATACAGTAACAGAACTACACAGAAGCAGTACAGAATGAGTGTATACAATAACATGGCTGCACAGAAGCAGTACAGAATGAGGGTATAGAATAACAGGGCTGCACAGAAGCAGAACAGAATGAGGGTATACAGTAACAGGACTACACAGAAGCAGTACAGAATGAGGGTATACAGTATCAGGACTATACAGAAGCAGTACAGATTGGGGGTATACAGCAACAGAACTACACAGAAGCAGTACAGAATGAGTGTATACAATAACAGGGCTGCACAGAAGCAGTACAGAATGAGTGTATACAGTAACAGGGCTGCACAGAAGCAGTACAGAATGAGGGTATACAGTAACAGGACTGCACAGAAGCAGTACAGAATGAGGGTATGCAGTAACAGGACTACACAGAAGCAGTACAGAATGAGGGTATGCAGTAACAGGACTACACAGAAGCAGTACAGAATGAGGGTATACAGTAACAGGACTATACAGAAGCAGTACAGATTGGGGGTATACAGTAACAGAACTACACAGAAGCAGTACAGAATGAGTGTATACAATAACATGGCTGCACAGAAGCAGTACAGAATGAGGGTATAGAATAACAGGGCTGCACAGAAGCAGAACAGAATGAGGGTATACAGTAACAGGACTACACAGAAGCAGTACAGAATGAGGGTATACAGTATCAGGACTATACAGAAGCAGTACAGATTGGGGGTATACAGCAACAGAACTACACAGAAGCAGTACAGAATGAGTGTATACAATAACAGGGCTGCACAGAAGCAGTACAGAATGAGTGTATACAGTAACAGGGCTGCACAGAAGCAGTACAGAATGAGGGTATACAGTAACAGGACTGCACAGAAGCAGTACAGAATGAGGGTATGCAGTAACAGGACTACACAGTAGCAGTACAGAATGAGGGTATACAGTAACAGGACTATACAGAAGCAGTACAGATTGGGGGTATACAGTAACAGAACTACACAGAAGCAGTACAGAATGAGTGTATACAATAACATGGCTGCACAGAAGCAGTACAGAATGAGGATATAGAATAACAGGACTACACAGAAGCAGTACAGAATGAGGGTATACAGTAACAGGACTACACAGAAGCAGTACAGAATGAGGGTATACAATAACAGGACTGCACAGAAGCAGTACAGAATGAGTGTATACAATAACAGGGCTGCACAGAGGCAGTACAGAATGAGGGTATACAATAACAGGGCTGCACAGAAACAGTACAGAATGAGGGTACACAATAACAGGACTATTACTTAATGCAGCAGGTTTCCAAATAAAGTTGAGGGAACACTGTCAAGAGATTTTAACTTTGGGAAATGTCTTGGTGCTTCATGAGTTGGCCATTATCATAACTTGCTGTGTCAAGTATATTAACTAAATGTGTACGTTTAGCAATTACAGTATCATTATCTATGTAATTTTGGCACTCGAACTCTAGGTGCTTGTCTTTGAAATAAAGGCTTCCGATTTGGAGAAAACTGAAGAAGAGAGACTCTATCAGGAAGAGGCTAAACCTTTTGGGACACCTAGCCAATGTCAAGCCTCTATCTGGTGAAGACAGCAATCAGCAAATGGCAAAGACATTATGGAAATCAGATATAGCTGGTACCCTGGAAGAGGTCAGGTGTTTGGACCTTTGAACCATTACATTAATCAGCCGAAATCATCGGGATGAATCTACTAATTTTCTAAAAGATCAATATGATGCCACTACTGCAGAGTGAAGGGTGTGGATAATATTACTGGACAATAAGACAAGGTACAGAACATTGTAAATTAGTGGGATTTTAGTGGCTGAAGAACAATGTGACTGTTTGCAGTTTCTAAAAACCATGATGTTGTGATGGGCTAGACTTTCCAAGAGACCTCTGAGTACTGAAAAAGGCCTACAGAATGTCATCATCAAATGCTGACAGACAACAAGAGTGATATGAGTGCAGTCTGTGACTTGGTCTGACAAGTAGCAGGAGGTCATGTTGCAGTTTTTGTTGTCCAGATAGAGAATAATGGTTGATGGATGACCATGTGTTCTTAGTCACTATTAGGCAGTAGCAGGTATGTTTTTGGGCTAGAATGCAATATATTATTTCCATCACTTTAAGTGTTGCCCATCAGACATGTAAATGTTCTCCTCGGTACACTCAGTGACAGACAGGCTACAGTGACTGCCACAACTTCTGGGTTAAGTGAGTGAGAAATCGGCAGCAATTGACAAATGGAATGAATGCCTTGACACTGCTGAACTGGAAAAAGAATGTCAGAGTGTGTAAATCCTACTGAGAATTCTCCCTGAGTGCTTAGACTTCTTTCTACAGCCCAAAGACATGTTATGGGTGATCATTCCTCCAAAATGGCACATGCAAGCTGTGTGAAATTGAGTGTGGGCATTCTGCACTGGGTTTGTGTCCTATTAAGGATTAGTTTCTCTGCCTTGCAGAAAGTGAGTGCAGTACAGGTTCAGCTCTTCTGCAGTTTACAACAGGACTAGCTGAGCAATGGGATGAACAGAACTGAATATGAAGGATGCCAGATGTGAATGACGTGGATATGGAATGGATGATCTGGACTATCACTTTATGTAAACTTTTTTCCAAAATCCAAGCAGACTAAACTACAATGTTAGGTTGGTGTCATTGCTTAGAAAACTCTCTCATGAACAAATAGAAATGTAAATTTTATTTTATTAAGTCCAACACCAGAATCTCTGTGAAATTATTGAGGGCCAATTCCTATAAACCCTCCTTATAAAAGTTAACTGAATAGCAGTAGTGGTAATCCCAAGCCAAAGTGGTACTATACATACAATTCCCAAACTATTCAGATAACCATTAACATGCACAGCAAACACGTACTACTCAACATCTACTATAAACCCGAGTCCTGAATGGCTGAAGCTTCAACTGTAATAAAAAAAAATAACACTTGATGGTTTAACCTGCAGGAAACATTTTAAACAAGATTTTTTTATGCAGGGACAAATTTTCTGCACATGCCAGGCAGAGACCTTGCCACCCCCCTACCTCCTTATTTATACATTCTAACTCCATGGTCTCACAACTGCACTGACAAAAAGATTGCATCACAATTAGTATGCTACCAGCAACTGCAATGGCAATGATTTTCAAAAACAAACATCTTTTGTCCAGCTGGAAGTTGACAGCCGATGCCTCATGTATTTAGAACTCACTGGCAAGCAGGTTATCTCACTGCAGAGTTTGGACAGCAGCTGTTGACAGATACAGACGTATCTTGCTTAGTGAGGTTCCCAGTTACTGCAAGTGCAGAAAAACATAGCTAAGGGTTGTACTAGCTGAGAAAAGGAAATGAATAAAGAGCTGTATCAAGCTCTAAGAAATTAGTACATCTCTTCTGATCTAGTTTTCTTGAAGACAGTGAATTTGTTTGCAAGGTTAATTATGTCATTTACAAAGTTATTATTAAAAGAAAAGTTAGATTTGTGGCTATTGATTCCACTCAAGGCCATTGGTCTGGCCATCAGGTGGACGGTGAAGATTTTTATAGAGTAGCTGTGACTCAAAAAACACTGACTAAGTGTAAGGGAGTATGAATCACCTCTGCGG